>NW_012109831.1:403142-410061 GCF_000951045.1 Mandrillus leucophaeus | reverse complement strand
GTGGGGGTGGGGGTGGGTAATCACTGGCCAGGAAAGAGAAGCTGTGGTGAAAGTCCGAGGCCTGGGTGGGGAGGGCAAGTCCGGAGAAAGGAGATTTCCCAGGGCTGGAGGTGGAAACCAGGATAAGACTCAGGGAGGTCGAGCAGGAAGCCACGCGGGGTCTGTAAAAGACCCAGGTTAGGAGGGGAATACCAGGAGGGGCTGAAAAGAACGACAGAGATGGACACAGACCCCAGCACCTCCCTCTCAACCTTCCTCTTCCCAAAGCGCGCGTTAACAGCCGCCAAGACTCACCGACCCGCCAAGACCGGGTCAATCGAACCTCCCGCCGCGCTGCTGTCGTATCACCCATTGGCTGTGTTCGATGAGTTCGGCCCTCGCGACCCAAGGAAGAGGCGGGAATAGTGCTGCGCCCAATGAGGAGTCTGGGCTGTGGAGCTGGAGAAGCTAAATTGACCTACTAGGAGGCGTGACTTAGGTGGAAGGGCGGGGCCAATAGAGGTGGGCGGTTGGGCGAGAAGAGAGGGGCGGGGACGGGGCAGGGAGAGGGCGGGGCAGGAGGGGGAATGTGGGGGGCGAAGGGCGGGGCCATCAGAGGTGAGCGGTTGGGCGAGTAGAGCGGGGCGGGGCGAGAAGGGCTGGACTGGGCGGGGAGGGGCGGGGCCAACAGCGGGGGGAGGTTGGGCTAGAGGAGCGGGGCATGGCTAGAAGAGCTGGAATGGGCGGGGAGGAGCGGGGCAGAATTACTGCCTGCGAGCTGGAATTCGGCCCCTGTCTTGGGCGTTTGTCCCAGGTCGGTGAGCTGTGGTCCCGCAGCTATGGAAGGGACGATTTACGCCACATTGAGCAGCGGAGGAGTTACCACCTGTTGTGGACAACTGGGGATTATGAAAGGCGGCACATTTCTGGGAGTTTGGATTGCATCTACAGTGGTGCCAGGTCTATAGCAGAGGGCCAGGGTTGGAGTCAGGCCTCGCCCACCCAGAAAGTGCGGAGAGGCATTCAGCCCAGACTGCCACGTGGTGGACTCGGGCAGTGGGAGTCCCCGGATGACGCGACTTTCTCGCTCAGGGATGTCTTGAAAGAAGCTGCCTTCCTCTCCAAGGCCAAACCGCGCTGGAGGAAGCGTGGTGTTTGGAGTCTTAGATTTAATCATCCAATCTCTCAAAACGTCAGTTTCTTTATATCTAAAGTGGCATTAGAATAGTACCTCCCCCCGAAGGTTATTCTGACAAGTAAATTAATGTGTGTAAAGCACCCAACAGTGGCATGCACAACCTAGGTTCTCACTAATAATGATAAGGGTATATATATATATATATATATATAGTATTTACCACCAGGCATTTCTGAGCTTCTAAGATATAACAATTCATGTAATGCTCATGACTATGAGGTAGGTTTATTCTTGTCCCCATTTTGTAAGTGAGGAAACAGGCCTAGATAGGCTAGTAACTTGTCCAAGGTCACACACCTGACTATAGCTTAAGCCATCCTCACAGGGTTATCAAGAATTCTGAGGTCGGGCATGGTGGCTCACACCTGTAATTCCAGCACTTTGGAAGGCTGAGGCGGGAGGATTGCTTGAGCCCAGGACTTCCAGACCAGCCTGGGCAACACAGAGAAACCCCATCTCTACAAAAAAATTAGCCAGGCGTGGTGGTGCACAGCTGTAGTCCTAGCTATTGCAGAGGCTGAGCTTGGAAGGATCTCTTGAGCCTGGAAGGTCAAGCCGCAGTGAGCCGAGATTGTGCCATTGCACTCCAACCTGGAGAACAGAGCAAGACACTACCTCAAAACAAAGAATTCTGGAGAGAAATATCGTTTTAATTAAGTATTAATCGGTTGGGAGGCTGTGGCGGGCAGATCACTTTAGGTCAGGAGTTCGAGAACAGCCTGGCCAAAATGGTGAAGCCCTGTCTCTACTAAAAGCACAAAAATTAGACAGGCGTGGTGGCAGGCACCTGTAATCCCAGCTATTCATGAGGCTGAGGCAGGAGAGTCGCTTGAACTCAGGAGGCGGAGGTTGCAGTGAGCCAAGATCACACCACTGCACTCCAGCCAGAACGACAGAACGAGACTTTGTTTCAAAAATAAATAAATAAATATTTCTGGTTCTAGTTTCCAATAATAGCAAATAAATGTAGTCAGATTAACCCTCCCACAAATAACAATGACAAACTCTAGGGAAAAAAATATTTTGAAAAACCAATTATTCCAGGGCACTGGACAGTGGCCAAATACAACTGCAACTGGTGAGATTAGAGAAGCTGTGGCCTCTTGCTTAGGGCATTCCCCAATCTGCAAGGAACTCTGGTGTGAAGACACAGCTTTATTACCTTGAGGTGTCAGGGAACAGAGTTTGAGGCAGGCAGGGCAACCAAAAAGTTACAGGAGAAATCCTAAAAAGGAGAGTATTGCAGAGGGGGTGAGCCCCAACATTTGGGTAAGACAAGTCCTCCCAATTCCTTGGTTGACTGCTTACGTATACTTGTGCAGGGGTAACAAGAAACCCAGAAAAAAAAAAAAAAAAAAAAAAGCAGCAGGTAGAAGGTAGAACTGGATGAAGATTTTAGCTTCTGCCCTCTGCTGCAGATGATTGATTTGGAATTAAAAATCTAGCCAAATTAGCTCCCTGCCAGAACAAAAGCTGTTCTTCAGAGGAAAATTCTGCAAAGGGCATAAGAAAAATGTTTCGAGACACGATCTCACTGTGTTGTCCAACCTGGAGTTCAGTGGCACTATCACAGCTCACTGCAGCCTTGACCTCCCAGGCTCAATCTCCCACCTCAGCCTCTCAGGTAGCTGGAACCATAGGCATGTGCCACCATTCCTGACTAATTTTGTTAATTATTTGTAGAGTTGGAGGTCTCACTATGTTGCCCAGGATGGTTTCAAACTCCTGAGCTAATCTTTCTGCCTCAGCCTCCCAAAGTGCTGGGATTATAGGCATTAGCCATTGTGTCCAATCTAGGATGAAAACATTCTATATATTGAGATGATGTGGCATTACAGTAGGTCTTTTTTTTTTTTTTCCAAACAGAGTCTTGCTTTGTCACGCAGGCTGGAGTGCAGTGGTGCCATCACAGCTCACTGTAGCCTTGACCTCCTGGGCTCAAGCAAGCCTCCCACCTCAGCTTCCCAAGTAACTAGGACCACAGGCATGCATGACCATGCCCAGTTAATTTTTTGATTGTTTGTAGAGACAAGGTCTCAGTATGTTACCCAGGGTGGTCTCAAACTCCTGGGCTCAAGCAATCCTACTACCTTAGCCTCCCAAAGTGCTGGAATTATAGGGGTCAGTCACTGTGCCCAGCCTTTAATTAAAAAATAAAATAAAATGAAAACAAAATACAGACAATTTAAAATCAACAAAAACAGTAGATTTATCCCCATCAAACTTGAAATACTAAGGAAAATTCTTCACACTAAAGAAAATAACAGTCTAGGCTTGGTGGCTCATCCCTACGATTCCAACACTTTGGGAGGCAGAGGTGGGCAGATCACTTGAGCCCAGGAGCAGACTGGGTAACAGGGTGAAATACTGTCTCTGAAAAAATACAAAAATTAGCCAGGCATGGTGGGTGTGCCTGTAGTCCCACCTACTAGGGAGGCTGAGGTGGGTGGATTGCTTGACCCCGGGAAGTGGAGGTTGCAGTGAGCCCAGATCATACTCTTGTACTCCACCCTGGGTGACAGATCAAGATCCTGCCAAAAAAAAAAAAAATTAACTGGGCGTGGTGGTGTGTGCCTGTAGTCCCAGCTACTCAGGAGGCTGAGGTAAGGAGGATCAATGAACCCAGGAGGTTGAGGCTGCAGTGAGCTGTGACTGTACCACTGTACCCCAGCCTGGGTGACACAGTGAGACCCTGTGCCAAAAAATAAAAATAAAAATAGGCCAGGCGTGGTGGCTCACACCTGTAATCCCAGCAGTTTGGGAGGCTGAGGTGGGTGGATCACAAGGTTAGGAGTTCGAGACAAGCCTGGCCAACACAGTGAAACCCCGTCTCTACTAAAAATACAAAAATTAGCCGGGTGTGGTGTCATGCGCCTGTAGTCCCAGCTACTTGGGAGGCTGAGGCGGTAGAATCACTTGAATCTGGGAGGTGGAGTTTGCAGTGAGCAGAGACCGCCCCATTGTACTCTAGCCTGGGTGACAGAGTGAGACTCCGTCTAAAAAAATAAATACATAAAAATAAAAATAAATGTCACCCAACAATCTACAGGAAGGAATGAGGATCACCAAAAATGGTAAATATATGGATGTGGTAGACAGAATAACAGCATCTAAAAGATGTTCATAGGCCGGGTGGCTCACACCTGTAATCCCAGCACTTTAGGAGGCCAAGGCAGGAGGATTGCATGAGTCCAGGAGTTCAAGACCACCCTGGGCAACATAGTGAGACCTCATCTTTACAAAAAATAAACAAAAATTATGGAAGTGTGGTGGCGTGGCGTGTTCCTGTAGTCCTGGCTGCTTGGGAGGCTACAGCAGGAGGATCACTTGAGCCCCAGAGGTTGAGCCTGCAGTGAGCCAAGATCACACCACTGCACTCCAGCCTGGGCAACAGAGAGAGACCCTGTCTCAAAAAAAGAAAAAAAAGTTGGCCGGGCGCGGTGGCTCAAGCCTGTAATCCCAGTACTTTGGGAGGCCGAGACGGGCGGATCACGAGGTCAGCAGATCGAGACCATCCTGGCTAACACGGTGAAACCTCGTCTCTACTAAAAAATACAAAAAAAAAAAAACTAGCTGGGCGAGGTGGCAGGCGTCTGTAGTCCCAGCTACTCGGGAGGCTGAGGCAGGAGAATAGCATAAACCCGGGAGGCGGAGCGTGCAGTGAGCAGAGATCCGGCCACTGCACTCCAGCCTGGGCGACAGAGTGAGACTCTGTCTCAGGAAAAAAAAAAAAAAAAAAGTCATGCCTCAATCTCCAGAATCTGGAATGTGATAGGTTACATAGCAAAGGAGAATTAATACTGCAGATGGAATTAGTCTGTTAATTGTCTGACTTTCATTTTATTTTATTTTCTTGAGACAGAGTGTTGCTCTGTTGCCCCGGCTGGAGTGCAGTGGTGCAATCTCGGCTCACTGCAACCTCCGCCTCCCAGGTTCAAGTGATCCTCCTGCCTCAGCCCTCCTAGTAGCTGGACTTACAGGCACATGCCACCATGCCCGGCTAATTTTTGTATATTTAGTAGAGACAGTGTTTTGCCATGTTGGCCAGACTGATCTCAAATTCCTGACCTCAGGTGATCCACCCACCTCAGCTTCCCAAAGTGCTGGCATTGCAGGCATGAGCCACCACACCCAGCCAATTGTCTGACTTTTTGATGGGGAGATTATCCTGGCTTATCTGGATGGGTCCAGTGTAATCACAAGGGTCCTCATCAATGGAAGAGGGAGGCAGAGGAGTCAGTGTCACCTGGAAAATTGAAGGAAATGGATTATCCATTAAAGCCTCCAAAAAAGAACACAACCCTGCCAGCACCTTGATTTTACCCTAATGAGACATATCTTAGACCTCTGACCTCCAAAACTCAAAATTCATTTGTGTTGTTTTCCACCACTAATTTGTGTCAATTTGTTACAGCAGCAATAGGAAACTTCTTTGGTTAATATAAAAGTCTGACTTTAAAAAAATTATTCTCTTTAAAAGACATATGACATGTTAAAACAAACACTATAACCATATTCTGGTGTTTATAACATATGTAGGTATAGTACATCTGAGAGCAATAACTCAAAGGACTAGGCCAGAGTGAAACCGCCTTTGCAAAAATTATAACTGAGGGAGTTATGACAGTGAGAGAGATCAGACCTAATCAATTCCATCTTCCTTCTAACCTTTAATCTGTCCTTGTTCATTCCTGGGTGTTGGGCAAACCAACTTTGGGAAGGACTTCAATTCATTGTTTGACTCTGAAACAAAATTGATAATAGCCTTTTCTCAAAAAGACCCCCTTCCTGCCGGGGATAAGTCTGTCTTTGAGGGATAATATGGTTTGGCTGTGTCCCCACCCAAATCTCATCTTGAATTCCCACATGTTATGGAAGGGACACAATGGGAGGTAACTGAATCATGGGAGCAGGTCTTTCCCATGCTGATCTGTGATAGTGAATAAGGCTCATGAGGTCTGATGGTTTTATATGGGGGAGTTTCCCTGCACAAACTCTCTCTCTTTGCCTGCTGCCATTCATGTAAAACATGACTCACTCCTCCTGGCCTTCCAGCATGATTGTGAGGCCTCCAGCCACGTGGAACTGTAAGTCCATTAAACCTCTTTCTTTTGTAAATTTCCCATTGGTGGGTAGGTCTTTATAAGCGGTGTGAAAATGGAGCAATACACAGGACTAACAAATTAGCTACCAGATTAGAAATTACGGTTTTTGTTTAGGGATCGTGCAACCTCTGGCTCCAAGAGGCTGAACCTCCCCAAATTGCTCTTGGGTATAACATCACTATTGTAAACCCTAAGATCAGTACCTGAGATATTTTGCAGCCCCTGCACTGGATGGATCAGCTGACGCCATCCAGACCAGTCATCTGGCTCACCCAGTGCTGCCATCCCACCCAGGAGCAAAACACAGTAAGAAAACCTCATTTTGACCCCTATGATTCCATCTCCAACCTGACCAATCATCACTCCCACTTCCCAAGTCCCTACCTGCCAAATTATCTTTAAAAACTCTGATCCTCGAATGCTCAGGGAGACTGACTTGAATAATAATAAAACTCCAGCTCCAGTCCTGGGTGTATTACTCTTTTTCTTTTCTTTTCTTTTCTTTTGAGACAGTCTCGCTCTGTCACCCAGGCTGGAGTAGAGTGGTGCAACTCGGCTCACTGCAACCTTTGCCTCCCCAGTTCAAGCAATTCTCCTGCCTTAGCCTCCCGAGTAGCTGGGATTACAGGTGTGTGCC
>NW_012109831.1:397909-402417 GCF_000951045.1 Mandrillus leucophaeus | reverse complement strand
TTTTTCTCTGGTAATACTCCTTTCTTGAAGTTTATTTTGCCTAATACTAATTTCCCACATTCCTTTGATTAGTGTTTACATGATGTATTTGCCCCAACCATCTACCTTCAATGTATTTGTATTTTTGTGTTTAAAATTCATCTCTTGACCAGGCATTGTGGCTTATCCCTGTAATCCCAACACTTTGCAAGGCCAAGGCAGGTGGATTGCTTTAGCCCAGGATTTCAAGACCAGTGTGGGCAACATGGTGAAACCCCATCTCTATTAAAAAAATACAAAAATCAGCCAGGTGTGGTGGTGTGCACCTGTAGTCCCAGCTAGTTGGGGGGCTGATGTGGGAGGATCACTTGAGCCCAGGAGGTTGAAGACCAGTAAGCCATCAATGCACCATTGTACTCTAGCCTGGGTGACAGAGTGAGACACTGCCTCAAAAAACTAAAACTAAAAATAAAATCCCTCTTGTAGACAGCACATGAATCTAGCTCTTTTTTCAGTCTGACAGTCTGTTTTTTAACTGCAGTGTTTATTCCGCTTACATTTAGTGTAATCATTGACATGTTTAGATTTAAGGCTTCCATTTGCTACTTGTTTTCTGTTTGTTTCATCTGTTGACAGAACAAGTTGACAAAAATTCAGCAAATATATAGAAGACTTGAACAATACTATCAAACATTTGATCAAATTGACACTTGCAGAATACCCAACAACTGAAGAATTGATGTTCTTTTCAACGGGGTAAGCAACATTCCCCAGATGGGCCACATTCTGGGCTATAAAATATGTCTCAATAAATTTTTTGAAAATCAACAACTTACAGAATATGTTCTCTGAATTACATGAGAAATCAGTAAGAATAGACTTTCTAGAAAAGTCTGAAATATTTGGTAGTTAAACGGTATACTTCTAGGCTGGGTGCAGTGGCTCATGTCTGTAATCCCAGCACTTTGGGAGGCTAAGGCAGGAGGATTTCTTGAGACCAAGAGTTTGAGACCAGCCTGGGCAACATGGTGAGACCCTGTCTCTACAAATAATAAAAAATTAGCTAGGAGTGGTGGTACATGCCTTTAGTACTAGCTACTCAGGAGGCTGAAGTGGGAGGATCACTTAAGTCTAGGAGGTTGAGACTGCAGTGAGCTGTGATCATGTCACTGCACTCCATTTTGGGCTACAGAGCAAGACCCTGACTCAAAAAAAGAAAAAAAGACTCCTAATTAACCCACAGGAAAAGAAGAAATAACAAAGGAAATTATAAGAATTTTATTTTATTTTTGTATTTTTAAAAATTTGAGGCTGGGTGTGATGGCTCATGCCTGTAATCTCAGCATTTTGGGAAGCCGAGGCAGGTGGATCACCTGAGTTCAGGAGTTCGAGACCAGCCTGGCCGACATGATGAAACCCTGTCTCTACTAAATGCAAAAAAATTAGCCGGGCATGGTGGCGCATGCCTGTAATCCCAGCTACTTGGGAGGCTGAAGCAGGATAATCATTTGAACTTGGGAAGTGGAGGTTGTAGTGAGCCGAGATTGCACCACTGTACTCCAGCCTGGGCAACAAGAGCAAAACTCTGTCTCAAAAAAAAAAGAAAAAAATTGAGACAGGGTCTTGCTCTGTTGCCCAGGGTGGAGTACAGTGGCTTGATCATAGCTTACTGCAGCCTTCAACTCCTGGACTCAAGTGATCCTCCCACCTCAGCCTCCTGAATAGTTGAGACCACAGGTGTGTACCACCATGTTTTGCTATTAATAATTTTTTTTTTTTTGAGACGGAGTCTCACTCTGTCGCCCAGGCTGGAGCGCAGTGGTGCCATCTTGGCTCACTGCAAGCTCCACCTCCCAGTTTCATGCCATTCTCCTGGCTCAGCCTCCCGAGTAGCTGGGACTACAAGTGCCCGCCACCACGCCCAGCTAATTTTTTTGTGTTTTTAGTAGAGACAAGGTTTCACCATGTTAGCCAGGATGGTCTCAATCTCCTGACCTCGTGATCCTCCCGACTGGGCCTCCCAAAGTGCTGGGATTACAAGTGTGAGCCACCGCGCCCGGTCAATAATTTTTTAAATTTAATTTTACTTTTTAGTAGAGCCAAGGCCTTGCTTTGTTGCCCAGGCTGGTCTCGAACTCGTGGCCATCTGCCTTAGCCTCCCAAAGTGCTGGTATTACAGGCATGAGACACCACTCCTGGCCGTAAGACATTTTTAACTGAGCGATAATAAAATACAATAGTAAAAATGTATACAGTGTAGATAAAGAATGCTTAGAGAGAAATTTATAGCTTGTAAGAGAATAGAGGCTTAAAATCAATTGTCTAATGATCTAAGTTTCTACCTTAAGAAGCTGGAGGGCCAGGCACAGTGGCTCACTCCTATAATCCCAGCACTTTAGGAGGCTGAGGCAGGTGGATCACTTGAATCCAGGAGTTTGAGACCAGTCTGGACAACATGGCAAAACCCTGTCTCTACAAAAACAAACAAACAAACATATATATATATATGTGTATTATATATGTGTGTGTATATACACATATATATATGTATGTGTGTGTATATATATATGCATACAAAAATTAGTCAGGCATGGTGACATGCACCTGTGGTCCCAGCTACTCAGGAGGCTGAGGTGGGAGGATCGCATGAACCCAGGAGGCAGAGGTTGCAGTGAGCCAAGATCACACTGCTGCACTCCAGCCTGGGTGACAGAGTGAGACCCTCTCTCAAATAATAAAATAAAATAATCCGGGCAAGGTGCCTTACATCTGTAATCCCAGCACTTTGGGAGGCTGAGGTGGGTGGATCATTTGAGGTCAAGAGTTCAAGACCAGGTTGGCCAACATGGTGATACCCCGTCTCTACTAAAAATACAAAAATTCGGCCAGGCGCAGTGGCTCACACCTGTAATCCCAGCACTCTGGGAGGCCAAGGCAGGTGGATCACGAGGTCAAGAGATGGAGACCATCCTGGCTAACACAGTGAAACCCCATCTCTACTGAAAATGCAAAAAATTAGCCGGGCGTGGCAGCGGGAGCCTGTAGTCCCAGCTACTTGGGAGGCTGAGGCAGGAGAAAGGCGGAGCTTGCAGTGAGCTGAGATCGCACCACTGCACTCCAGCCTGGGCGACTGAGCGAGACTACGTCTCAAAAAATAAATAAATAAATAAAAATTTAAAAAAAAAATACAAAAATTCACTGGCTGTGGTGGGGCACGCCTGTAGTCCCAGCTACTCAGGAGGCTGAGGCAGGAGAATCGCTTGAACCCAGGAGGCAGAGGTTGCAGTGAGCTGAGATCACACCACTGCACTCTAGCCTGGGCGACAGAGTGAGACTCTGTCCCAAAAATAAATACATAAATAAATGTAAAAAATAAAAATAAAACGCAGAAGCTGTAGGAAGCTGAGCAAATTAAATATAAAGTAGAAGGAAGGAGGCTGGGCATGGTGGCTCATGTCTGTAATCCCAGCACTTTGGAAGGCTGAGGCAGAAGGATCACTTGAGGCCAGGAGTTTGAGACCAGCCTGGGCAACATAGTAAGACCCTGTCCATACAAAATAAAAAATTAGCTGAAAGTGGTGGTGCATACCTCTAATCTGAGCTACTAAGGAGGCTAAGGTGAGAGGATCCCTTGAGCCCAAGAAGTGGAGGCTGCAGTCAGCTGTGATTACATCACTAAACTCCAGCCTGGGTGACAGAGCAAGACTCTGCCTCAAAACAAAACAAAAGAAAAACAAAAACAAACAAACAAACAAAACAAACACCAAAGTAGAAAGAAGAAAATAATAAAGATCAAGTAAAATTCAATGAAACGGAAAAAGAGAGAAACACTGAGAAAATTAACAAAGTCAATAGATGGTCCTTTAAAAAGATTAAGAAAATAGATACACTCCTAGCAAGATTAACCACGAATAAAATGAAGAAGCACAAAGTATATATCAGGAATGAGAGGATGCCACTATAGATCCTACAGACATCAAAGGACAAAGGGAGGAGATCTGGGAAGATGATGGCTGTGGTAGCAGCTTTTCAATCTCTTTGAATTCCCAAATAAAAACTGAGACAGCAAATGTATAGTTAAGGGAAAAAAAACAACAGGCCAGGTGTGGTGGCTCATGCCTGTAATCCCAGCACTTTGGGAGGCCAAAGCAGGTGGATCACCTGAGGTCGGGAGTTTAAGACCAGCCTGGCCAAGAGAGTGAAAATCCCATCTCTACTAAAAATTAAAAAAAATAGCCAGGTTTGGTGGTACACCTCTGTAATCTCATCTACTTGGGAGGTTGAGGCATGAGAATTGCTTGAACCCAGGAGGCAGAAGTTGCAGTGAGCCAAGATCACGCCATTGCACTCCAGCCTGTGCAACAGAGTGATACTCTGTCTCCAAAGTAAAATAAAATAAAATAATAAATTAATTAATTTTAAAAATAAAATGAGGCTGGACTCGGTGGCTCACACCTGTAATCCCAGCACTTTGGGAGGCTGAGGTAGGCAGATCACGAGGTCAGGAGATTGAGACCATCCTGGCTAAC
>NW_012109831.1:375361-397609 GCF_000951045.1 Mandrillus leucophaeus | reverse complement strand
ATAAATAATAAAATGAAATGAAATAGCAGGTGAGTGAAAGGAGCCCACAGTGGGAAGGACTAAAGGGCAGGAACAGGTCTGGTTCCCTATAAACTGTCAAAACTGACCCATGAGGGCTTCCTTCTATGACCATGCCCCACACTGAGGATAAATTCCTGGGAGAGAGGATGTGCACAGTGGCTCCTGCCTATAATCCCAGCACTTTGGGAGGCCAAGACAGAAGGATCACTTGAGCCCTGGAGTTTGAGACTAGCCCAGGCAACATAGCAAGACCCTGTCTCTACGAAAATTAAAAAAACTGGGTGTGGTGGCACACGCCTGTGGTCCTGGCTACTCAGGAGGCTGAGGTGGGAGGATCACTTGAGCCCAGAAGGTGAGGCTGCAGTGAGCAGAGATACTGCTACTTGCACTTCAGCCTGGGTGACAGAATGAGACACTTAATCAAAAAATAAAAATAAGAAAGAAAATAGCTCTGAGTGGAATCAATATGTAGTAGGATGAGGACAACAGAGGAAAAATGAGGAGCTAAAGACCGACATGGAGGAGGGGAACAGAGCCAGAAAATTGCAGAAGGGTGCCACAGGCAACAACAGATGAGGGAGCTCTATAATGTTATAAAAACTCTCCTGAACCTCACCTCATTCTTTCAGTTCAAAAAAACTAATTTCACATAAAATGAGCAATAGAAAAGTAGCAAAGTCAAGGCTGGGTACAGTGTCTCATGCCTGTAATCCCAGCACTTTGGGATGCATAGGCAAGCGAATCACTTGAGGTCAGGAGTTCGAGACCCGCCTGGCCAACATGGTGAAACCCCGTCTCTACTAAAAATACAAAAATTAGTCGGGCGTGGTGGCTACTTGGCTCCCAGGTACTCGGGAGGCTGAGGCAAGAGAATCGCTTGAACCTGGGAGGCAGAAGTTGCAGTGAGCTGAGATCGTGCCACCACACTCCAACCTGGGCAATAGAGCGAGACTGTCTACGAAAAAAAAAAAAAAAGGGTTGGGCGTGGTGGCTCACGCCTATAATCCCAGCACTTTGGGAGGCCGAGGCGGGTGGATCACGAGGTCAAGAGATCAAGACCATCCTGGCCAGCATGGTGAAACTCTGTCTCTACTAAAAATACAAAAATTAGTTGGGCATGGTGACATGCCTGTGACACATGCCTGTGGTCCAGCTACTCAAGAGGCTGAGGTGGGAAGATCACTTGAACCCAGGAGGTTGAGACTGCAGTGAGCTGTGATCACTCCACTGTACTCCAGCCTTCTTAAAAAATAAAAGAACCAGAAGAATAACATTACTACAGACAATGAAAGTGCACCAAAAAGATGTGCCACAAAACATATCAAAACTACAAACAAGCTAAAGGACACCAAAAAAATGATATAATACATGAAAGAACATACATCAGAATTAGAAAAACTCAGAAACGAGATGACAGAACTAATTCTGAAAGGAATGAGGAAAGAACTGGATATACAAGAAAAAATCATTGTAGACATGAAGACTAGGGTTGGGTGCAGTGGCTCACGCCTGTCATCCCAGCACTTTGGGGGGCCGAGGCAGGAAGATCGCTTTGAGCTCAGAAGTTCAAGACCAGTCTGGCTAACGTGGCAAAACCCCATCTCTACAAAAGAAAAAAAAAAAAAAAATTAGCTGGGTGTGGTGACTTGCGCCTGTGGTCCCAGCTACTCAGGAGGCTGAAGTAGGAGGATCGCCTGAACCCTGGAGGTGGAGGCTGCAGTGAGCCGACCACTGCACTCAAGCTTGGGTGACAGAGCAAGATCCTGTCTCAAAATAAATAAATAAAATAAAATAAAATTATAGAATTAAGGCACCATTTTGCAATCTCCAATGAATTAATACAGGCAACACTTGAAAAAATCACAAGCATAGAGAAACTAGATTTATATGCCTTCTCTTTTTCTTTCTTTTTTTTTTTTGAGATGGAATCTCACTCTGTCACCCAGGCTGAAGTCCAATGGTATGATCATGGCTCATTGCAACCTCCACCTCCCAGGTTCAGTGATTCTCATGCCTCAGCCTCCCAGTAGCTAGGATTACAGGAATCTGCTACCACACCTGGGTAATTTTTGTATTTTTATTTCAGAGGGGTTTTGCCATGTTTGGCAGGCTGGTCTCGAACTCCTGACCTCAGGTGATTCACCTGCTTTGGCCTCCCAAAATGCTGGGATTACAGGTATGAGCCACTGCGCCCACTGATTCATATGCCTTCTAATGTCTTGCCAAAGTGATCAAATCAGAGTTTAATCCAGCCTCTGGATCCAGCTACTAATTTGCAGGACATAGCAAGGACACAGAACATTTAGAACTGCATCATAAGTATGTAATCAGCAAAATCCAGACTGCAGTAAATTCTGTTAGTCAGATAGCCCAGAATCTTCAACAAACAAATTGTAAGAAATTAAGAGGCTGGGCACGGTGGCTCATGCCTGTAATCCCAGCACTTTGGGAGGTCAAGGCAGGCAGATTGCTAGAGATCAGGAGTTTGAGAATAGCCTGGCCAACATGGTGAAACCCCATCTCTACTAAAACCACACAAAAAAAAACAAAAACAAAAAAATTAGGCAGGCATGTTGGCATGCACCTGTAATCCAGCTACCCAGGAGGCTGAGGTAGGAGAATCGCTCAAACCCAGGAGGCAGAGGTTGCGGTGAGCCAAGATCACACCACTGCACTCCAGCCTGGGCGACAGAGTGGAGACCGTGTCTCAAAAACAAAAACAAAAACAAAAAACAAGAAAATTTATGGTTTTTCTTTGTGTTTTTTTTTTTTTTTTTTGATACAGGGTCTCACTCTGTAGCCTAGGCTGGAGTGTGGTGCTACGATCTTGGCTCACTGCAACCTCTGCCTCCCTGCAACCTCTGCCTCCTAGGCTCAAGCGATTCTCCTGCCTCAGCAGCTGGGATTACTGGTACCTGCCACCACTCCCGGCTAATTTTTCTTTTTTTTTTCTTTTTTTTGAGACGAAGTCTGACTCTATCGCCAGGCTGGAGTGCAGTGGCAAGATCCTGGCTCACTGCAACCTCTACCTCCTGGGTTCAAAAGATTCTCCTGCCTCAGCCTCCTGAGTAGCTGGGACTACAGGCACACGCCACCACGCCCAGCTAATTTTTGTATTTTTAGTAGAGACGGGGTTTCACTCTGTTGGCCAGGATGGTCTCGATCTCTTGACCTTGTGATTTGCCCACCTTGGCCTCCCAAAGTGCTGGGATTACAGGCATGAGCAACCATGTCCGGCTTAATTTTTTGATTTTTTGTAAGAATGAGGTCTCACTCTGTTGCCCACGCTGGTCTTGAACTCCTGAGCTCAAAAGATCCTCCTGCCTCGGCCTCCCAAAGTTTTGGGATTACAGGCATAAGCCACCACACCTGGCCGGAAATGTTATGAACAACATTATGCCAATAACATCGACAATTTAGATAAAATAGACAAATGTTTTGGAGAAAAAAAAACCAACTTACCAAAACTAACTCAAAATGAAAGTAAAAGTCTAAATAGCCTTATATCTACTAAAGGAACCTGTTACCAAAAACATCCTCATACCAGTCTGGGCCACGTGGCAAAACCCTGGCTCTACAAAAAAAGTACAAAAATTAGCCAGGCATGGTAGCACACCTGTAGTCCCAGCTACTCAGGAAGCTGAGGTCGGGGGATCACCTGAGCCTGGGGAGGTCAAGGCTGCAGTGAGCCATGATCGTGTCACTGCACTCCAGCTTGGGCATCAGTGTGAGATCCTGCCTCAAAAAAACAAAAAACGTCCCCATAAAGAAAACTCTAGGCCCAGATGATTTCACTAAGTAAATTATGTCAAATACTAAATACTACTACCTACCTTACATAAAGATAAAGCAAAGGAGGAGGAAACACTACTTCACTCTTTTTAGGAGGCCAGCATAACCCTGGTACCAAAACTTTTAAAAATGAAGTCTATGGGAAAATTAAACACCGACTATATTTTATTATACTGACAATTTATTAACTTTTTAGGTGCAATAATGGTAATAAAAATCCTTGTCTTTTAGAGATACATGCTAAAACATTTACAGAGTAAATTGGTATGATATCGGTTTTGCTTCAAAAGAATCTCGGTTAGGGGGCAAGTAGTTGAGGGAATAAATCGACCAAGATTGGCCGTGAATTGATAATTATTGAAGCTGAGTGATAGGTCCCTGGGAAATCATTACACGATTTTCTCTACTTTTGTATATGCTTGATACTTTATATAATGTAAAGCAAAAAATAATGGCAAATGATTAAACAACATTAAATGTATAAGAACTACAGGTTGTTTGAGATCATTTAAAAGAGAGAGTGAAACAAAAAAAATCATTGAACACCATTGGAAATTGTTAGGACATAACTACTTTGAAAATGATAAGGGAAGAGATTTAAGCATTTATCTTGCCATTTTGGTATGAACTTTATTTCAGAGTAATCAAATGGTCCTAGAGGATGTGAAAAAAGGTTTTTGGTACAGAATTAGAACTAATAAATGAGGAAAAATTAATAGCCTTAGAAAATCACCATTCTGTAATCCCCAGTGAAATAAGCAATTCATAAAACAATAATCAATGGATAGTAAAACAACTTGGTGAAAAGTTGACAGGAAACTTTATGATGCTGGGATGAGGCTATCACCATCTGAAAACAAAAGAAGCATGGGAGCTGGAGTGGACAGTGGAGGAGAGCTGTCCAACCAGAAACACCCATGCCATGTAGAATAAGTGAAAAATAAATCTGTGGTGTTAAATCACTGAAATATGGGAGCAATTCATTACAGAAGTTGGCTTACCATAAAAGTATACCATTTATATATATTAAAACATATAGGCACATAATTACATATATTTTCAAAGATACATACATATCCAAACATATACTGACACAGGGAGAGGAATGAGAATAGGGAGGAGGGATCAAAAGAAGAAGCCAGGCATGGTGGCTCACACCTGTAATCCCAGCAATATGGGAGGTTGACGCAGGAGGACTTCTGAAGGCCAGGAGTTCAAGACCAGGCTGGGCAACACAGTGAGACCCCATCTCTACGAAAAAAAATTTTTAATTAGCTGGACATGCTCGTGTGCACCTGTAGTCCTACTCAGAAGGCTGATGTGGGAGGACTGCTTGAGCCTAGGAGGTCAAAGTTATAGTGAGCCAAGATCGCATCATTGTACTCCAGCCTGGGTGACAGTGAGACCCAGTCTCTTACAAAAAAAAAAAAAATTATTTTTTTGACACAGAGTCTCGCTGTTGCCCAGGCTGGAGTGCAGTGGCACGTTCGGTTCACTGCAACCTCTGCCTTCTGGGTTCAAGCCATTCTCCTGCCTCAGCCTCCTGAGTAGCTGGGACTACAGGCGTGCGCCACCATGCCCAGCTAATTTTTGTATTTTTAGTAGAGATGGGGTTTCACCATATTGGTCAAGCTGGTCTTGAACTCCTGAGCTCGTGATCCACCTGCCTCGACCTCCCAAAGTGCTGGGATTACAGGCATGAGCCACTGCACCCAGCTTAAAATGTTTTTAAAAAAGAAAATAAAGTAAAAAAGAAAATAAAGTAAGAAAGGGGCCTGGTGATGGAATTCACTATGCTATGAGAAGCATGGTGTAACTATTAAAGAATTACAAATAACAATTTAAAAAGAAGACAACTAATCTATCTAATCTGCCCTTTCCAGAGAGAACCCAGGTTAGCTCACTGGGAATATAATTATCTTCAGCCTTGGGGAATAGGAGCACAGAATGGTTCCAGAGGAGACAGTGTCGAGGAATCCTCCACTATGGTTACCAGGAAGGTCTCAGGTCTAAAAAGATTCCTAAACTGAGACTTTCTCCCAAGCCTAATTTTCACCTTTGGCTCTCCCTGGTGGTTATGGTACAGGAGGCACTTGACATTCTCTAAACATGGGGTCTGGACCTGCCACCTCTGCCTTGGTACCACCTCTCATTCCAGGCTAGGCGAGGCTGGACAAAGCACAGAGGTTCATTCTGGGCCTGGGTGCATCCTCCTGCCCACTTTCCACTCTGCCTGTGTCAGGCTAAATAATAGCTTCTTTCCCAAAGATGGCCAATTCCTAATCCCCAGGACCTGTGGATAAATATAAATTTTCTTGTAAGACAAGGGGTCTCACTATGTTGCCCAGGCTGGCCTGAACTCCTGGGCTCAAGTGATGCTCCAGCTTCAGCACCGAGTAGCTGGGACTACAGACACGCACCACCACCTGCTTAACCTTTGAACATTTTGTCTTAAATGGTAAAAGGGACTTTGAAGACAGGATTTAATTAAGGATCTTGCCACGAGAAGATGATACTGGATTATCCCAGTAGACCCAATGTAATCCTTACAAGTGGGAGGCAGTAGAATTAGAGAGATGTAGGGATGGAAACAGAGGTTAGAGAGAAGAGAAGATGCTCTGCTGCTGGGTTTGAAGATGGTAAAAGAACTACGAATCAAGCACTGCAAGCAGCATCTAGAAGCTGGAAAAGGCGAGGAAACATTCTCTCCTGGAGCCCACGGAAGGAGTGTAGACCTGTCAACACTTTGACTTTAGCCTGGTGAAGCTGATTTCGGACTTCTGAACTGCAACATAATAATTTTGTTTTTTAAGCCACTTTGTGGTAATTCATTACAATGACAGTAGGAAACTAATGTCCTGCCGCAGCTTCTGGGCAGCACTAATCTGTTCTCCTAGGAGAGTAGGGTCTAAATGAGTGTGTGGCACGGGTAGGGAATCAGAGAAGACTTCCTGGAAGCCCCTGCAGTTAGGTTGATCTAGGTTATTATAGCTCTTTTGTTACTTAACTGACCTTGAGCAAATTTCTAAGTAACACTATTGTTAACAACGCACTGTTTATAGGATTGCTAAAAAGTCAATTTAAAAATATTTTCAATTACCTAATTTGTAAATGACCAAGTTTTTTTTAAGTCACATCTCCTTGTGGGCTTACACATATTCATTCTTCCAGTCACTGAACAGGTGTCACTGAACACCCAGTGTGTGCCTGGCACCATACACACAGTGAGCTTGTGTCTGCTATAACTGTCAAGCATTTCTCACTGAAGCTGTCACTGAGCTTCCAGTTAGCTCAGTGCTCAACCTCAATGCCTCCATCCTAAATGCAGGCCTTGGCCGGGCATGGTGGCTCAAGCCTGTAATCCTAGCACTTTGGGAGACTGAGGCGGGTGGATCACTTGAGGTTAGGAGTTCGAGACCAGCCTCGCCAACATGGTGAAACCCCATCTCTACTAAAAATACAAAAATTAGCTGGGTGGTAGTGGCGTGCGCCTGTAGTCCCAGGCAGGAGAATCACTTGAGCCTGGTAGGTGGAGGTTGCGGTGAGCCGAGATCGTGCCACTGCGCTCCAGTCTGGGCTACAGAGTAAGACCCTGTCTCAAAATAAAAAAATAAATAAAATAAATAAATGCAGGTCTTTACATTGCCCACTCCCATCTCACACCCCTTATTCCCACAGGCATTGTTTCTGCAGCTTCCATGAGCAGCCTCGTCTTTGTCTTTACTCTGAACCTGGACAAAAGCCCCCAGTGCACTTGAGGGCAGTACGCACCCTCCGATATTTTCCACACCGTCATCTCATCCTCTCCTCTCTCTGCATTTCTCTCCTTTTTCTTACCTTCTCCTTCTTTGCGCTCCCAAGCGGCTGCACCCTATAAGCCAGAAGTCTAGTTAGAGAGAAGCTGAGCCTCAACCAGCCAATCTAGAGGTAGGTAGAAGGGACCAAAGATATGTGTTTACTGGAGTTTCCGGGCTTCTCTGGTGGTGAACTGAAATCTAAGGTATTCAGCCAGGATGCCTAGACCTAAGCGGAATACCCAGGCAGCCTCACTCACCCCAGCTTTCCAGCCCCACAACACTCTCAGGTGCCTATCCAATTGACCTGTAATTCCCTGACCTGTGGAGCCACACCTATTTCTGCAAGACCCATCTAAGTTTCCTAATTTCACAGCGCCCCACCCCCACCTCTGCTTCTAACCCCCAGGTCTGAAATGCTGAGCTCTGTTCCTATGATGTCCTTCCCAGGAAAATGGTGGGTCCAGGACTGATTTTTCCTCCTATCTGTGATCCAGACTAGTGCATCCTTCACCCCTTCACCTGGTCCAGGCCCAGAGTTTTCTTTCCTCAGAGCCTGAAGCTCTTCCTCTAAAGACTAAGCTGCCTCTTTAGGAAGGGATGAGAATGCAAACATTTTAACAGGGGCAAAATTGCTTTCAGTCCCTTTGGGCTTCAGTGGTGTTGACTGGGAATAGTTGGCCAAGTGATGGAGCTGTGGGCATGTGGGCTTGTGATCTGGGTTTTCTGACCTGGGTGTCGCCACAACTTTACAATGGGTGATGCTGGGCAAGTCTATGCCCTCTCTAGGTCTGACTCACTAGCCTTTCTGCGCACTGAGAAGGCCATGTTTTATTTGAGCTTGGAGGTTCCATCCAGCAACTCCAGCAGTGGTGCATAATAGCCACAAGAGGGCGGGCAACCTCTTCAGCTCATAAGTGTGTAGCCTGAACAAGTGAACCTCAAACGGGAATACTATACAATGGCTTCCAAGAAGGGTATGATTCCATGAATATGTTGCTGAAGAGAAAAAAGAAGACATAAAGGCCAGACATGGTGGCTCAGGCCTGTAATCCCAGCACTTTGGGACGCTGAGGTGGGAGGATTGTTTGAGCCCAGGAGTTTGAGATCAGCCTAGGCAACATGACAAAACTGTCTCTAGAAAAAATACAAAAAGTAACCCAGGCACGGTGAAACGTGCCTGTAGTTGCAGCTACTTAGGAGGATAAGGAGGATCACTTCAGCCCAGTAGGCGCAGGCTGCAGTGACCTGAGATCGCACCACTGAACTCCCGCCTGGGTGACAGTGAGACCCTGTCTTAAAAATAAAACAACAGGCCAGGCAGGTGGCTCACACCTGTAATCCCAGCACTTTTGAAGGCTGAGATGGGTGGATTACTTGAGATCAGGAGTTCAAGACCAACCTGGTCAACATGGCAAAACTCCGTCTCTACTAAAAACACAAAAATTAGCCAGGCATGGTGGTGCATGTCTGTAATATCAGCCATGTAGGAGGCTGAGACAGGAGAATTGCTTGAACCCGGAAGGCAGAGGTTGCAGTGAGCCGAGATCACGTCACTGCACTCCGGCCTGGATGACAGAGCGAGACTCCATCTCAAAACAAAACAAAGCAAAACAAAACCACACACACACACACACAAACAGGAAGGGTAATTAACTGAGGGCACACTACAAAATGACAACAGAGCAGGGACTGGAATAGGAGATCTGAATTCCCAGTCTGAGGGGAAGCCAGGAGTCCCAAGACCATAGGAGAAGTATGGAGAGGTCTTGTGAGCAGTGGAAGAGGCCGATAATATACTTTGGAGATTTCAATCATTTGAGGGGGTGGTAGGGGAAGAGAGGGTATTTAGGGACAAGCCATGGACTGAATATTGCTCCAGAAGGACCGGGGTGGGAGTTTCAAAACAAGACTTGAGGAATTTAGGGAAGCAGAGATGATCAATTTGGCTTCCTTCCCTTCCCCAACACAGAATACAAAATAGAGAAATGGCAGGAGTTATTCCAGGATTTGAGGAGGATGCCTCTTTTGCAGGAGGACGCAGTGAACAGTCAAAGTCATCTGACATCTTTTTCCCTTTTTTTCCCTCTAGTATCCCAGTTTCAAGGCCCAGGAAAGGCAGGGACTAACATATGGAGCAGTTACCCAGAGTTTAAAGGGTTAATCTCTAAGAATTCATTCTCTGACACCAGCCACAGCTCTTGTCCCCCTCTCTGGGACCGTCCCCTCTCTGAGCCCCAGGTTGGCAACTTCCCTGAATTTCTTCTATGATGCAATTTGTAATTCGGTAGGGCTCTGGGACCCAGGTTCAGAGACCCAGACTCTGCTCCCTCCTCAGGTTCCAGGAGTCAGGGCTTGCTCTAAGGGAGGAAGTAAACAGGCCTTTCCCTTGCTCCCTCTCCCTTTCCAGGATGGGGCCCAGGAACCAAAGAGCTTCTGTCTTTCCCTGCCACGCCCCCACACTGTAGCCCAGACAAGGAGATTCCTTGTGTCCCGACCTCAGGCAGGCATCCTTGTGACCAAATGGTGGAAGGCTGGGGACAGGGTGGGGGAAGGGCAGTCACAAAGTCAGAGAGGATGACACCTCCACCATCCAAGATTCTAGTACACCCCCAGAGCTCTGAGACCTTGAGCTTCTCTCTCCCTGGCTCCATCAACACAGGCAGAGAGGCCAGGACTAATCTGCATATAAAAGGCCTGGAGAAACTGAAAAGGCACGGACACACAGAAACTGAACCTCCTGGCAGGGAGATACGGAGTCAGAATACAGGAATAGGGCCAGACACAGCAGCTCATGCCTGTGATCTCAGTACTTTAAAAGGCTGAAGCGGAAGGACTGCTTGAGCCCAGGAGTTCAAGTCCACTCTAGGCAACATGGTGAAACCCTGTCTCTGGAAAAAAATACAAAAATTAGCCAGGCATGGTGATGCATGCCTGTAGTCTTAGCTCCTTGCGAGGCTAAGGAAGGAGGATCATTTGAGTCCAGGAGGTCGAGCCTGCTGTGAGCACTACTGCACTCCAGCTTGGGCAACAGAGGGAGACCTTGTCACCCTGTCTCAAAAACAGAACAAAACAAAACAGAAAAATGGAATACAGGAATGGGGGCAACACAGGGACAGGGTAAGACAGGGGACCATGGCAGGGTAAGCCAAACAAACTTGAGAGCAATAAATGGAGGCCCCTGAAAGCTTCTTTCCCTAAAAGCAGAGTCAGGAGTGCTGGCCCAGATAGGGATGCAGGGATGGAGCCACAAAGGAAGTGAGATCCCCTAGGATAAAATGAGAATACTCTATTTAAAAAGTAAGAACCTTCTGAAAGGAAGCACAAACATGACAATGAGAAGCTTTCCTGCCAGGAGGGGTGACATGTTCCTGTTCACAAGAAGTAATGGCATGGACGATAAATAATGTGATCTCACTTAGCAGCAGGGTCTCAGATACCCCTATATGACCTACCACCATCCAAGGACCCGTACAAACGACTACCCATCCTGGCAGGAAATGACATCACTCAGCAGGTAGGAAGGGGTGGGTCTACCAGCCCAAACGCTTCTGGGAGGGCCAATCCATAGAGGGTTAGTCCTGAAGGTCCATGTCCCTCCTCAATCCTCCATCTTGGCCAAGAGAAGGGTCAAGGCTTCTAGACTTTGGGTGAAGTAATTATACCCCCATCTCTTCATCTGTTAACTCCAGGGAGTCCTAAATTCCTTAAACCCTTACTTAGCTGGGGCGAGCAGTGAGAGATACTTCACACCAAAAGCCATAGGTCAATCCTTTAGAGTCAATATCTCTGTAGAAATATCTCTAGGGGCTGGGCACAATCCCAGCACTTTGGGAGGCTGAGGCAGGAGGATCCCTTGAGCCCATGAGTTTCAGACCAGCCTGGGCAACACAAGGAAACCCTATCTCTACAAAAAAATTTTTTTGAATTAGCCGGGCATGGTGGTGGATGCCTGTAGTCCTAACTATGGGGGAGGCTGAGATAGGAGGATTGCTTGAGCCCAGGAGGTCAAGGCTGCAGTGAGCTGTGATCATGCCACTGCTCTCCAGCTTGGGTGACAGCATAAGACCCTGTCCCAAAAAAAGAAAAAAAAAAAGAAAGAAGAAAGGAAGAAAGAAAGAAAGAGCAAGCAAGCTAGCTCTAGGGACCCAATAATTGACGGATAAAGGCAGAGACTCCCTAGGGACCAGAGAAATGATGAGCCAGGTTTCTATGGTAACTGATTTCAGTGCAGCCTCTTCCTAGTCTCAGACTGAGGGAGAATCAATTTTAGGGGAGACCACAGCTAACGGATAAAAGAGCCACAGGATTACAAAAGGGTGGAAAAGTTGTTACAGGAAGGTCACATCATCCTGGCACTGCTCCCAGAACCAGTGGGCCTCGAAGCCCAGCTTGGCACTCTCATCCTCTGGTGACTCAGGTGGTCCACCTTGAAGCCTCTCCCCTGGGGGCTTCCACACAGCCCTCAAGCTCCCTAGCCTGGTGGCTGTCGCATCCACCTCAGTCCTGGCCCTCTCTCCACCAGCTATAACTTTTGCCCAGTCCATCTCGGAACGTGGAACCCCAGGTGGGCCCTGTTCATCCAGCTCGCTGGGGGCCACTGTGTCCAGGTAGCTGCCAATAGAGACACTGTCCAGCCGGTCGGTGGTGCTGGTGTCTGGCAGGCTGTCCCAGCTGCCTCGCCTTGAGCGGCCTGGGCTCCCGCCTGTCAGGCTATATTGACTGCTGGTGAGGCTGCTGCAATGACTGGTCAACGTGCCCCGCTCCTCTAACAGCCAGCGCACTGCCTCGATGCCCTCATTCAACGTCACCAGCTGCTGCAGGATCTTCACATCGATGGCTCGCAGGTAAGCCTGGGGGAGTGGGAGAAGGAATTAGTACCAGTTCTGGGGCGTGGGTTTCCCCAGCATTTCTACAGGCCACTACCTTGTGGTTCAGCCAACTATGTTTCACTTGAAGACGGATGGAATTATAACGGCTTGCAGTGTGGGCTTCAGAAGCAGAGAGACTGCTGCCTAACATTTCAGCTCTACCACTGATTAGCCATATCTTCTTTGAGCCTCAGACTCTTTGCAAAACAGGATTAAATCACTTACCTCACAGGGTAGCTGTGAGGATTCTGAAATGCTGTCTATTAAGTATTCAGCACAGTACCTAGCACAGAGGAAGGTCTCAGTAAATGTTAAGTATTAAAATCCAGTTCTACTAAGCTTTGAACTTCATATTTAGGGTACCTTTCTTTTTTTTTTTTTTTTGAGATGGAGTTTCGCTCTTGTTGTCCAGGATGGAGTGCAATGGCATGATCTCAACTCACTGCAACCTCCGCCTCCTGGGTTCAAGCGATTCTCCTGCCTCAGCCTCCCAATTAGCTGGGATTACAGGCATGCACCACCATGCCCAGCTAATTTTGTATTTTTAGTAGAGACGGATTTCACCATGTTGGTCAGGCTGGTCTCAAACTCTTGACCTTAGGTGATCTGCCCGCCTCAGCCTCCCAAACTGCTGGGATTATAAGCATAAGCCACCATGCCCAGCCACAGGGTACTGAGTATTGAGCCTGCTCAGATTCACCAGAAAGACATAGAAACAAAGAAGAGCCAGAAAAGGTGTTAATCAGGAAGTAGATTGGGCCAAAAGGAGGCAGGAGCTGGGGAATAAAGAGAGGTAACCTGGTTCCCTAGTCTCTTCAGGGCATTGGTAGCAGCCACCGAGAGGGGAAAGGGTTGGCCAGAGCTTAGAATGATCAGAATCTCACTGGCCGGGCATTCAGGCCTTCTCCCCTGTACACACCAGTCTACCTGTCTGTACTGGAAGTAAATTTGACTTACAGGGTAATCTCAAGGGTCCGTTCCAGCTCAGATGCACTGTTACCTTCCCTAAGCACAAGTCTGAACCTGTCTCTCCCTGTTCAAGAGCCTTTATGGGCATTGCACTGCCCTTAGAGAGTGCCGAATCCTAACATCTACAATAGCAGGGAACTCTGCCCTGCTCTTAGAGAATGAAATCTAAACATTTTAGCAGCTGGCATTCAAAAGCCTGTAACACATGGCTCTTGCCCATCTCTATAGCTTCGCCTCTAGCATTCTGCTCTGTGAACCCAAGGTGCTGCCACAAATGACTTTTTAAAACTAGTTTTATTTAGTTTTACTTTTATTATTATTTTTTGAGACAGGGTCTTATTCTGTCACTCAGGCTAGAGTGCAGTGGTACAACCAGGGCTCGCTACAGCCTCCATCTCCTGGTCTCAAGCGATTCTCCCACCTCAGTCTCAAGGAGCTGAGACCACAGGCGTGCACCACACCTGGCTAATTTTACTTTTTGTAGAGACAAGGTCTCACCTTGTTGCCCAGGTTGGTCTCAAACTCCTAGGCTCAAAGCAATTCTTCCACCTCAGTATCCCAAAGTGCTGGGATTATAGGTGTGAGCCACCACATCCAGCCCAGTTTTATTTCTAATCAAAGTAACAGATGCACAGAGATTAAAGAGGCAAACAGTTCCACAAGATTATGAACACGAATAGTTCTCCCATCCTGGTCCTACTTCCCAGAAACAACTATAATTATTTATTTAGCTGTTTATTTTGGTATTTACCTCCTAATCTCCATATAACATGCTTATATTGCTATTTCTTGGTATTTAAATTTTAGGCATTTTCTATTGATTTCCCACACTATGTAAGATTAAGGATTTAACTTTCTTTTTTTTCTTTTTTGAGACAGAGTTTCTCTCTTGTTGCCCAGGCTGGAATGCAGTGGCACGATCTTAGCTCACTGCAACCTCCACCTCCAGGGTTCAAGCGATTCTCTTGCCTCAGCCTGCTGAGTAGCTGGGATTACAGGCATGAGCTACCACGCCTGGCTAATTTTTGTATTTTTAGTAGAGAAAGGGTGTCACCATGTTAGCCAGGCTGGTCTCAAACTCCTGACCTCAAATAATCTGCCCACCATGGTCTCCCACAGTGCCGGGATTACAAGGTGTGAGCCACCACGCCCAGCCAGGATTTAACTTTCATCCCACTCCCCACTCCCCTGCCATACAGATACCCTTCCCATCTTCCATCCTCCTAATAGGTAATAAAATTACTCAGTGTTTATTAGGATTTGGAAATGCTCTTCACAGCTAAGCCATGTAGTTTACTATAGTTACTGTTTATTTCTTATGACATTTTATCCTTACAATTATTATTATTATATTGCCTAGTTTGCTACGTAGTTATCAGTAAGTCAACCTCAAACACTCCCTCAATTGTCTGAATTTCCCTATGCAGGCTTTCGAATGCATCACATGTTCTATCTATTCTATCTTCTGAGAGGCATCTCTTAAGGAGCCCTCTGCTCTGCTTCTATCTGTCATTGCTGCAAAATTGCCCTCCAGGGATCTCCCTTCATTATTATCTTGGGAATTCCTTTGCCTCTTTCCTTAGCTGGATCCCTTGTTTCTTAGATTCCATATCTTCTTTTTTCATTTACTCCTTCATTTGGATGAATGGTTCTCTCCCTCTAGTAGCATCCTGAGAAAGTTGGCATAAGAGGTAAATTTACTGAAGCTGTGCATGTTTTAAAATGTTATTACACACCCATAAGAAATAATGAAATCATGCCCTTTGCAGCAATATGTATGCAACTGGAGGCTATAATCATAAGTGAATTAATGCAGGAGCAGAAAATCAAATACTCCATGTTCTAACTTATAAATGGGAGCTAAACATTGGGTACACGAACATAAATATGGTTAACGATAGACACTGGGGACTATTAGAGGAGGGAGAGAGGTGGGGGCAAGGATTGAAAAATTAATTGTGGGTACTATAATCACTTCCTGGGTGATGGGTTCAACAGTATCCCAAATCTCAATATCATGTGATATACCCATGTAACAAACCTGAGCAGGAACCCACCTCCGAATCTAAAATAAAAGTTGGGCTGGGCATGGTGCCTCTTGCCTGTAATTCCAGCACTTGGGGAGGCCAAGACAGGAGGATCTCTTGAGTCTAGGAGTTTGAGACCAGCCTAGGTAACAGAGAGAGACACTGTCTCTACAAAAAATTTAAAAATTAGTCAGGTATGGTGGTACGTGCCTGTAGACCCAGCTACTCGGGAGGCTGAGGTGAGAGGATTGCTTGAGACTAGGGGGTCAAGGCTGCAGTGATCCATGATGTCACCCAGCCTGGGTGACAGAATAAGATTTCTCTCAAATAAAATAAAGTAAAAGTTGAAATTATTTTTAAAAAGTTATTAATCTTTCCTCACACTGTTGATACTTTGGCTGGATATAGAATTCCAGGTTGAAAATAATTCTTCCTCGGGAGTTAAGGCATTGCTCCATTGTCTTATTTTATTTTTGAGACAGGGTCTTACTCTGTAGCCCAGGCTGGAGTGCAGTGGCACAATCATGGCTCACTACAGCCTTGATTCCCTGGGCTCAAGCAACCCTCCTGCCTCAGCCTCCTGAGTAGCTGGACTACAGGCACGTACCTACACCTGGCTAATTTTTTAATTTTTTTTTTTTGTAGATGGGGTCTCACTATGTTGCCCAGGCTGGTCTCAAACTCCTGAGCTCAAGGGATCTGCCCACCTCAGCCTCCCAGAGTGTTGGGATTATAGGCATGTGCCATGGCACCCAGCCTCCATGTCTTTCAATGTTCAATGTTAGCCTTTAAAAACCTAATGCCATTCCAATCCCTGCTTCTTTGTATGTGACCCTTTTCCCATTCTTGCAGGAAGCTCTTAGGATCTTCTCTTTGTTCCCAGGGTTCTGTTTTTACAGCAATTTGCCATGGTGTGGGTTCTTTTCATCTATTGAGTTAGCCACTTGATGGGCCTTTTCAATCTGGAAACTGACATCCTTCAGTTCTGGGAGATTTTAAAAAATTATTTCTTTGATGATTATCCTCCAGTATTTTTCTGTTCTTTCTGGGAATCCTATTACTTGGATAGAGGGTGTCCTGAACTGATCCTCTATTTTTTTTTTTTTTTTTTTTTTTAGACAGAGTTTCGCTCTGTCTCCCAGGCTGGAGTGCAGTGGCACCATCATGGCTCACTGCAAGCTCTGCCTCCCGGGTTTCACGCCATTCTCCTGCCTCAGCCTCCCAAGTAGCTGGGACTACAGGCGCCAGCCATCGCGCCCAGCTAATTTTTTGTATTTTTAGTAGAGACGGGGTTTCACCATGTTAGCCAGGATGATCTCAATCTCCTGACCTCGTGATCCACCCGCCTCGGCCTCACAAAGTGCTGGGATTACAGGTGTGAGCCACCGCGCCCGGCCACATCTCTTTCTGTATTTGCTCTAGTTTCTGAAATATTTCAACTTTATCAACTCCTCTTTTTTTTTTTTTTTTTTGAGACAGAGTCTCACTCTTGTCACCCAGACTGGAGTGCAATGATGCATATCTTGACTCACTGCAGCCTCTGCCTCCCAGGTTCAAGCGATTCTCATGACTCAGGCTCCCAAGTAACTGGAATTACAGGTGTCCGCCACCACATCTGGCTGATTTTTGTATTTTTAGTAGAGATGGGGTTTCACCATGTTGGTCAGGCTGCTATCGATCTCCTGACCTCAGGTGATCCGCCACCTTAGCCTCCCAAGTGCTGGGATTACAGGAATGAGGCACCACATCTGGCCTATTATCAACTCTTCAGTTTTTCTTTTTTCTTTTCCCCGCCATGATGTGTTTATTTCGAAGTGTTGTTTCTACTTCTTTGAATGTTTCCCTTTTTTACAGCTTCTTGTTTTTGTTCATGGCTACAATATTATCTTTTATCTCTTTAAGGATATGCTTAATGATTTTTACAAGTTCGTATCTCTCTGTATTATCTCCATTTCATTCAAGTCACTTTTTCTTTTCCTTTTTTTTTTCTTTTTGAGACAGAGTCTCATTCTGTCACCAGGCTGGAGTGCAATGGCACAATCTCGGCTCACTGCAACCTCTGCCTCCTGGGTTCAAGCAATTCTCGTGCCTCAACCTCCTGAATAGCTGGGATTACAGGTGCCCACTACCACGACCAGCTAATTTTTGTATTTTCAGTAGAGATGGGGTTTCACCATGTTGGTCAGGCTGGTCTCAAACTTCTGGTCTCAAGTGATCAGCCCGCCTCGGCCTTCCAAAGTATTGGGATTGCAGGCCTGAGCCACCATGCCTGGCCTCAAGTTGCCTTTTCCTATTTATTTAAGTCTATATAGAGAGTCAGATGTCTATGATCTTTAACTGCTGCTCACACTTCAGAGTGGATCTCTGCAATGACTAGAAACCATGTATGTATGAAGCTTGCCAAATCTGAGCCTCACTACAGGATGATCTGATTGGGCTGTTTAATTGTAGGTCTAAAATCTGTATCTTTTTTTATTTTCTCTTGAGTTAATCATATTCCCCATATTATACCACTCTAGAAAGTATAATGTAAGCAAGGCTGCTAGTATCTTAGGAGTCAAGTAGGGGTAAAGGCTTGGAGAGGTATTTCATGATATTTAGTACTTTTAAAAGTTTTTGTAGAGACAAAGTCTCTCTAGGTTGTCCAGGCTGGAGTGCAGTGGCGTGATCATAGCTCAGTGTAGCCTCAAACTCCTGGGCTCGAACTCCTCACCTCAGCCTCCCAAAGTGCTGTGATTACAGGCGTAAGCCATTGTGCCTGGCCGTATTTAGTATATTTTTATTTAGTCCCTCTTGTCTTCAACTATGCTCAGTGTCTTTTAATCTACAGACCTTCTGTTCTATTCTATATATATATAAAGTGATTCATCACTTAACAACAGGGATATGCTTAGAGAAATGCACCATTAGGAGGTTTTACTGCTGTGCAAACATGAGAGTGTAAATGCACAAACTAGATATTTTAAAAAATTTATATACTTTTTAAAATATGGAAAACAAAATGTCCCAGCACAATTACTGAGCATCAATCCCTACTTGATATGCTATGCCAATATCAAGTGCCATATATCATATTTGTGTATGTGCTGCATTATAATCTTATGAAATCACTATGGTATATGCTGTTCATCATTGACTGAAACATCATATAAATATGTGTATATATGTGTGTACACACTTATATACATACACAATAAATGTTTTATACATATATGTGCATATATACACACACATGATAAATGTTTATTTGACATATGTAATCTATCATTGATCAAAATGTTTATATGGTAATCCCAGCACTTTGGGAAGCAGAGGAGGACAGATCATTAGAGATCAGGAGATTGAGACCATCCTGGCTAACACGGTGATACCCCGTCTCTACTAAAAATTACAAAAAAAAATTTAGCCAGGCGTAGTGGCAGGCACCTGTAGTCCTAGCTGCTCAGGAGGCTGAGGCAGGAGAATGGTGTGAACTCGGGAGGCGGAGCTTGCAGTGAGCTGGGATCGCGCTACTGCACTCCAGCCTGGGCAGCGGAGCAAGACTCCGTCTCAAAAAAAAAAGAAAAAAATTTTAAAAATTAGCCGGGCATGGTGGCTCTTGCCTGTAATCCCAGCTACTCGGGAGGCTGAGTCAGGAGAATCACTTGAACCCGGGAGGCAGAGGTTACAGTGAGCTGAGATGGCGCCACTGTACTCCAGCTTGGGTGACAGAGCCAGACTCTGACTAAAAAAAAAAAAAAAATTTACATGGATGTTTATATTTTATATGTGGTCTGACATTGACCAAAACATCATTATGTGTGTATGTGTATTTACATATACAGGTCAGATCCTGCAGGTCACACACACACAATAAATGTTTTTTTGTATTTGAAAAATGTTTATTGAATTATTCAGGAAATAACTGCTTTATTCACATCTATGATAAACCAGAGTAAAACCAAGTATTAATATTTGTACATTGAGGCCCGGCGCAGTAGCTCACTCCTGTAATCCCAACACTTTGGGAGGTCGAGGCGGGTGTATCACCTGAGGTCAGGAATTTGAGACCAGCCTGGCCAGCACGGTGAAACCCTGTCTCTAATAAAAATACAAAAATTGGCTATTGTGGTGCACGCCTGAAGCCTACTCAGGAGGCTGAGGCAGGAGAATCGCTTGAACCCAGGAGACAGAGGCTGTGGTGAGCCAAGGTCACGCCACTGCACTCCAGCATAGGCAACAGAACAAGACTCCGTCTCAAAAAATATATACATATATATTCGTACATTGAGAAAATTAGGCACTGGAATTAAATGGACCTAGATTTGAGTTCCAGTTTTGCCATTAATGAGCCATATGAAATAAAAATTTATTTATTCTTTTATTTATTTTATTTATTTATTTTTTGAGATGGAGTCTTGCTCTGTTGCCCAGGCTGGAATGCAATGGTGCCATCTTGGCTCACGGCAAGCTCCGCCTCCTAGGTTCACGCCATTCTCCTGCCTCAGCCTCCCGAGTAGCTGGGACTACAGGCGTCCACCACCACGCCCGGCTAATTTTTTGTATTTTTCGTAGAGACAGAGTTTCACCGTGTTAGCTAGCACAGTCTCGATCTCCTGACCTCATGATCCGCCCGCCTCGGCTTCCCAAAGTGCTGGGATTACAGGTGTGAGCCACTGCACCAAGCCTAAAATTTATTTCTTTAAACCTTCATTTCTTTATTATAATATGAGGTACTCTCTAAAGGTATGTCATGAGACATCAAAGGAACATATTAACATGAATAGCATACCATCTGACAAGTATAATACTGTAAATCAATACATAGTAGGCTATTTGGCTCTACATATTACTATGGTCAACTTATTTACTACATGTGATGTGTGTGTGTGTGTGTGTGTGTGTGTGTGTGTGTGTGTTTTCAGGTTTTCATTCAGTTTCTGGCTCATGAGTCCCATAGCCATTGTTACAGTTTTTGTTATAATGCTGGGGCACTCAGAAGTAGGCTTAGGAAACAGAGTCTCTTTCTGACCTTCTCCTGCTCTCCTCTCACCCTCCAAGAGTAGAACTCCAGTCTGATTGTGGGTCATAAGACCCCCATTCCAGAGAGGGTCCTGACTCACACCCTGGAGGAAGAAATGCCACAGAGAGAGGCCAATAAGAATCTAAACAGACAGGCTTTGCTGGATTTAGATCAGACTCTTTTTGTCCAATTACATTTTGATATGGTTGTCCATGTTTCAATCGTGGACAACCAATAAAGTCTCTTTAAAAGGCCCAAAGGACCAGGCACAGTGGCTTAAGCCTATAATCCCAACACTCTAGGGGACTGAGGTGGGAGGATCGCTTGATCCCAGGAGTTCGAGACCAACCTGGGCAACATAGGGAAACCCTGTCTCTATCAAAAAACAAACAAAAAAAATTAGCTGAGTGTGGTATTGCACACCTGCAGTCCTAGCTACTTAGGAGGCTGAAGTGGGAGGATTGATTGGGCCAGAGAAGTATAGGCTGTAGTGAGCCGTGATTGTGTCATTGTACTCCAGCCTGGGCAACAGAACCAGACCTTGTCTCAAAAAATAAAAAAAGGTCCCCAAGGACAGGATTCAGGGAGCTTCCAAGTAGCTGAACAGATGGAGGTTTCTGGAGGGTGGTACACCCAGGGAGAGCACAGAAGTTCCGCACCGCTTCCCGTATGCCTTGCCCCATGCATCTCTTCATCTATATCCTTTGTAATATCCTTATAATAAACCAGTAAATGTGTTTCCTTGAGTTCTGTGAGCCACTCCAGCAAATCAATCAAACCCAAGGAGGGAGTCATAGGAACCCCAATTTGAAGCTGGTCGATCAGAAGGTCAGGAGGCCTAGACTTAACGACTAGTGTCTGAAGAGGGGGACAGTCTTGGGGACTGAGCCCTCAACCTGTGAGATGTGACACTGTCTCCAGGTAGACAGAGTTGAAATTAAATGAGTAGACACCCAGCTGGTGTCTGCTGCAGACCTGATTGCTTGCGTGCTGGTGGGAAGAAATCCTCACATATTTTGGGGTCTTCTTTATTAATGATTATTGTTGTGTCGTATTAAGTGAAAAAAACCACACAGTTTAGGGTTTTCTAAACACTATGGCAAAAGCATACAACAAAATTTATACCTGAAATTGTGTTTTTTGTAAGAATATCACAACTCTAATTCAATTAAACAAATGACTATTGGGTACATGGATTTGCTAACAATTACAAGATAATGGAGAAATTGTCCCTGCTTAATAGAAGCTTGCAGTCTCAATAAGGGGAGATGAACATAAATAACTGAGATATCACAGACTGTACAGACTATTAATAACCTGATAAAGGAGATTATCTTCAATTATTTCATCCTGGAGACAAATATATGAACAGTGAAAACAACTGTCCTAGTCCATGACCAAACTAAATACATTAAACAAAGCTCCTCATACTAAAAACACTTGTCCTGCTGTTTTCCTCTCCCTCCTTTCCTTCCTTTCTGCCTCCCTCCATCCCTCCCTTCCTTCTTCTTTCCAAAATTTACATCTACAGCTGGGCGCGGTGGCTCATGCCTGTAATCCCAGGACTTTGGGAGGCTGAGGCAGGTGGGTTACCTGAAGTCAGGAGTTCAAGACCAGTCTGGCCAACATGGCAAAACCCCGTCTCTACTAAAAATACAAAAATTAGCTGTGTGGTGGAGGATGCATGTAATCCCAGCTACTCAGGAGGCTGAGGCTGCAGTGAGCTGAGATTGCGCCACTGCACTCTAGCCTGGGCAGCAGAGCGAGACTCC
>NW_012109831.1:373438-375311 GCF_000951045.1 Mandrillus leucophaeus | reverse complement strand
AAAGGGCAATTCACAGAAGACGAAATCCTGGACCAAAAAAAAAAAAAAAAAAGAAAAAGAAAAAGAAAAAAAGAAAAGAAAACAACAACAACAAAACTTACATCTCCAGTCTTCTGCTAGACAAAGAAGTAGCTGGCACCTGGTTGCACAGTTAGGGAGGGGATCTTAGAATATGACTTTTAAACATTCAACAAGCCCTTTTGTTTTCAGCCCCAGTTGTGCCCCCAGTTCCAGAAATACCTAGTGCTTCCAACCCCTAAGACCTTTAAGGGTTTTTCAGTATAAAATGTGTTGCTTTGGCAGGGTGCAGTGGCTCATGTCTGTAATCCCAGCACTTTCAGAGGCTGAGGCAGATGAATCACCTGAGGTCGGGAGTTCAAGACTAGCCTGACCAACATGGAGAAACCCCATCTCTACGAAAAATACAAAATTAGCTGGGCATGGTGTCACATGCCCGTAATTCCAGCTACTCGGGAGGCTGAGGCAGGAGAATTGCTTGAATCTAGGAGGTGGAGGTTGCGGTGAGCCAAGATCATGCCATTGCACTCCAGCCTGGGCAACAAGAGCAAAACTCTATCCCCTCCCCCCACAAAAAAGAAAAAAAGTGTTGCTTTTCAGTTTTCTCCACTGCTGGCTTGGGACTGAGCATTTTTTAGGTCTGAGTTAGTTACCACTCTTCCTTCTGCATTTCAGCTTCCAAAATTTTGTTCCTATTACCTTGTCTCTTATTCTCATTGTCACAAGGGCTTCGTGCCTTTTATTTATTTTATTTTATTTTTTTTTTCTTTTCAAGATAGAGTTTTGCACAGTTGTCCAGGCTGGAGTGCAGTGGCGCGATCTTGGCTCACTTCAACCTCTGCCTCCAGGGTTCAAGTGATTTTCCTGCCTCAGCTTCCCAAGTAGCTAGGATTATAGGCGCGCCACCACACCCAGCAAATTTTTGTATTTTTAGTATGAGGTTTTAATATGGGGTTTCACCATTTTTGTCAGGCTGGTCTCGAACTCCTGACCTCAGGTGATCTGCCTGCCTCAGCCTCCCAAAGTGCTGGGATTACAGGCATGAGCCACCGTGCCCAGCCCTCAATCTGGTATCTTGAACTGGAATTCCCACTGATTTCATTCATTCTTCAAGCCCCAGCACAAATGCCACCTCCTAGAGGAAGTCTTCCTTGCCCTTCCTGGAGATGGAATTAATCCATTCTGTTATGGAACCAATATTTATTGTTTTTTATAGGTGTGGCACTATGTTCGATGAAGAAAGAAAAGGCATCATTTCTTACCTTCAGAGGGTTCGTAATCTAGTGGGTAAGATAAGACAACGAAGCAAGCACTTAAAATTCAATGTGGTTGGTTGGGCATTCTGGCTCAGCCTGCAATCCCAGCACTTTGGGAGGCTGACACAAACGGACTGCTTGAGGTCAGGAGTTTGAGACTGGTCTGGGCAACATAGGAAGATCCTGTCTCTATTAAAAAAATAAATAAGGGCTGGGCACGGTGGCTCACGCCTGTAATCCCAGCACTTTGGGAGGCTGAGGCGGGCGGATCACGAGGTCAGGAGATCGAGATCATCCTGGTTAACAGGGTGAAACCCCATCTCTACTAAAAACACAAAAAATTAGCCAGGTGTGGTGGCGGGCGCCTGTAGTCCCAGCTACTCAGGAGGCTGAGGCAGGAGAATGGCGTGAACCTAGGAGGCAGAGCTTGCAGTGAGCTGAGATCACACCACTGCACTCCAGCCTGGGCGACAGAGCAAGACTCTGGATCAAAAAAAATAATAATAATAAACATGGCCGGGCGCAGTGGCTCAAGCCTGTAATCCCAGCACTTTGGGAGGCCGAGACGGGCGGATCACGAGGTCAGGAGATCGAGACCA
>NW_012109831.1:363881-373158 GCF_000951045.1 Mandrillus leucophaeus | reverse complement strand
AATCCCAGCACTTTGGGAGGCCGAGGCAGGTGGATCACTTGAGGTCAGGAGTTCAAGACCAGCCTGGCCAACATGGTCTAACCCCATCTCTACTAAAAATACAAAAATTAGCTAGGCAGGTGCCTGTAATCCCAGCCACTCGGGAGGCTGAGGCAGGAGACTCACTTGAACCCAGGAGGCGGAAGTTGCAGTGAGCCGAGATCACGCCATTGCACTCCAGCCTAGACGCCAAGAATGAAACTCCATGTCAAACCAAACAAATAAATAAATAATTTTAAAATGAAAAGTTCAGTGTGGCAAATGCTAGGGGAAACAACTGCTACACATAGGACTGTAGACACCTAGAGGGCCATAACCTAACCGGGTCAGGAAATGCTTCCTAGGATAAGGGACATGAGCCGAAAACTGAAGGTTAAGAAGGACTCAGCTAGGATGGGCGCAGTGACTCACACCTGTAATCCCAGCACTTTGGGCAGCTGAGGCAGAAATCACTTGAGGTCAGGGCTTCCAAAGTAGCCTGGCCAACATGGCAAAATCCCGTCTCTACTGAAAATACAAAAGTTAGCTGGGTGTGGTGGCACATGCCCATAGTCCCAGCTACTCAGGAGGTTGAGGCAGGAGAATTGCTTGAGCTTGGAAGGCAGAGGTTGCAGTGAACCGACATTGTGCCACTGCATTCCAGCCTGGATGATGGGAGTGAAATCCTGTGTCAAAAAAAAAAAAAAAAAAAGGACTCAGACAGACAAAGAGGTAGAGAGAAGCATGTCAAGCAGAGGAAACGGCCTGTGCCTCCTTCCAGTCTGAAGTCACAAACCCAACCGCATCACTCTACCGTCAAGACTCTTCCAGGAGGCCCTTCCTGGGTTCTACCATCTCTTATCATCCTGTACTAGAAATGTTCTTCTGTCTCTCTCCTTCCCTAACCAGACTGTGAGCTCCCTGAGAGCAGATCCTGCTCAATCCATTTCTGGTGCTCGGCCTAGGGCTAAGGAGGTCACATTCAGTTCTGTGATTCTCTTGCCTTTACTATCCTTGATCCCTTTGATGGTTCCCAGGATTCAGGGGTCTGGGTTGTACTGTGTTGCTGGGAAATGAATCTGAGAGCAGATTCTATAATCCTGTGACAGTGGGATTCCCTGACTGTGACAGCATCACTCCCAGAATAGAAGAAAGCAAGGCTTTCTTGCCAGAAAAAGAAACACTCTTTTCACACCATCTCTTGAAGAAAATAGAGTATAGGATAAACAGCTCAGGAGAGAGGCAGCCTCAGAGGCAACTCCAAACCCAATTCTCCTTCCAAGGAGATTCAGGCTCCCTACTCCTCTCCTTAACATCTACATATCAGACTCTGCCCAGCGCTGGGGTTCTGTATGGTTTCCTCATTGCTCAATCCAAATCAGGCCCTGGGGTAAAAGCCTGGAAATCCTAGTTGGAGCTCCTAGAGCAGGGACTATCAGAATATTGTTACTACAAAGGTTCTTACGATCATCTGGTTCCACAGTCCCCATCTCCCTCTACTCCCTCCACCAAGAGGAAGAAAAACTGAGGCCAGGAGAGAGAGAGAGTACTGCTCAAGACCACAAAACGTTTCAGAAGCAGAGCCAAGACTTGAACCCGTGCCTTCTTCCTCGCCTAAAGCTTCTTCTCAAACTGCCTCTGTGGAGGTGGGTTGTCATAGCAACAGTTCTTTGGGTGGGAGAACTAAGAAGAGGTTGCCACTGTTTCCCATTCCCACATATCCCAGTCTGGCTTGTTCACTCAACCTTTGAATGGTGGGTAGAGGAAGAAAGCAGGAGGGATGAGGCCTAGAGACGGATTGACCTTGGCCTCAAGGGTAGGCCTCCCCGCTTTGTGCAAGGAAAGCTGGGAGAGGAACAATTGAAGGACAGTCCTTAGAGGGCTTGAACCAGTCCTGCCTTCATTAGCCCCAAGGGAAACCCCTTGCCCCACTGCTTGTCCTTCCTGGGTGCAACCCAGTAGGCAGGGCAGAGCACAGGAAGAGATTAATATTAATAACATCCTGTCCTGAGGAGGGAGAAAAATAGGATGGGGATCTCTCCTCGTTCTGGCCCCAGAAGGCTCCCTCCCTTGTGCCCTTTCTCGGGCAGCCTCAGGCCCCAGGCAAGCAGGGTCAAGAATACAGAGAGACAAAATCAAAAGTTAAATGCAGCCCCTTAAAATTTACAGATCGTTTCCACCAAGGCAGAAAAGAGAGCCAGAGAGACTAGGCGTGGCTCTTCCACTGACTCCCTATGTGAGTTCAGAATCTGCAAGCATGTTTTATCTGTAAGATGGGAGAAATGATGACCAGTTTTCTCATTTCAATGACATAAAATGTGTTTAGACTATCTGGCACAAAGCAGGTCTCAAAGGTAAAGATGCAAAGTGCAGTCAGATGATCTGGGTTCAAATCATGGCCGTGCTTTTTGTGTGATCTTGGGCAGTTATTAAACTCCCTGTGCCTCTGTTTTCTTTTCTTTTCTTTTATCCTCCCTCCCTCCCTTCCTCCCTTCTTCTCTTCCTTCCCTCCTTCTCTCTCTTTTTTTGAGACAGGGTCTAGCTCTGAGCTCTGTCACCCAGTCTGGAGTGCAGTGGTGCGATTTCAGCTCACTGCAACCTCCTCTTCCTGGGCTCAAGTGATCCCCCTGCCTCTGCCTCCAGAGTAGCTGGGACTACAGGCATGCACCACAACACCCATCTAATTTTTGCAGAGACAGAGTCTTGCTTTGTTGCCCAGGCTGGTCTCAAACTCCTGGGCTCAAGCGATCTGCCTGCCTCGGCCTCCCAAAGTGCTGGGATTACAGGCGTGAGCCACCATGCCCACCCTGTGCCTCAGTTTCTTCATCTATAAAATATCACTTACTTAACATGGTTACTGTGGAGATGAAGAGAGTATCAAGTAAAGTGCTCAGCAAGCTGCCTGGCACATGTGCTGGGTGAAAGTTAGTTTTCAAAGCAACTAGACAGTCTAGGTAGGCTCTTACTAGGCCTTGAGCTAAAGTTTGTACAGCGAGACAAAGGCAAACCCCTGCTTAGGTGGGGACAGTCACAGCCTTGCTCTGGAGAATTTGGCACTCACCTCCAACCTTCAAGGCCAAGTGCACACTTGACATTCAAGTCCTTCTCCCAGAGGGCCTTTCCTGGCTGCTCCACCCACCAGACTCTCTTCCCAGTCTCTCAGCTCAGGCATTAGAGCCCTGGCTGGTCTAAGAGCCCCCATGACTTCCTTCCCCTGCTCCTTCACAGACCAGCTTGGCACAGGCTGCGCACACAGTGGGGGTCCAGAAAGACTTATTAGCTGACATATTCACTGTGGGCTCCTGGTTGTAAGCCAGGAAGCTGATAGCAATTCCTCAGTTCCCCAGAACTGGCTGCAAAGTAGTGGCAGGTGTAAATCACCCACTTCACCGGAATCAGGGCCCTGAGGAACCTGCCAGGGCCTTGGCTGCCCTTTTGGCTCTGAATCTAGACCAGCAGCAACAGAGAAAGGGGAAGGTTGCTGTTTCCTCTTCTCCCCAAGAATGTGCAGATGAGATCCAAATATCCAGTTTACCTGGGAGATTGGGTGGGAGGAGACTGAGTCTGAGGTGAGGGAATCAGCACCAATGGTGCTGTTACTCTCTGTTCCTGCTATGGGTCTAGGAACTTTCCATTATTTTAAGTAGGGCTGGGGGATGTAGAGGAAATGGAGAAGGTTTTCAGTGCCCCTGGTCCAGACAGTTTACAGCAGATAGGCCCCTTTACCCACATCTTTTCTGTGCTGAACACTGCGGGCCTCACAGGAACTAAACGCTTTCCCGGTTAGCAGAAGGAGAAAAAACCGGTTGCCTTACAACGGGGACTAGGGGGGAATAGGTGGCCCATACGGGCGGGGGGAATTTGTGCTGCGTTGGGTTCTCAGTACTTCCCAGTCCTCATCTCTCTCCTCCCAATTATTTGGCAGGAATAACTTCCAAAACCCACGGCTCCCACCCCAATTCCTCAGGACCTATCAACACCCCCACTCACTCTTGGGGGACAATTAATGGATGTCACTCCATCTCCACCCCAGCGTTTACAGATTGATCTGGGAAGGATTCTGAGCAGTTAGGTGGAGAGTTTTAACTACCTCCTCTCCAGCTTAACTCTGGGAGCATGAGTTCGTCCCTCCTGGCCCTAAACTGGGGACTCGTCCCCTTGGCCCATGGAGTCTGCACTCACCAGCTCCATCTTCAGCGCCATGATCTTGTCCCCCAAGTCGTGGCCGGTGCTAGGCGTCCCTGGGAGCAGCAGGGCGCCAGAGGTTCCTAGGTCACACTCGCCTCGCAGCCCACGGAGCAGCCCTTCAGGGGTCTTCCTGCCCACCTTACCCTCCACATCCCGCAGGTCAGGCGTCTGGGACTCCACGGTTCCCTCCATGCGGGCCCAAGCCTGAAAAGGGCTGGGAAACCGGACGCCAGGGACCGGCTCGCGGGGGTCCTCCCTTCGCCGCTGCTAAAGCGGAGCAAAACCGGTGGGTCCCCGCCCGCGCGCCGCGCGGGCGACAGGAGGGTGCCGTAACACTTAGAAAAGCCGCGCAGCACTGTCTGTGGGTATATTCGAGTGCTGCGCACACAACCTCCGGCCCTGGATTGCGTGGGGCTGGGCGGTTCTGGAGTTGGACCTGAAAGAGCACTCGGAGACCTCAGCGCTTTCGCCCCACCCTGGCACTGAATCCAGCCAGGCACACAGCAGGCACCCAATACATGTTTGCAGAATGAAGTCTAAGCAGCTTCAGTCAGAGATGTGGGAGTTCAAGGAACAGTGGTAACAGAGAGCTGCAGAAGGCTTGGAAGTCTTCCTGGAGCAGAGGAATTGGGTCTAAAACGATGGCTGGATTTTAGTCAGACACACACACAACACCCCAGGGGCTAGAATTCAGACTAACGGAGTAGAAAGGGGCAACCAGTATTGAAGCTGAAGAGGTCCACATTGAGCTTACAAGCAAGATCCTCCTCCTTAAACTTGACTGTGCATATGAATTATCTGCGGATCGTATTAAAATGCAGTTCTGATTTTGTAAATCGGGGTGGGGCCTGAGATCCTGCCTTTTTTTTTTGAGACAGAGTCTTGCTCTGTTGCCCAGGATGGAGTGCAGTGGCACGATCTCGGTTCACTGCAAACCACTGCCTTCCCCGGTTCCAGCGATTCTCCTGCCTCTGCCTCCTGAGTAGCTGGGATTACAGGCATGCACCGCCACGCCCAGCTAATATTTTTGTATTTTTAGTAGAGACGGGGTTTCACCATGTTGGCCAGGCTGGTCTTGAACTCCAGACCTCAAGTGATCTGCCTGTCTCGGCCTCCCAAAGTACTGGGATTACAGGTGTGAGCCACTGGGCCCCGCCAAGATCCTGCATTTCTAATAAGCTCCCAGGTGATGGCCATGCTGCTGGTCCACGCTTCAAGTAATAAGGGACCACACTTTGATAACAAGGTTACAGAAGATGGTTCTGAGATGTTTGGGTTTTATTTAACAGGTAATGAACAGTCATGAAAACTTTGGTTTGTGTAGGGTTTTAATTCAAGTGATTCCAGCCCGTGGTTGCAGAAGGATTTACAATGAGAAGATAGTTACCCCTGCCCTACCCTTTCACACCTCTAGGCCCACTCCCAAATGGCAAAAAGTAACTTTTAGTTTTTTGGGGGTTTTTTGTTTTTTGTTTTTTGTTTTTTTTGGTGTTCATACCCGTAATGTTATTGTTTAGAGTTAACTAAAAGTGGTTGCCAACTGGGAGTGGCCCTAGAGGTGTGAAAGGGTAGGGTAGGAGTAAATATTTTCTTATTGTAAATCCTACCACTACTTTTTTTTTTTTTCTTTCTTAGAGACAGAGTCTTCCTGTGTTGCCCAGGCTGGACTCAAACTCCTGGGCTCAAGCAATCCTCCTGCCTGCCAAGCAACTGTGACTACAGGAGTATGCCACCATGCCCAGCCACACTGCTTCTCAATTTTAAACATTCAACTGCTGTTTATTATCATATTCAGATAAATATGGATATATGGGTTTAACTCACACTCTGTAGTTCGTTTCCCCTACTGGCACTATTTATTTCTCTCTCTTTTTTTTTTTTTTTTTTGGTCACCCAGGCTGGGGTGCAGTGGCACAATCTTGACTCACTGCAACCTCCCCTCCCGGGTTCAAGCGATTCTCCTGCTTCAGCCTCCTGAGTAGCTGGGATTACAGGCATGTGCCACCATGCCCAACTAATTTTTGTATTTTTAGCAGAGATGGGGAGTTTCACCATGTTGGTCAGGCTAGTCTTGAACTCTTGACCTCGTGATCTGCCTGCCTCGGCTTCCCAAAGTGCTGGGATTACAAGCGTGAGCCACTGCGCCCGGCTTGGCACTACATATTTCTATCACTCTTTTTAGTTCATCTAATGGTTACCTTTGTAATTAATTTTTTTTTTAATTATGTAGATAGAGTCTCGCTATGTTGCCAGCCTGGTCTTCAACTCCTGGCCTCAAGCAATTCTCCCACCTCAGCCTCCCAAAGTGCTGGGATTACAGGCATGAGCTACCATGCCTGGCATACCTTTATAATTTTAAGTAACATCATTTTCCTTGGTACTTTTTGATCCATGGAAAGGTTTTAAGTTAGAGATAGAAAAAACCTTTGTCTTTTTTTTTTTTTTTTTTGAGACAGAGTCCGGCTCTGTCGCCCAGGCTGGAGTGCAGTGGTACCATCTTGGCTCACTGCAACCTCTGCCTCCCAGGTTCAAGCCATTCTCCTGCCTCAGCCTCCTGAGTAGCTGGAATTACGGAATTACAGGAGCCTGCCACAACACCCAGCTAATTCTTGTAATTTTAGTAGAGACGGGGTTTCACCATGTTGGGCAGGCAGGTTTCGAACTCCTCACCTCAGGTGATCCACCTGCCTTGGCCTCCCAAAGTGCTGGGATTACGGTCATGAGCCACCGAACCTGGCAACATTTGCCTTTAAAAAAATCACTGTGGATTTTGCAAGGAGAAAAGGATAGGAGGAGTAAAAATCTAGAGTCAAGGAGACTGGTTGGAAAGCAAGAAACTGAAATGGCCTACACCAGGGGCTGATTGTGAGGCTGAAGAATAATTAGACTAGAATGGAAGGCTCTTTAGGAGGTAAGACTGACAGGACTAGGTGACTGGTTACATTCATTTATAGTGGCATTCAATAAAAATTTGTTAAAAAATACAAATGCATGATTTCAACAAATGTTGTGGAGAGCTTACTATGTGTCAGTCTTTGTGCATGGTGTAGAGAATACAATGGTGAGCAAAACATACTTGGACTGGTCGCTGGAGACAGACAAGGAGTCAAGGGTGACTCCCAGCTGTTTGGCCTGGTGCAGTTCACTGAGGAGGGGAACCCACAAGAGATATAGGAGTGAAAGGAAATGATTCCAGAAGTTGTGCTGTTGCATTAGAGGGGCCTGTGAGATGTCCTGCTGGACATCAGGCAGCCTGTAGCTCAGGAAAGAGGTTAGAACTGCCAATATCAGTTTGGGCATCTAGACTGGTAACAGAGGTCATGAGAGAATGAGATCTTCCAGGAAGAGTCAGTTTGAGGAGAAAGGAGGGTCAGGAAGGAACCCTAAGGGATATCTTTTAATTATTTTATTATTATTATTATTTTTTTTGAGACAGAGTCTTGCTCTATCACCCAGGCTGGAGTGCAGTGGTGCGATCTCAACTGCAACTTCTGCCTCCCGGGTTCAAGTGATTCTCCTGCCTCAGCCTTCTGAGTAGCTAGGATTACAGGCGCCCATCATCACACCCAGCTAACTTTTGTATTTTTAGTAGAGACGGGTTTGGGCAGGCTGGTCTCAAACTCCTGACCTCAACTGACCAGCCCACCTCGGCCTCCCAAACTGCTGGGATTACAGGCGTGAGTCACGGTGACCAGCTGGGATATCTTTTTTAAATGCTAATAAAATGTGTTAGTTTTTCTTCTATTCTTATACATACTTACTAGGAAAGATCATCTATTTCTTTAACTCCTAAGACAAGTACTGTTAACATTTCATTTTGGGGGATATTACCCCACCATTCAGGAAGCAGATGGAATATGGAAAGCTCAAAAAAATCTAACTGGTCTTCTGGCTTCCTCTGTCTCCTTTCAACCCATTATCCACAAAAAAAGTAAAGGTTCTCTTAAAACATAAATTGGATTATATTGCTCCCCTGCCTAAAACTGTTCTATGGCTATCCACTTCAAACAAGCATCACCATCACCTAGAAACTTCTTAGGAATGCAAAATCCCACCCTTCCCCAGACCACTGAATCTAAAATTCTAGGGATGGAGCCCAGCACCTCTGGTTTAAGAAGTTATCCAGGTGATTCTGATGCAAGCTAAAGTTTGAGAACCATTGTGTTAAGCTAAGTGCTTTGTATGTATGATATTATTTAAACCTGGCAACTCTTCTGTATTGTTGCCAGCAGACTGCGGTGGTTAAGAGCAGAATCTGGAGCCAGGCTGGATTTCAATTCCACCTCTCCTAGCTTTGTGACATTGGGTCTTATTTCTTTATCTGTGACAGGGATAATAATAACGCCCATAGCCGGGGTGGTGGTTCACTGCCTGTAATCCCAGCACTTTGGGAGGCCAAGGCGGTCGGATCACTTGAAGTCAGAAGTTCGAGACCAGCCTGGCCAACATGGTGAAACCCCGTCTCTACCAAAAATATAAAAACTAGCTGGTGTGGTGGCGCACGCCCATAGTCCCAGCTACTCAGGAGGCTGAGGCAGGAGAATCGCTTGAACCCAGCAGGCTGAGGTTGCAGTGAGCCGAAATGGTGCCACTGCACTCCAGCCTGGGCGACAGAGCGAGGCTCCGTCTCAATTAAAAAAAGAAAGAAAGAAAGAAAGAAAGAAAGAATGGTAATAGCGCCTACCTCATGGGGTTGTTGTGGAATTAAACATCATCAGTAAGGTGCTTAGAACAGTGGCAGAACCTGGATTTTAATCTCCCTTGGCCTCCAATGGCTGTGCATGCCCCAGGACCAGGTAACGGCCTTGTCCAGGAGGGGTATGGGGAGGCTGGTGTGTGTGCTGTGTCCAAGGGTTGCAGCCCCTCTGACCCTGGCGTGCCCTGTGATCTGGTCCAAGGTGCTAGGGCTCTGACTGGAGTCGGGTTTGCCATCGGCGGTGCTGGGGAGCGGGCTGCTCTCGTGCAGGCAGCAACACCAGCCAGCCGGGTTGCCAAGCTGCCTAGCACTGTCTGAGCATTCGCCTTAGTCGCTGGCTGCTGACACCCGACGACGCTGCCGCCGCCGCCCTAA
>NW_012109831.1:351572-363606 GCF_000951045.1 Mandrillus leucophaeus | reverse complement strand
TGAGTGCCTCCGCGTGGGGGTCCGGAACGGGTGGCGCTGCCGATGCAGGTCTCCTGAGCCCTCGGGCGGCGGAGGGCTGGGAGGAGAGAAGCTGGGGTAGATAGGATGGGACGAGGGTTGAAGACTGGTGCAGGAGAGGTCGCTCTTTGCCCACCACATGCTTGGGAAGGCCTGGAGCTTGGTCCTTGTAGGGGCTAATGAACTTTGAGCCGATTATTTGGCCTACACCCCTGGATAGCCTTGATTCAGAGAGTTACTCCAGTCTCAGGGAATTTCCAGGTGATCCAACCCCACTGAAGGGTTTCCTGCCAGCCCAGAGAAGTTGAGCCACTTTCCTCATGTCACACAGTATGGGTGCTTGCAGGGAAGAGTTGCTGCGAGGTCCTCCCTCATCTCCCCAGAAGGCATCAGACTTTGGGAGGAGCATCTTACCCCATGTGGCCCTCTGGTCCCGTCAGATTCCTGAAGCCATGGGCTGGCCAGGACATTGGTGACCCGCCAATCCGGCATGGACGACTGGAAGCCCAGCCCCCTCATCAAGCCCTTTGGGGCTGGGAAGAAGCGGAGCTGGTACCTTACCTGGAAGTATAAACTGACAAACCAGCGGGCCCTGCGGAGATTCTGTCAGGTATAGAGATGTCCCAAACCGTCGCCAACCAAGGGCTTCCTCCCAGCCTCCTCCCCACCTAAATCAGGCACTGGGACCCACATTGGCCAGCCCCAGTTGGAAAGGGGCAGCAGGTTCCTAGAGGGGAGACCTCTATGTGTCATGTCCGTATACGTAATGGTTTGAACCCAAAGTTCTGGAATCGGAACCCAAGCACAACTTCTAAGCTTCTGACATAAGCCTGAAGTCTGATCAGGATGGCTTTGCCCAGAGGCACACCCCTGTGAGGCAGTTAGGGCCAGGACCCAGGTCTGATCCCCAGCTTGGGTCCCTGGGCCTGGCTCCATCTCTAGAAACCAACAATGGAGGGGACCAAGGAAATCAAGGTCTCAAATAGAAGAATACAGGAGCACTGGGTAGGGAGGGCCCTAATGGAGGGGGAAGTGTCAGGGGAGGTTCCCTGGGGAAGGTGGCTGTGAAACTAGGCCCTGGTCAGGGGAGTAGAGCTAGGCAGACAGAGGAAGAGACAGGACCCAGGTTCTCAGGATGTCTTCACTGCAGCCAGGGCCCTCCTTTCAGAAAGACCCTCTAGGATCCGAAGGAGGGGCTCCTCTTAATCATCCCTACCCCTCCCCTCAGACAGGGGCTGTGGTTTTCCTGCTGGTGACTGTCATTGTCAATATCAAGTTGATCCTGGACACTCGGCGAGCCATCAGCGAAGCCAATGAAGACCCAGAGCCAGAGCAAGACTATGGTAGGGCCAGGCTAAGGATGGGATAGGGGGCCGTGGGTCTCACAGCTGGAGAGGCAGGCAGACCCTAAGGGGTGAGACTCTGCTGGAGAGACTATCTCCATGACCTGTTGTACCCCACAGATGAGGTCCTAGGCCGCCTGGAGCCCCCACGGCGCAGAGGCAGCGGTCCCCGGCGGGTCCTGGACGTAGAGGTGTATTCAAGTCGCAGCAAAGTATATGTGGCAGTGGATGGCACCACGGTCAGTGGGCCAGGGTCTGGTGTACAGTCACTCCATTCTGCTCAGGGCATGGTCCTCTAGCGGCAGGGTGTACTGCCTAAGTGGGAACTGCAACTCTGCCAATTTCTAGCTGTGTGACTTTGGAGTCCTCAATTCCTTATCTATAGACTAGGACTAATGATTTCTACTTGTCAGGATTCAATGAACAGTTTGTGAAGTTTCTTGTATGTAGTGGGATCTCAAAAGTAATCATTCATAATAGTAGGCAGTCAATTCATTGATTTATTTTATAACCATCCCCTGGTCCCTTCTTTGGCCTCAGCCTTGTGCTGGGCACTGGGGACCTGAAAGTAATCAGACCTGGCCCTACCTTGAGGGGTTCAGTGTGGTGGAGGATTGTGATATCTCCAGGATGAAGCATAGACAGCAAAGGCTCTAAGAGCCATGAAAGTCATGGAGGGGAGGGTTGTAGAAAGACGTGATTTCTTCGGATGGGAGTGCTATAGAGGCTTTCTGGAAGAGGTGGCCTTCAAGCTGAGTTGGAAAAGAACTGTGTGAACAGAAGCATAGGCAGGAGGTGATGTTTCAAGCAACTGGTGTTTTAAGTACCCCTAAGACAGAGATACCTTGAATGCCAGAGTGAAAAGTTGGACTTTGTCTTTGCCACTGTGTAGGTGCTTGAGGATGAGGCCCGGGAGCAAGGCCGGGGCATCCATGTCATTGTCCTCAACCAGGCCACGGTGAGGTTCTAGGGGTGGGTGACCCAGAGGACTGGAGCTGGGCTCTTCTTGCTGATGACACCAACTCACCAGAAGTGTATCCCCTGCCAGGGCCACGTGATGGCAAAACGTGTGTTTGACACGTACTCACCTCATGAGGATGAGGCCATGGTGCTGTTCCTCAACATGGTAGCACCCGGCCGAGTGCTCATCTGCACTGTCAAGGTCAGTTATTCTGTTCTGGCCCTGACCCCTACTCCCTAGCTCCAACCCTGCTCCTAGCCCCGGCTTCTCTGCCCCTCATATAACGTAGTGGGAAGATTCTCTGAAGGAAAGTCACTCAGGTTCCAATCTTAGCCTTAACATTTTTATTAATTCAGCAAATAGTTACTGAGCAACAACTGTATGCTAGGTACTGCTGTGGGTGCTGAAGATACAATGGGAAACAAGACAGAGTCCCCACCCTCGTCGAGCTTACATTCCAACAGTGGGAGGTCAACAAAAAACAGCCAAGTAAATGTGGATAATGCTAGTAAATGATAACTTATATAAAGAAGAAAATAAAGCAGGGGATACAGAATGATGTGGGGGAGGGGACATTTTAGAAAGGGAAGGCCCCTGCAAGGAGATGATATGTGAGCAGAAAACTGGGGAATTGAGGAGTGAGCCAGGTGAGTATCGGGAGGAAGAGCATTCCCGGTGGAAAGAATGGCAAGTGCAAAGCCCTAGAGTGGGAAGGTACACGGCATATTGGAGGAACAAAATGGATGCCAGTGGAGGTGGAGCAGGATAAGGGAGGAGAGTAGGAGAGTGGTGGGAAAAGAAGGCAGAGAGTGGCAGGAGAGAGAGGTGCAGATTGTGTGGGTTTGTGGAAAGGACTTATTAGCTGGATGACCTTAGATGACTCAGAATCTCTCTAAGCCTTCAGTTATTATTTTTTATCTGTGAAAGAGAGAAACCATAGAAGGTTATTGCGATAATGTAATGAGCTGATTTAAGTAAAAGGTTGCTACATAGTTGGTGCTTTGTGAGGCCAGGTCTCCTGGAACCATGCCAGTCAGGCTAACTACCTTCTCTGGTTCTCCAGGACGAGGGCTCCTTCCACCTCAAGGACACAGCCAAGGCTCTGCTGAGGAGCCTGGGCAGCCAGGCTGGCCCTGCCCTTGGCTGGAGGGACACATGGGCCTTCGTGGGACGAAAAGGAGGTGCCGGCACCAGAGGCCATCCACTCTGTAGTATCAAGGGCCTGGGAGGAGCAGAACCCCAGGAGATGGGGTGGGGTGGGGAACAAATAGGAGCCAGTGGCAGTGGGTTGGATCAAAGTAGGCAGGGAGGTGGGAAAAAGCCCCCAAAGTGGTGTCTGGGCCCCCATGGCCCTCATTCCTGCCTCCTGCCAGGTCCTGTCCTCGGGGAGAAACATTCTAAGTCACCTGCCCTCTCCTCCTGGGGGGACCCAGTCCTGCTGAAGACAGATGTGCCGTTGAGCTCAGCAGAAGGTGGAGTTAGTAGAGCATGGATGGAGCAGGGCCTGGGCTGGGGGAGGGCATTTAGATCCTCTCTGTGGAGCTTTATTCCTTTGATTGTTTGCCTGGGGCTCTTCAAACCCTGCTGGCCCCATGCCTCCATGACAACCGCATCCTTCCCTCAGAGGCAGAGTGCCACTGGGCAGACACAGAGCTGAACCGTCGCCGCCGGCGCTTCTGCAGCAAAGTTGAGGGCTATGGAAGTGTATGCAGCTGCAAGGACCCCACACCCATCGAGTTCAGCCCTGACCCGGTGAGTGGAGCCTTAGACAGTGAGGTTTGGGCTCCTTCCCAGCTCAGCAAGGGGGCCCCAGGAATGATCTAGGTTGGGCTTTCCCTGCCCGAGCCTGGGAGAGAACCAGGGGCAGGATTTACACTGCACTCTGAAAGACAGGGCTAGGGTGAAGGGGCAGGCCATATGAGCAAAGCTCAGCGTCGGAGTTGGGCTGAGTGTGTGGAGAGCCCAGAACAGGGAAGATCCTCTATCCCTTCCCTGTCTACTCCAGTCTGCACCTACCCTCACCTGAGAACTCTTCCCTAGGTGGGGATCCCAGTTTGAAGGGGGAATAAGGCAAGAGCTAAACGCTGTTTCTCCCACAGCTCCCAGACAACAAGGTCTTCAATGTGCCTGTGGCTGTCATTGCAGGGAACCGACCCAATTACCTGTACAGGTGAGCCTGGGAATGGGCTATCCCCACCACTGAACAGGAGGGTGCTTAGCAAGTGGGAGGGTACTCAGGTCATCTACCTCCAGGAGGAACTCTTGAGGTGGGCACAAAGGCAATAGATTCTAGACCCATTCACCTCTGTGGGTAAGCATGGGGAATCTGGGCCCAGCTGTAAACACAGGGAAGCCTGAGTTGGGGGGTGACGAAGAGACCCTAACCTATACCTGGGCTCCCCAGGATGCTGCGCTCTCTGCTTTCAGCCCAGGGGGTGTCTCCTCAGATGATAACAGTTTTCATCGATGGCTACTATGAGGTGAGCAGGGCTTAGGGGGTGCCTTGGGTGGAGCACAACATGAAGCAGCAGTGATTGCCAGAGACGGGCAAGGGGGACCGCCCAGGCAAGGGCTGTGAAATGTGAAGGCCTTAGATTGCAGAGGTGGGCAGGGGGAAAGTGACCTCACATGGTGAGCAGTGGCCGTGCCCCCAGGAACCCATGGATGTGGTGGCACTGTTTGGTCTGAGGGGCATCCAGCATACTCCCATCAGCATCAAGAATGCCCGCGTGTCTCAGGTACTGTGTAGGCAAGGGGGGATGGGGCAGATACCTGGCTCTGCCTTCTACCCTAAAGCTCATGTGCCCTATTCCCACCCCACTCCCAGCACTACAAGGCCAGCCTCACTGCCACTTTCAACCTGTTTCCAGTGAGTACTAAGGATACAACTCTTGGGCCTGGGAGGGGGAAACATGGGCATAAGGTCTGGGCCTGTTAATATGGCAAACTCTTCGCCTCACTGGGCCTCATCCTTCACATCTGGAAAATGGGGGTAATGCTGCCTGCAAGAATATGGTTGGGGGCAAAGGAGATCACAGGATGGAGAGACCCCCTTGGGACCATGATGTCCCATTCCCCTTCCAGGAGGCCAAGTTTGCTGTGGTTCTGGAAGAGGACCTGGACATTGCTGTGGATTTTTTCAGGTGAGGGGAGTCTCTAGGTTTCAGGTGAGGTCCCTCGGTCTGCAGGGAAAGTCAGTGAGGTGTCCTAGAGAGCTTTCTGGAGGACATGAGCTCACGAGTGGGGGCAAAGCCTGGGCAAAGGTAGGATGGCAGGTGATGGGGCTGCTGTTGAAGGTAGAGTGGATGAATGGAGACAGTGGGGATTTGGGGGAAGGAGGTACTCCAGGAAGGAGGTGCTCCTGAGACCCAGCTCCAGCTCTTCCAGCATCTCTGTGTGACTAGGTTTATCCTTGCCCCTCCCTGAACTCTTTGACCCCGCCTCTCTCAGTTTCCTGAGCCAATCCATCCACCTGCTGGAGGAGGATGACAGCCTGTACTGCATCTCTGCTTGGAATGACCAGGTAGGCTGGAATGGCCAGGGTTTAGCAGGCGAGTTTATGAGGCCTCAGCTAATACCTCCCACTATGGCCCCCTGTCCCCAGGGGTATGAACACACGGCTGAGGACCCAGCACTGCTGTACCGTGTGGAGACCATGCCTGGTCTGGGCTGGGTGCTCAGGAGGTCCTTGTACAAGGAGGAGCTTGAGCCCAAGTGGCCCACACCAGAAAAGGTAACTATCAGGGTAGGATGAGGGGGCTGGAGTCCCCTACCAAGTGGAAACATCTTAACCTTCATTGTGGTCCATGTCTGCCAGCTCTGGGATTGGGACATGTGGATGCGGATGCCTGAACAACGCCGGGGTCGAGAGTGCATCATCCCTGACGTTTCCCGATCCTACCACTTTGGCATCGTCGGCCTCAACATGAACGGCTACTTTCATGTGAGTGGGAGGCAGGGAGCCGGGCACAGTGTGGCATGACAGTCAAGAACAAGAACATAGACTCTGAAGCAATCTTAGCTCTGCTACTTGCTAGCCATGTAACCTTGGGGAAAGAGCTATCCTATTTTTACCTCAGTTTCTTTATCTGAAAAATGAGGATAAAGGGCTGGGCGCGGTGGCTCACGCCTGTAATCCCAGTACTTTGGGAGGCCAAGGCAGGCGGATCACGAGATCAGGAGATCGAGACCATCCTGGCTAACGGTGAAACCCCGTCTCTACTAAAAATACAAAAAATTAGCCGGGCGTGGTGATGGGCACCTGTAGTCCCAGCTACTTGGGAGGCTGAGGCAGGAGAATGGTGTGAACCCGGGAGGCGGAGCTTGCAGTGAGGTGAGATCATACCACTGCACTCCAGCCTAGGCAACAGAGCGAGACTCTGTCTCAAAAAAAAAAAAAAGAAAAAGGATAAAATACTACTACCTCACTGGGTTACGATATTTTGAGGTTTAAATGAGTCAATATATGTAAAATGCTTTGAATTATAAACATGTATAAGGGTCAGCTGGTATTATTTTTATTTTTACTATTCTTAGCACTAGACTATGGGTGTCTGGGGAGAGTATTTCTGCCTCTAAGTACTGGTCCACCCCTGCAATCTCTACCCTTTCCTGTTCTGGCAAATGCTGGAGCCCATGCTTTAGCCTGAGGAGAACAGGGAAGTCCCTAGGTACCCCCACCCCACCTGGCTGCGTTCAGAGGACCATTCCCCAGTTACAGCAAGGGAGGCCTTGAGCCAGCCCAGCCCAAAGGAATAGATAGCGTCCAACTTGGAACCTCCTAGAAGCCAGAGGCCCCTCAGAGGCTAATACAAGAGCCCCATTCCTCTCCCGGAGAGGGGCAGGCACTTCCCTCAGGTCACTCTCAGTACCAGAGTCAAAGTAGTTTTCTCCTTCCCAGCGCAGCCCGTCCCTTTGCCCAGCACCTCCTGCAGGGCCTGTTTCTGACATCTGTGGCTCTAGAACAGCAGGCCCAGGGAGAACTACAAGAGACAGGGACTACTAGTTCATGAGTCTGTAGTACAGTAATGTCAGCTGCCGTGACAGCATGAGCTCTCCAGCAATGGTGGAGGCCAAATTAAAGCTAGTAAGAGCTTGCTGCGGATGCTGCAAAGAGGATGGAGAAGATGGGGGAAATTAGAGGGCTCTTTACAGGTCTAGGACTTCATTTGTGTGTCTAACAGATGTGTGGCTGGTCAGCAAGTGGGTGTGGGCCAAACAATGTGAGGTGCTGATTTTTACTCTCATACCCACTCCAGGAGGCCTACTTCAAGAAGCACAAGTTCAACACGGTTCCAGGTGTCCAGCTCAGGAATGTGGACAGGTTGGGGCTGGCAGCAGGGCAAGGGGTGGATATCTAGGAGATTTGGAGGCCAATCCCTGAAAGTCCCTTCCAATCCCGGGCCTGTGTGTTTACTCCAGCCCTGCTGCTACAGATTCCCATGTGACCCCTTGCCCTGCTCAGTGCTACCCATGGGACCTGAGGGCCTGCCCACTCCCCTGACCCATTTCTCCCTCCTCTTCAGTCTGAAAAAAGAAGCTTATGAAGTGGAAGTTCACAGGCTGCTCAGGTATGGCCTAAGACAATTGGGGTATAGCAGGGAGCAAAGAGTCAAATACTGGGGATCTTGGCCCCATAATTTACAGGGTTCTGTACAAAATGAAAATCAGGGACCTTATCTCAAACATTATTAAGAACTTCAGGGTGGCAACAGCAGAGCATTCAACCAAGTACAGGGTCCTGTGGGACACATCCATGAAGTGGGCCCTATCTTGGCCATATTCTCCCTCCCTCCACTGCAGTGAGGCTGAGGTTCTGGACCACAGCAAGAACCCTTGTGAAGACTCTTTCCTGCCAGACACAGAGGGCCACACCTACGTGGCCTTTATTCGAATGGAGAAAGATGATGACTTCACCACCTGGACCCAGCTGGCCAAGGTGCTCCAATACCATGCCCACCCTGGAGAACCCCTGCCCCTCACACATGTACTGCCCCAAGATCCAGGGAGCCTTTGCTCTGGAATCTTCAACCTCAGAACCTCCTCTTTATACTCCTAGAACCCCTCTTCCAACCTCCTTGTCCAAATTCATATTCCAAAAGATGCTATCTCTTGCAAATTGAGGTGGTTTCTGAGGAGGGCTGGGGGCTAAGCCAAAGCGTCTTCAGTGACCCCTCCCCACAGCTCTCTGACCCGTGTCTCTGTCCCCATCCCACCCTCACCAGTGCCTCCATATCTGGGACCTGGATGTGCGTGGCAACCACCGGGGCCTATGGAGATTGTTTCGGAAGAAGAACCACTTCCTGGTGGTGGGGGTCCCGGCTTCCCCCTACTCGTGAGTGACCCTTTTCTGCCCTGGGAAACGGGAGGCCTAGTGAGATCCAGGGACATAGCTAATGGCTTCTTCCCTATACATCCTTGTATTATTTTCCCAGAGTGAAGAAGCCACCCTCAGTCACCCCAATTTTCCTGGAGCCACCCCCAAAAGAGGAGGGAGCCCCAGGAGCCGCAGAACAGACATGAGACCTCCTCCAGGACCCTGTGGGGCTGGGTACTGTGTACCCCCAGGCGGGCTAGCCCTTCCCTCCATCCTGTAGGATTTTGTAGATGCTGGTAGGGGCTGGGGCTACCTTGTTTTTAACATGAGACTTAATTACTAACTCCGAGGGGAGGGTTCCCCTGCTCCAACACCCTGTTCCTGAGTTAAAGGTCTATTTATTTACTTCCTTGTTGGAGAAGGGCAGGAGAGTACCTGGGAATCATTGCGATCCCTAGCAGCTCATCCTGCCCTTTGAATACCCTCACTTTCCAGGCCTGGCTCAGAATCTAACCTATTTATTGACTGTCCTGAGGGCCTTGAAAACAGGCCGAACCTGGAGGGCCTGGATTTCTTTTTGGGCTGGAATGCTGCCCTGAGGGTGGGGCTGGCTCTTACTCAGGAAACTGCTGTGCCCAACCCATGGACAGGCCCAACTGGGGCCCACATGCTGACACAGACTCACTCAGACACCCTTAGACACTGGACCAGGCCTCCTCTCAGCATCCTCTTTGTCCAGCTTTCCAAAGCTGGATAAGTTGATCATTGATTAAAAAAGGAGAAGCCCTCTGGGGATGTGTCTTGTGATTGTGATTTTGTGGGTCGGGGGGTGCTGGAGGGAAGTGGTGGAGAGAATACTTGTGTTGGATGGTGAGTTTTCCTTACTGTCCTCCACAGAGTTTATCTTCCATTTGGGGCCATTTGGCCACCAGGGGATGCCAAACTCCAAGGTTTTTCCCCAACTCTACCCTAGGACAGCCTGACTTTAGCCCCGTCCTACTTGAGGCTTGGAGCAGCCACCCCACCTCTTCCCCACCGTTTAACCACCAGCCTGGTTCCTGCTTATCTTGCCTGGGCCGGGCACCTGCCCCAGAGATGGAGCAGGAGAGAACAAAAAGGGATACTTCGGAGTTGGAAGAGGAAATGGGAGAGCAGGTGTGCATAGTGGGGGTGGGAAGGAAGTGGATGGGACAGGACTGGGCAGGCATCATTGAAGAGACGGGCTAGGGTGCAGATGGAGATGTAGGAGCAAGGGTGTCTATGACCCTTAGAGCACTTTGCCATTCAGAATTCTCTGTCCGGGCATTTTTGTGAAGAAATGGGTCATGGTCTTCATCACATTCTCACATAGCCAGTAACCCAAAGAGGTTAGGAAGATCGAAGTTAGTCATAGAGGCACCAGAAAATGGATGGGATTGTCCAGAGGCAGTGAATGAGAAGGCCTACAGCAGGGAAAAGGACATTTAAGGGGTCTGTGAAGGGCCTAATGTCAGGAGGGTGAGTGTAGACCACCTCTTCAGAAAGGGTCTGCCTGCCTCTGTACAAGTACAGTACTCCGGCTGGAACTCCAGCCCTCCTGCCTGCTCTCTGCCCTGCCTCTTTCACAGGTGCCTGGAGTCCAGCTCGGCGACAGCATGGGTGGTGTGTGGCTTGGACATATCTCGCCACCCTGACGCCTTCGTTGTTTGCTGGAGCTGGAGATAGTGCTTGAGGTGGCACAGCAGCCAGGTTGAGCAGCAATTAGCCCATGATGAGGTGGAGGCCCGCCCTGGGCAAACAAATCCCGTGCAGCCTCCACACAGGCACCTGGTGGAGGGGAAGTGTGTGAGAGGCACAGTATGGTGGTGAAGGGGTGAGGCACGCTAGCTCCTCTCCCTGTCCCGCACCCTGGCAGGCTCCTGGTCTGCCCCTCACAGACCAGCTCTAAGGCACTCTTTGGTTCTGGTCAGGTCCGTCCTCCTTTCTGGGCTCAGCAAGAGGGTGGTGGTTCTGGGCTGTCCTGGAAAAGCTCAGGAAGAGAGTTACAGGGTTCAAAGGGAAGCAAGGAGGGGGACTGGTTTGTCAGGCTGGGCTTTTCTTGGTAGCAGACACTGTACCCTCTCACCAGAGCCTCCCTCAGGCCTCTCACTCCTGGCTCAACAGTGATCAGGTCTGTATCAGAGACATTCTGGCCAGCTGCCCCTTCAAGTGGAACTAGTATCATATCAGCCAGGACTACACCAGGTGCTGGAGTTCTGGACCCAAATCTAGGCTGAGCTCCTCATGGAAGCCTGTGGGACTGGGGCAAGTCGCTTGGCCTTTCCTAGCCTCAGTTTCCTACCTGGAGCATAGGGATGGTTAGGGCTAAAGAAGAGATGAGATCTAGGCCTGATGAGGTGGTTCACGCCTGTAATCCCAGCACTTTGGGAGGCCGAGGCAGGTGGATCACCTGAGGTCAGGAGTTCGAGACCAGCCTGGCCAACATGGTGAAACCCCGTCTCTACTAAAATTAAAAAAAATTAGGCATGGTGGCGGGTGCCTGTAATCCCAGCTATTCAGGAGGCTGAGGCAGGAGAACTGCTTGAACCCGGAGGCGGAGGCTGCAGTGAGCCGAGATCACACCATTGTACTCCAGCCTGGGCAACAAGAGTGAAACTCTGTCAAAAAAAAAAAAAAAAGAAGAAGAAGAAGAAGAAGTCTGAAGAACACCAGGTATGCCAATAGCAAATGAAACATGAAGTTCTTGCTGAGATCCCAGAAGCAGGGACAGATGTGGGGTTTTGCCTGAGTGGGAAAGGTAGGCAGCGTGGACCCTAGGAAGGGGGCTCCTGAAGGGCTTCCCAGCACCTAAGGAGTGACCCTTTCCCATTGACCTGGTAAGAATTCGGCACAAGCTTGTTATTTTCATAGCTTTCCAGTCCAGTGCCCCCACCCAGGAGGGGGTAGTTTCAGTCCAAAGTTCTCCCCATTATAAGGAGGCAGACTGGCCTAACCCAACTCTACTTCTTCACGCCCTCTCAGCCATTCCTCTTGGGTTCCCTCCCAGGCCTGGAACCCAAATGAAGGGGAGAAATAACTACTTCTGACCCCCAACCCCACCCTACTTCCCTCCTTTGCAGGGACTTCTGAGTTGGCAGCTCCACAGGAATCTCAGACCAGTTTAGGCCCCTCTCCCCAAGGATACATGAAGAGTTCAACTGGCAACATTGTAACTGGTTTATGCATTTTGAAGTGCTTTCTACATATCTGCCCAGAGGCTCTGCTGATTTCACTTATGCCCAGGCTATAAAATGCTTTCCTCTCATCCCCCAGTAGAGCACTGGGATCACCACTAGGCCTAGGGGCGTTTCAAGGGTTTAATAGACTGGGGGAATGGGCAACAGAACTGGCTACCTTAGAGGCTCTGGAATGCCCCCC
>NW_012109831.1:326635-351487 GCF_000951045.1 Mandrillus leucophaeus | reverse complement strand
CCACCCGCCAATGAAAGGAAAGTCAGGCACTGCCTAAAAGGAGTGGTCCCTATCTAGCCCCAAGTCTGGAGCAGGAAGGGCAGGTCCACTCTGGCCCAAGTGACATTGTTAGATCCTGACACTTCCCCCATCACTGCTTCTTGCCAGGGTGCCTCTTCACAGTTCCCTTGTGGCAGCAGTAGTGGCAGAGGCAGAAGTGTACTTATTGTAGATTGCAGTACAGATACATGGACACAATCATGGCAGCCAGCTGGAGAGGGAGGAACAGGGAGAGATGAGGGGACATGATAGGGATCCTGAAGCCTGTCCCACAGACACCCTACCTGAGGCCCAATTAGGTCTGTTTCCTCCAGGGAGGCCTCAGATGGGTTGTGCAGCCCTGGTCTCGTGCCCATATCCCAGTCCCAGCCTCCTCATCTGCTTACCTCGAGGCCCCCAATTCCAGCTGCCACACCACCCACGGTGACTGCATTAGTTCGGATGTCATACAAAAGCTGTTGGAAACAACCCTTCAGGAAGAGAAAAGAGCATTTATAGTTGGCAGCTGCCCTACTCCCATCCCTGTTTGCCACTCTGAGGCCATGAAAACTCCCCACCCACTCGTGCCAGCCCACACCTCTACTTTTTGGTGGTCAGCCTTTTCCTTGGTGCAGGTTTCATTGACTGTGTTGGTGATGTTATTGCAACAGAATGGGGGAAAGGCATCGTTCTCTCTGACGTAGGGCGAGTCCTCAAAATCCGTGTAGTTGGTGAAGCCACAGCACTTGAGCTGGAGACAAGATGAGGGTGGAGGTGGGGCCTTGCTTCTTCCTCTCCACCCTAAAACCTCCCCCAGCCAACCTTACCTCTGTCATGGTGGTGTTCCACACTTGAGTGAAGTCTTTCTGGGAACCATAGTCTTTCTTGATGGCAGGCACTACCAGCAACGTCAGGAAGTGCTCAGCCTGGGTGAGGCAGGCCAGTGTTTAGGGGTTGGTACAGAAGGTGGCCATTCACAGGCCACAGCCCACTCCCAGGGTTTTGCCCAATTTTCTTCCCTTCCTCCATCCCAGTGTCTCACCATTGTGGTGTACACCAAGGCGACCACAGCAGCTGCAACCTCAGCAATGAAGATGAGGAGGAGGATGAAGAAGAACTGAGTGGGGAACAGGGATCTGGATTTTAGGGAGAGACAGTCCCTCGAGCCCTCTTTGCCCTAATCCACCCCCTGGAAAAGTGAGACAGAGGCCTTAGCCTAGGGGAGTCCAAAGCAAGGTTTGGGAACCCCAGGGCCTGGTGTGAAGGGCAAGGGGACTCTTGGTCATGGGCCTGTGGAGCTGGGTTTGACACACCGTCATGAGGGCACACTTGCTCTCAGTCTGAGCACCATAGCAGCCCAGGAAACCAAGAGCAAAGACCACAGCGCCGGCTGCGATGAGGAAGTAGCCCACGTTGACAAACTGCATGGCACTGGACGACAGCGGCCCGAAGATCTTCAGAAAGGATGCCCCATCGATTGACACCCAGATGCCCACTGCCAACAGGGCCGCACCACACAGCTGGGGAGAGAGACGTCAGGCAGGCCTTAAACAGTGCTGACAAGTAGCTTACTACCACACAGTTGAGTAAGAAGGATGGGAGCCGAGAAACTTCCCTCTTTATTGACTAGGGAGTCTAAAACCTCATCCTGTAAGGAGGGGAACATCCTCTAGAGCCAGAAAAAATGGGAGCTGGGATGTGCATAGCTAGGATCAGGCTGCACACCTGGGCAGATATAAAGGCGATCAGGGGTTCTAGAAATATCCACAGGGTAGGGGGAGGGGCAAACCTTTCCCTTACTGCTGCCAGGGTCCTGCCACATAGCTAGGATTGAAAATAGGCAGATAAGGTCCCAGCCTCCTATTTCCTTTCTGGGTGATGGGTGCCTAGAACATCTCTGTCCTCTGATAGGTGGAGACGGGGCGGTAGCAGAACAGGCTCAACAGTCACCATAGTAATAGAGGCAGGGCTGAGGTTCCACCTGCTGGCAACCTTGGAGAGGGAGGAGTCTGAGAAGGTTCACCCACCTGAGGCCCCATTTGGCTCCCCTCTAGAATCCAACTTCAGGCCTCATCCAGACAAGACCTCCTTGCCTCACAAGAGGAAAGTGAGGCACTAGTGGGAATACAGCCAGAGTTTCTCTTAAAGGCTGTCTAACTTAACTCCAAACCTCAGCGGGAATCCTGAGGCCCAGATTGAGGAGGGCCCTGTGTAGTTGCCACACATCTTAGAGCAAAGTCTCCCGGCCCAGGGCCTCAGTGGATGAATCAGCCTGACACCACCTTGGTGCCTAATCCTCACTTGCCAGGAATAAAAGCTGAGACTAGAACGGGAAGTGAGGTGGCAGATTGTGGCTGGATTCCAGGCATGTTTGCCCAAGGACAGAAAGCTGGACTTCTAGCCTGCAGGGTCAAATTTCAAGGAGCTGGAGGTCTGCCCTATCCTGCTCTGCCCAGCCTGGCAAGGTCTGGGTAAGAGAGGCCAGAAATCAAACCGGATTTGCCTTTAACCCTCTCAGGGCAGAGCCTCTGCTGTCCAAATCCCTGGAATCCTATTGCCTCCTCCAGATACATGGATAAAGACTAGTTCAGGACTGGCACAGTGGCTCATGCCTGTAATCCCAGCACTTTGGGAGGCCGAGGTGGGAGAATCACTTGAGCCCAGGAGTTCGAGACCAGCCTGGGCAACATAGTGAGACCGCTTCTACAAAAACATTTTTTTTTTTTAATTAGCTGAGTATGGTGGCACACTCCTGTAGTCCTAGATACTCAGGAGGCTGAGTGAGGTAGGAGAATCCCTTGAGCCCAGGAGGTTGAGGCTGCAGTAAGCCAGAATCATGCCACTGCACTCCAGCCTGGGTAATAGAGCAAGATCCTGTCTCAAAGAAACAACAACAACAACAAAAACAAGTTCCCTGCAGCCAAAGGAAGCCCAAGGCACAGACCACATCAGAACTAGAGAATCTATCCATGCTTCTAAACTAATCAATATGTATATAAACTCTGTCGCCCAGACTGGAGTGCAGTGGTGTAATCTTGGCTCACTGCAACCTCCATCTCCTGGGTTCAAGTGATTGTCCTTCCTCAGCCTCCCGGGTAGCTGGGATTACAGGCATGCACCACCACATTTTTGTATTTTCAGTAGAGACGGGGTTTCACCATATTGGCCAGGCTGGTCTCAAACTCCCGAGCTCAACTAATCTGCCCACCTCAGCTTCCCAGAGTGCTGGGATTACAGTCGTGAGCTACTGCGCCCAGCCCACTTCCTCACTTTTACTTATGCTAACCTACTCTAATGTGGCTCGGGTCTCTGGTGACATACTGTGCTAAATCCAGTGAACATTTCATGGGCCATATTCTCCTTGACCTCTCTGATAGCTTGCTCTCCTTGTTTTCCTCTCCCCCCTCCCACTGCTCCTTCTCCATCTCCTTCACAGTGGCTTTTTTTTGGGGGGGGGGCTTATCCCTAATAAATTGGGTTTCCCAGAGTTCACTTTCCAAGTGTTCTCATCCACTCCCATGGCTTCAGTGGCTACCTGTGTGCACATGAGTTTCAAATACCCATGGCCAGCTCCAATCTGAGCTGTACCTCCACTGGGTACACGGCTGCCAGTGGGACATCCCCTCCCACAAACGGGGCCCCACCCCCTGCCATCTGGGTTGCTCATGCCAGAGATATGGGCGTCATCTCCAAGACCTCTGTCTCCCTTGCCCCTTCTTCTACCCCTCAGCCATCATCCTAGAGCTTTGGCCTTTGTCCACTTTGTCCGTTTCTCCCTATCTCCACCACCATCTCCAGGATTTATGCCTCATGGCTCAGCTTCTCAAACATGCCCTATGCAATCTGTTTCTGGTTTTCTGAACGATATCGAGTTTCATTACTTCTGGCCCTTTATGCAAGCTTTACAACTCCCCCACCAAGCGCAATTTCCCAGCTTCAGCTATTTCCTCCAGGAAGTATTCTCCAACCAGGCTAAGTTCAGGCTCCTAAAACCTCTGTCCTAAGCCCAAACACACTGTGTTGTTATTATCTGCCTATCTGGCTTATTGGAGCTGAGCTCCTTCAGGGCAGAGAAAGGCTTTACTTACCTGCCACCCCAGCACCCCTCATGGTATCCTAGACAATGAATGTTTGTCAAATGAATAAGGGCTGCTTGAGATAGACCCTTTGCTCTGATGAGATGTAGGCCCTCCCACCTTTCAGCTCCTCATCATACAGAAGAATTTTCTCTGTACTGAATTTCCTTCTGTGCTAGGTGAACTTGGGTGGAGCCCTCCTATTTTCTGGGCCCCCAGTGCCTATAAAGGGGGGAGAATCATTCCTGGTAGCTTACTCTGCCCTGCCTGAAGCCTGGGCTAAAGCTTTGTGGGAGAGAGGCATTGCCCCGAGCTTCTCCATCCCCTTTTTCATACACACGCCTGTATGGCAACCTGGGGGCTGCTGGGACTAGGAATCAGCAGCATTTGGGGAGATCTCTGCATCCCACTCATATGGGGACACTTGCAGGACAAAGCCTGGGCATAGCAGTCTCCCATTCCCCAACTTAGTCTCTGCTCAGCTTGTGACCTGCTGCTGTGGGCAGCCCCGAAGAGTCTACAATGTCCATACTTACAAAGATGAGCAAATTGAAGAGGATCATTAGGGTCTTAATGAAGCTGAAGCACTGCATGGTGGCTCCTGGGAAGCAGACATGTGCGAGTTAGGGCCTTGTTTCCCCTGGCCCCACCTGGGCTGGCCCTGGCTTCAGATATTCAGCCAGATATGCCAGACCCCAGGATCCTGAACCCATATCTCACCAAGCTTCTCCTGTACCTGGTCTGACACCACGGACCTTTTCCCAGTTTCTATCCTAACACCCTTACCCCTCTATACTACGCAGGACCTCCACCCGCACCTGACACTCTGAGATCCTAACACCCCAGGTTCCTCCACCTGCACACCCAGCCTGACTCCCATGCTGCAAGTCACTCCATGCCCTTTCCTGGCACCTGTATATCCTGTGCTCCTCCCCACACTAACCCCAGACCCTCTCAGAACCCTCACTAGAGCCCCTCCAGCTCCCCAAACCTGTTTCCAGATTGATATTTCTTCACAGGATAATCTCTATCCCTATCCCATTACCTGTTCAGGGCTCTTGGCAGCGAGTTCTGAAAGAGGGAACTGCTGAGGCTCACAAAGGACAGAGCAGCTCCAGGGAGTTGCCACTGAGTGGTCAGGCAGAGGGACGCCTGGCTCTCACACACCACTGCTCACCTGCAGGAAGGGTAGGAGCTTTAAAGCCTCCTTCTGCCCGCCTGCTGGCCCCACCCATGGCCAGTTAGCCTCAACTTGCCCCTGCTGCCCCCTGCTGCCTGGAGACCGATCCCCACAATCACCGCCTCAGCAGGCCTCCGCCTGGCAACACCAGCCCTGGGCAACGCCCCTCCTGATCTCAAGCAGCAGCCCAGGGCTGGGGTAAGTGACTCCCCAGAATGTCTGTGTGCCCTCCACCACAACAGTGCAATGTGCTTCTTACCCTGCACCTGCTGATACACTCATACATACCCTCTGTGCTCATGCTCACATGCACACGCATCTGCCCATGCTGCCATCCATATGTTCACACAGCAAGCACCCAGTTACATACATAAACATGTACTAGTATTCCTCAATGCACTTGAGTGTGCGTGTGTGCGTGCATGCGCACACATGCACACTAAACTCTTTGTGGACTGACTCCCAGCAACTAACAAACAACAGAATAATATCTGGCGTATGTACTTACGTATCTCTCTCTGTCATACACACACACACACACACACACACACACACTCCCTCTCTCTCTCTCACTTTCAAGGAAATGACCGAGATTTGGCAGCTTCTGCTCTCTCCTCCGAGTAGCGAATAGTTCCTAATCCTCTTCGCTCCATAAAACCTCACATTCCCCATTTTCCCCTCTCTTTATCTTTGCATCTCCTCTCCCTCCCCATCTTTTTATTTTTCCCCTTCCCAGTCTTCTCTTAGCTCTCTGTGTACACCCCTTCCCTTTCTGCCAGTAGGTGGCACCACGGTCCCATGAAGGACCCACCCCCAGTTCCAAGGCTCCATGATCCCATCTTTATCATTCCTAGTGGGGCTGTCTGACTGCTTCCTGCTCCAGCACTCCTGATGTAGAGGTGCGGGGGAAAGTCCTGGCTTCCGGGTCATTCAGACCAGGCGCTGGAATCCTGGCTCCGTCGCTTATGAACTGTGTGACCCTGGGGACTTTTTTAGACTTGGTTTTAAACTGTTTGCTGGTCTTCTGTGTAACAATATTTATGGGCTTTTCAAGTGAGATTTTCTTCCTGCTCTGGAAGGGAGGGACAGTAGGGAATGAGCACAGAGCAAGAAGGTCAAAGTGGAGAGAGTCACAGGCAGTGGGGCTACGAGATGGAGGAAATTCAAATTTTTTTTTTTTTTTTGAGACAGGGTCTTGCTCTGTTGCCCAGGTTGGAGTGTAGTGGCACCATCACGGCTCACTGCAGCCTTAACCTCCTGAGCTCCAATGATCCTCAGCCTCCCAAGTAGCCGGGACCACAGGTATTTGCCACAACGTCCAGTGAATTTTTTTTTTTTTAAACAGACTAGGTCTTGCTATGCTGTCCAGGCTGGTCTTGAACTGGGCCCAATTGATCCTCTTACCTCAGCCTCCTAAAGTGATAGAATTACAGGCATCAGCCACTGTGCCCAGCTGAGGAAGTGGATTTCTAAGTTTGTTTTGTTTTTATAGTGGAAGAAGGCAGCTGAAGAGACAGAAGAGAGAGGGGCTAATAGTATTACAGACTACACTAATAATACTGATCATATTTTAAATGTCTTGCATATATTAAGGCTTTTTTTCCTCTTCACAACCATCTCATGAGATAGACTTTCTTATCTCCATTTTTAAATATGGGGAAACAGAAGCACCAAAGGGTCAGGTACTTGCCATGATCACACAGGTTGTAAGTGGCAGAGCCAGGATTCAATCCCAGTTAGCCTGGCACCAGAGTCTACATCTTAACCACCAAGCAGACTCTCTACACTGATGGAATCTCTAAGGAGGCAGGCAAGGCTGGTTTCCATAAAGACCAAGGGAACAGGCCTTGGTCTGACCTGAGGAAGAGGAGGAGCAGGGGCAGGTGGGTTTGTAGTTACAGTTGCTAGAAGCTGATGGAAGCAAGGTCATATTGTAAGCCTGAGGATGGCAAGAGTAGAGGCTGGAGAAGGGGATGGGCGAAAGATGAGGTTTGTGAGGGTGGTACTAAGGGTCCTACAGAGTCCTGCAGGAACAGAAAGGAGGGTGAAGCTGGGAAGGGGGCCTTTGAGGAGCAGAGTAACAGGGAAAGGAAGAAGGGACTGAGGAGTGGAAGGAGAAGGAGAAAGTCTTTTTTTTTTTTTTTTTTGATAGAGTCTCACTCTGTTGCCCAGGCTGGAATCCAGTGGCACAATCTTGGCTCACTGCAACCTCCGCCTCCCAGTTTGAAGCTATTCTCCTGCCTTAGTCTCCTGAGTAGCTGGGATTATGGATGCACACCACCACACCCGGCTAATTTTTGTATTTTTAGTAGAGACAGGGTTTCACCATGTTGGCCAGGCCAGTCTCGAGCTCCTGACCTCAAGTGATCCACCCACCTCAGGCTCCCAAAGTGCTGGAATTACAGGCATGAGCCACCGCACCTGGCAGCTTTCTCTTTCATTCTCAGGAAGAATTGGGACCAGATTACATTCATCTATGGCCCTGGTGCTCAGCACATATGAAGTTGTTAGTGAACATTTTCTGAATGAATGAGTGCAGAATAATGACAGTTAAGTGCTCTGGGTTTTGGATCTTGATCATCATGGATTTGCTTCCTGCCTGCCTCTAATTGTGAGACTTCACCTCACTGAGCCTCAGTTTCCTTATACAGTGGATCCTCATTATTCACAGATTCCATACCTATGAATTTGCCTGCTTACTGAAATTTATTTGTCATTCCCAAACCAATACTTGTGGTACTTTTGCAGTCATTAATGGACATGAGCAGAAAGGCAAAAAATTTCAGCCATCCAACACACATATTTCCAGCTGAGGTCTGTTGAACAATAAGACTCTCTGTCTTCTTATTTCAGCTTTCATAGATAAACAAATGTGATTTTTGGTGGTCTATTTAGTGCCGCGTATTCTCACATTTTTTGGTGTTTTTTGTTGGTGATTTTACTGTCTCAAATGGTCCCCAGTTGCAGTGCTGAAGTGCTCGCTAGTGTTTCTAAGTGCAAGAAGGCTGTGATGTGCCTTATAGGGGAAATACATGCTTTAGATAAGTTTCATTCAGGCACAAGTTATAACACTGTTGGCCGTGAGTTCAATGTCAGTGACTTAGCTATATATATACATATATAAATATATATGTATATATATAATTTTTTTTTTTTTTTTTTTGAGACAGAGTTTCACTCTTGTTGCCCAGGCTGGAGTGCAATGGTGCGATCTGGGCTCACTGCAATCTCCACCTCCTGAGTTCAAGCTATTCTCCTGCCTCAGCCTCCCGAGTAGCTAGAACTACAGGCACCTGCCACCACACCCAGCTAATTTTTGTATTTTTAGTAGAGACAGGGTTTTGCCATGTTGACCAGGCTGGTCTTGACTCCTGACCTCAGGTGATCCGCCCACCTCGGCCTTCCAAAGTGCTGGGATTACAGGCATGAGCCACCATGCCCAGCCAACAATGTGTATTAAATAAGGTGTCTCCACACATAAAATCAGGTTATATATATAGATCAGTTGACAAAAATATTGTGACCAGCGGGTTTCAGGAACCTAACCTCGCATTTACCCTTTTTTCAGTATTTAGTGTTTGTGGTGACTTTATAGAACATTACTGGGAATAATGAGAATTGACTGTATATAAATAGGTACAATGGTGGCATATCCTTAAAAGTAGCTATGAGATTAAATGAGATAACGTTGGTAAAGTGCTTAGCACAGTGTCTGGCACGTAGTAAGGGCTCAAAAAACATTGTTAATATTGTTACTATATGGATAAGTGAGAAAGTGAGGAAGTGAGTTCCCCCTCTAGAGCTTCTCTCCCAGGGGGCCAAAGTGAGGCTGTCTGGGTGTTGGGCTGGCTTTTAGGCCAGACCCAATAGAGAAGATTGTGAAGGAGCCTGACCCATGAGGAGGGGTCAGGGCCCACGACTTGTAATAAAGGGCCCTGCCCTTATGCAGACTTTATATGTCATAGAGGTCTCAGCTACCCTGGCCACCAGCATCCCCCAGGCACAGTGCAGAAGCTCCCTGTGCCCATGGGGCCATCTCGGCTTGTCCGTGGCCCTCGGCCCCAGGGCATGCGTTCCCCCTACCGCAGACCAGGTATGGGCTGGCCCAGGCCCCGGTTTCCCAGGATGTTCAAGTGTAGCCGCAGAAGATACCAGCAGGGTGTCCAAGGTCGAACTGCCAGCAGGGCAGCCACCAATCCTGCCACCATGGCCACGGGTATCAACAACACCCACACTGACACCACCATAGTGTGGATCTTCCCACCTCAAGGTTAGCCAGGGGGCCTGTGAGCCAGGGTGGGGTTTTAAAAAACAGAGCCACTAGGCTGGGCGCGGTGGCTCATGCCTGCAATCCTGGCACTTTGGGAGGTTGAGGTGGGCAGATCACAAGGTCAGAAGATCGAGACTATCCTGGCTAACACAGTGAAATCCCATCTGTACTAAAAATACAAAAAAATTTAGCCGGGTGTGATGGCACGCGTCTGTAGTCCCAGCTACTTGGGAGGCTGAGGCAGGAGAATCGCTTGAACCCGGGAGGCGGAGGTTGCAATGAGCCAAGATTGCACCACTGCACTCCAGCCTGGGCAACAGAGTGAGACTCTGTCTCAAAAAACAAACAAACAAAAAAACCCAGAGCCACTGAAGATTTCCCTACCTGGTTCTGTTTAGGCACTCCAAAGGATGATCTCTGTGAAATACCACCCCTACATGTATGGTGGACTCTTGATGGCAGGCACCCTAAAGTGCTGGCAGCCTTAATGGAGGATGGATTGGCTGGAAGCAGAGGGTTTGGGAAGGGGCTAAATCCAAGGGGCAGGGAACTTCCAGAACTGCTGCTTTCCTCACACTCTTCCCTCTCCTTCCTCTCCTCAGTTCTCAGACATCTCAGGCAACCTGGGATTTTTCTGATCCTCTAGAAGTGCCCAGAAGCTAGCACAGAAGCCTGGCTTGCCCTGGACCCGCATCTCCTAGGGGCCGTGGGGGTGGTGAGCAACAAATACAATCATTCTGCTCAAACTGCCTTATTCCTCACGCACGGAGGTGTTAACCAGCTGACTATGCAGGGTGTAAGGGGAGGGTTAGGGCTGAATACTTACAGGGAAAAGCTTCAGTGACCACAGCAGGGATCATAGTTAAGACAGTAGGAGGACAGGACAAGGTCAGCAACATAGACCATCTTTGGTCTCAGCTCTTGATCTGCCCCATGAAGTAGGGGCTCTCTTGCCTCACGCTCCTAACTGCACAGGGAGAAGGGTCTCTGTAAACATCTTAGAAGGTATTGGGAGGCACAGATCAGAGAGGGATAGGATGGAAGACTGAACCCTAAGAGTACACAAGTATGAGGTGGATGTGAGGTGGTTGTGCCTCTGTGTGCCTGTGATGGTCAGCGTGGAGGTGGAGCTGCTGGTGTGTGTGTCTGAGGCCGGGAGAATGGGAGTATAAGCAGATGTGGCTGAATGTGCCTTTGTGATTGAATGTGCCTCTGTGACTGACTGTGAGTGTCAAGGAGTGTTTGTGAGGGTATGGTTGTGCCGGAGAGGACATCAGCCCTGGTAAGAAAAATGAAGGTCAGGAGGGGGATGGGGAACAGCTTAAAGGAGGAGAATATGGAGAAGGGTGAGATTCTGAGAAAGGCATACTACCTTCAGCCCTTCAACCATTCTCTGAGGTCAGTGTTTTCCAGAACTGGCAGCTGAGCTGGGGTGCTTAGGGGTGGGGCAAGACTGAGTTTGAGCCCAGAAAGTAGGGAGGGTGCTAAGCTCTCTGGCCTGGGGATTTTCCATTTGGATTTCTGAGTGTGTGCTCATGTGTCACTGGCTGTAACCGGATTTCTGTGGGATTGTGTCTTAGTAGCTGGGAACGTTGTGTGGGACTCTGTCTCTAATATGTTGCATTATGCATGGGTTAATGTGTGTCGCACCAGTCCGAGATCTGGCTCCATTTCCAGGCCTACCTTCCCAGGGGGCTAGGGAAGGGAGTGAACCCTGAGACTTTCGGTGGCCTGGCGCCCTGGGGTTCAGGAAGCCTGGCTAATGTCCTTTGCTGCCTGTGAAGGGAAAGTGAATTGTGCCCATGTCTGTCTACCCCAACTCTTGCCAGAGACTGGGACCCTGAGGGGGGTTGAGGTAGAAAATTCACTGACACACCATGCCCAGACAGTGCTGGGCTCCTCAGGGTATGGGATGGGGATTACTGGACATCAGACAAACCTAGAAGGTGCTTGGGCCATGCTCAAGGGCCCAAGAGGGGCCATACATATAAAGATAATTGACACAGTTCACAAACACATGCAGACATGTAAATATAAGTGAACTCATAGACACACACTGCAACAAACGCACACATGCATGCAAGCACATACTATAAGCAGATATACGTAGACACAAATGCATAGATCCCCACATGACATATGTAACAACACATATGCATGCCTCTAAATGAACACACACACACAGAAATATGTATGCACCCAGACACAAGCACACAAGCATCCAGATGCAGACACATGCCTTCACACTCATGCAAACCCAGGCACACACAGACATACATGCATGCAGACACACTCACCAGACTTCCCTGCCCCTGCGGCCCTGGGACGCAGAAGCCTCCCTCCCCTACATGAGAGTGTATAATATGTGTGTGTGCATGCACTCATGCCCACACTTGTGTCTATGTGTATCTGTGTCTGTGAGAGTGTGTGTTTGTGCTCGAGTGTGTGTATGATGGGGGTGCTAAGCTGTGGGAACCAGATGACATCATCTCTTCCAGCTATTTTTAGCTGTATCTGCAATGATGTCTCCTTCACTGCCCCTCCCCCTTCAGGTTCCTAATTCTCCTCCCCATCTAGGCTCCCAGAGGCAGCAGCAGCCAGAGGGCATCCACCACCTCAGTTTAGGTGACTTCCCGGATGACTGGGTGCCGCCCACTCTCTCCCACCCTGTCAGAGTTCCCTGGAGGCTGAGAACACCAGGCTCTCAGGCTGGAAGGGCCTAAGTTAGCTGAGCTGACCTAGATGGTCTCCACCCCTTGGGGTGCCTCTGCTTCTGCTTTTCAATCTGCAACTGTGTGTCAGTCAACAGTTTCTGCTATGTGCCAGGGATGGTGCTAAATTCTGGAGATACAGCAGTGAGCAAGGCAGTGGGAGTTCTTTCCCAGAGCAGTTATAGCTCAGAGAGAGACACATTACACAGATTATACAAGCTCTTCTTTAAATTGTGAGGAGGCATCTGAGCACTGGTAACAGGGGCTCCTAGTCTGAGATGATGTTCTCTGCCTCTCTCTGTTCTTCCTTCTCTCATAGGTAGGATAACCTGAGGAAACCAGAGGGAATACACCCCTTACCTTGCACCCTTCATCCTAACAACTGTATCTCCAGAATTCCACAGAGCAGCGCTTCCTTCTCACATCCTAGACTGTGGTCCCAACATGGCACTAACCCACCATCCAACTAACTGGTGGTCCATGACACTCATATCTCCTTTTTCTTTTTTTTTTTTTTTGAGACGGAGTCTCGCTCTGTCACCCAGGCTGGAGTGCAGTGGCCGGATCTCAGTTCACTGCAAGCTCCACCTCCCGGGTTCACACCATTCTCCTGCCTCAGCCTCCCGAGTAGCTGGGACTACAGGCCTCACCCGGCTAGTTTTTTTGTATTTTTTAGTAGAGATGGGGTTTCACCGTGTTAGCCAGGATGGTCTCGATCTCCTGACCTCGTGATCCGCCCGTCTCAGCCTCCCAAAGTGCTGGGATTATAGGCTTGAGCCACCTCGCCCAGCCTCTCCTTTTTCTTTGTTTCTTTCTTTCTCTTTTCTTTTTTCTTTTTCTTTCTTTTTCTTTTTGTTTTTTGTTTTTTTTTGAGACAGAGTTTGGCTCTGTTGCCCAGGATGGAGTGCAGTGGCGCGATCTTAGCTCACATCAGCCGTCTTCTCCCAGAGTCAAGTGATTCTCATGCCTCAGCCTCCCTAGTAGTTGGGACTACAGGTGTGTGCCACCAAGCCTGGCTAATTTTTGTATTTTTAGTAGAGATGGGGTTTTGCCATGTGGGCTAGGCTGGTCTCGAACTCCTGGCCTCAAGTGATCCACCTACCTCAGTCTTCCAGAGTGCAGGGATTACAGGCATGAGCCACCCGGCTCAGCTCTTCCTCTGCCTTTTTTTTAGGGACAGAGTCTCGCTCTGTCACTCATACTGGAGTGCAGTGGCCTGACCTTGGCCCATTGCAGCCTCAATCTTCTGGGCACAATCTATCCTCCCACCTCAGTCTCACAAGTAGCTGGTACTATAGGTGCAGGCCACCATGCCTGGATAATTTAAACTTTTTTTTTTTTTTTTGTAGAAACATGTTCTCCCAGCTACTCAAGAGGCTGAGGCATGAGAATTGCTTAAACCTGGGAGGTGGAGGTTGCAGCCGAGATCATGCTACTGCATTCCAACTCTTGGGTTCAAGTGATCCTCCCTCCTCAGCCTCCCAAAATGTTGGGATTACAGACGTGAGCTACTGGTTGGCCCCCCCACCTCACTTCTCTTTGAAATATTCCTGTAGTCAATCCCTGGGAGGCAGGCCACTATTCCCCATCTATAGATGAGAAAACCAAGGCTCAGAGATGGGGAGCTCTGGACCACACCTCACAGTGCCTGGGGAGCAGCCCAGGGGAGATGGCAGGCAGGTGGAGAAGGAAGTGGTGGCACACTGGGACAGTTGGCACAGGTGCAGGAGGAGCAGGCCAGGCCAAGGAATCAGGAGGTGAGGGGGAGGAGGACGATGGCCTGAGGGTTCATGCCAGGAGGAGGGCTTCCCGCTCCAGCCAGCCTCAGGCAGTCACTGGAAAATCGGGTTTGGCAGCTTCAGCCATGTGCTGCAGGACTGGAAGAAGGTCCAGGCTGCTCCTGGGAGGCAGCCTAGCTAGGGCTCTTCCTCTAGCCCTGAGTTTCACCACCTGGCTAGTTGGGGGAGTATTACTTTATAATTCTGGGGCCCTTTGGACTGTGAAGGGACCAGCTCTGGGCTAGAGGCAGGAGCCCGGAGCTTCGAGCCCAGAGCTTCAGTCCTGGTTCTGCCCAAGCCCTGATCTGACCCTTGGAATGTCCTGGCCCCTCTCTTGGCCTTGTGGCTCTGCTCTAGAGAAACAGTTTCCCCAGACCCCAACTCCTGCCCCCCAGATTTTCCTGGGAGTCTGACTCAGGCACAGGAACACAGAGTCAATGGGTAAGGGCACGAACAGACAGCTCCTGGGGCGCCAGGCTGGAGGTCGCTTGTCACTAACAGATCAATGGCCGGAAGCCCAGCTCCAACCCCACAATGCAATACCGGTCACCCCACCCTTACCAGTGCCCTCACTCACACCCCCACTTCCGGCCTCTGTTCCTTCCTCACCTCTGGGGAAGGCTGCAGGGCTCCCTAGGGAATTTCCCCTGGTTCCTCCACTGGCTCTCTGCCTGGTGCTTAACCCTCCTTCCCACACCTATCCATTCAGCCAGGCCAGTCTCCCACAAAACTTTCTCTCCCCGGACCCTGGGGCAGGGCAAGGAGGGAAGGAAGCTGGGTGGAAGGCCTGCAAAGGAGACTGCTTTTCCTGCTACCCTCAGGTACTGAAGCCCAAGTAAGAGTTTTCAGGACAGAGGGAGTAGACTGAGTGTTGGGCCCTAGGACTGGGCTTCCCTGGGTACTATCCCACCCCCTGAGCCTCGGGAGAGGTGGCAATGACCTTCCTCTGCACCAGTGTGGCCAGAGAAGAAAGCCTGGAGCTGAGACTTGCAACTTCTAGAAAACAAACACAAAACCGAGGCCAAGAGAGTGCTGGCTACTATTACCAACAAAATTCATTAAACACAATTTTAAAAAATCATGAAATTCTAGATTCATGGAGTTCACAGTTATGGAATCTTAGCGTCACAGAATTCTAGCATGGTAAAATCTGGGTTACAGAAACTTAGAAATTCAGAATTGTGGCATTACTGAGTTCCAGATGACAAAATTAGAATATCCTTGAAATGGACATCTTGAGAAATCAATTAATAAAGCCCTTACATTCAGATGGCTGTCTAAACTAGAGGATTTCCTGCTGGGGATGGGCAAAGGTGTCCGCACATGAAGTCTAAGGGGAGGTAAGGAGCCTGGGACACATGAGCTTAAACCAGGGAGGGCCAGGCGCTATGACTCACACCTGTAATCCCAGCACTTTGGGAGGCCGAGGCGGGCGGATCACCTGAGGTCAGGAGTTTGAGACCAGCCTCGCCAACATGGTGAAACTCCGTCTCTACTAAAAATACAAAAATTAGCCAGGCGTGGTGCCTGTAATCCCAGCTACTCGGGAGGCTGAGACAAGAGAATCGCTTGAACCTGGGAGGCAGAGATTGCAGTGAGCCGAGATTGTGCCACTGCACTCCAGCCTGGTGGACAAGAGCTAGACTTTGTCTCAAGCAAAAAAACAAACAAAAACCAAACCAAGCAGAAGACAGTCTTTGTCCATGAGAACACATTTCTGGTTCCTGAAGATGAGGGGCAGGGGGCAGCAGGTGGGGATAGAGAAAGCAGAACTATACGAACAAAGACAACATAACCTAAAGAAAGAATGGTCAAGTAGCATAATATGCTGACCCCAGCATCTCCAGCTTCCCCATAACTGGGGTTACCATCAGCCCAGGATATTTCTTTCCAAAGGTTAGTAAGACTCCTTATCATATTGGAATGGCAACTACCCATGTCTGGCTATCTTTTTTGGGAAGAAAGGTACCGAACAGAAAATGCTCCATGCTTTTCTCGGGGTGGCTGGGAGGAATAGACTGTCTTCAAAGGTGCTAAGCCCTGAGCCACATGATGCACAGCAAAGCCACTCCATGTGGTGGGGTTCAGAGCTCCCAGCAAGGCCCTGAGAGCGAACCCTGTGGAGAGCACCTGGGTGGGGTGGTGCCTAGGGGAGCTGATCATCTCCATAGAAGGAGCCAATCTGGAGGTAAAATTTGTATGGGGACCCTTGTCCAATCTTTGGGGCTGGTTATTCAGCAAACAACAAAGGTATTTGCCTAGAATTTCTGGGAAACTACTGCAAACTCAGGAACCCAGAAGGAGCAGTTCCAAAGAGAGGCAAATGCCAGGCCCTGCTGGGCATGGGAAATGGGGCAATGTCAGCTGAAGATCTTCTTGCTCAGCTGCCTGTCCTTGGATCCAGCTCAATACCTCAGCCCTGACCTCTACTCACACGCCCATTTGCCTCCCTCTCCTTGCTTGCCTGCTGTTCTACCTACTTATACCTGCTGTGTGACCTTTGGCAAGTTCTATCCCATCTCTGGGCCTCAAATCTCCTTTGCTGTCTTTTGAAGTCTATAACTGTGTTTAAATGCAGCTTTTAGGATTGCATATTCTTGCTTTTGTCCAGAGAAGTTTTAGCTTCAGGTTATCTCCATTCCCAGCTTCCAGAAAAAGTATCAGGCAGCTTCAGGGGAGAATGCAGGGAATAGGGAATAAAAATAATGCCCACATTTGATATCCTAAATTTGTCAATGTCTATGATGAGTGTTTTCATAAATCTTATGCCCACAACCACCACTCTTTGTGTATAAATCATTGCTCCCATTTTATAGATTAAGGAACAGAGGTCCAGGGAGGGTAGATAAGATGCCTAAGATCATCCAGCTAGGGAGTAACAGAACTGGAATCTCAGCTAAGTCTGTCTGAATCTAAGGGCTGTGGTTTCAAATTAACATTACTCCATGAGGCTTCAATAGGTAAAACGTGAGTCCATGGATGACAGTTTCAGGAAGAAGCAGCCCATGCAACCCTGAGAGGCAGTGAGTTCCATTCATAAGTGTGCAATAGGGGCTGACAGCTTCTCGTGCTGTGAAAAAAGCTGAACCAAGGTTCCTTCTATTTGGGAACTCTGGGTAGTCTCAGCTGAGATTGGAGATAGCTGGGCTAAATTGGGGGTGAGGAGGTTGGAGTGCAGAGTGGGGTGGTTCTGAACTGGTCTTCAGGGAGTTGAGGGTGAGGGGCTATGCCACTGTTCCTGGAGACAATGTGTTGAGGAGGGAGTGTAAAGGGGGCTTCTTCACTTTCTGGGATGGGCCAGTTCCCCCTCCCCACCATCCCCAGCTGGAGCTGGTTGTCAGGCATCCAGAGCCAGGGGCAGGGGGACTTTCCAGCTGGGATAGCATCATGATTGTGTTGACACCAGATTCACTGCCTTGAGGTTCCCAGCAATCTTGCACAATTGCCTCAGTTAACTGATCCAAGGGAGGTGGGAGGATTTCAGATCCCCTGATTCCAGCCCGGCCTTGCCCTGCCCAAGGTTGGGTTATGCTAAGGAGGCTAGGCAATTCAGCCACTAACCGATACGCTCACTGGCTCGTAGGGTCAGGGATAGAGGCAGCCCTGGGGGTCATCTCATTTAGCTCCCTCACTGGAAGGGTGAAGAAGGAGTCTGAGGTCCAGAGAGGGAATAGGTCCAGCCAAGGGTTACACAGAACCACTGCTGTCCCCAACACTCCCCTTGGCACCGATGACACAGAACTGAATGAGTCCTGGTCCTTGTTCTTGAGAGCTTGCAGCCTAATGGAGAAAACAGATTTAGCAGACACACCAAGAAAAATGTCAGGACTGAAAGAGAAGCTCGGACTTTGTACACTAACAGCTTACAGAAGTAGGAACACAGACCCCCTAGAGGCTCCACAGAAGATGCCATAGGTAGCTTTTTTAAAAATTTAATTTAGTTTAATTTATCGATTTTTTTCTTGCTCTGTCGCCCAAATTGGAGTGCAATGGTGTGATCTAGGCTTACTGCAACCTCTACCTCCCAGGTTCAAGTGCATGCCTCAGCCTCCGAAGTAACTGAGATTACAAGCATGCGCCACCACACCCAGGTAATTTTTGTATTTTTAATAGAGGCGGAGTTTCACCATGTTGGCCAGGCTGGCCTCAAACTCCTGATTTCAAGTGACCTGCTAGCCTCAGCCTCCCAAAGTGCTGGGATTACAGGCATGAGTCACTGCACCCGGCTATAGGTAGTTTTTAAACTGGGCTTAAAGAATGGGCAAAATTTTAGCTAATGCAAAGTGGAAAAAACTTTCCTGATTGAGAAACGGCATGAGTGGAAGCGCAGAGCGGGCACTGATTGGCCGTGTGAGATGACTGAAGGGCAGCAGTATAGCCAGGGCCAGGACTCGAGGTCAGGATGCCTGTGCTCTGTGAGCACACAGTTGTCACCAAGGTGCAGGCCTCAGGGATATGAGGACCCCAGAAGCAGCAGGTAGGGGGAACCTGATGAGACTACAGCTGGGAGATTCTTAACAGTGGAGGTGGGGGCTGTTAGACTCACCACCTTCAGGCTGGCAGTTTCCTTTAATCCAAGACACACACATACACACAAAGCCTTTACCCTTATCTCCCTCCACGAGAACCCAGGCCCACCTTGAGATCTGGCCTACAGGAGGAGGTTGCTCCTCACCCCGCTAGCTGCCTCTCCACCCAGGTTTCAAGGCCCGGCGCGCACCCGCTTCGTGCAGTAGCTTCCTCCCCACTGCCCCATTTCCCCTCCCCCTACACCCTCGTCTCTGGACCAGGAAGGGATGGGGGCATCCAGAGCTTCGGAGCTTTGGCAGCAGCTAGCCTTCTTGCGGCTGCTGTGATGCAAATCCGCTCCGGATTTATTCGCGGGGCGTTCTTTCCGTAGAGCGAGGCGCACCCGGCGCCAGCGCTTGGCTGGAAGTGCCTTTCCTGGCCCTGACCCAAGGGCGCCAGGGCCCGGAACTGGGGGTGCCTTCCCCGCTAAGTCCCGCAACTAGGGTCCTGGGCGCGCGGGTGGGAGCGAAGCGGGGAGTCGCGGGGTGGGACTATAATTAACCGCGCCGGGCGCCGGCTCAGGAAAAGGAAGCCAAGATCTTGAAGGACCTACCGAGCCTGGTTGAACGCAGCTAGAACTGCGGGGGCTGGGAAGCTCCTTAAACAGACTGGACCCTGGTCTCGAGCTCTGAGCCTGGGTTCTGGTAAAGAAAATTTGAAGGTTTGTGGCTGGCGAGCATGTTTAAGGTTGGAGGCGTGGGGTGGAGGATGCAGAATCCACGTCCCCTATCCGGAAAGGGGCCCCATTGTCTTGCTTGTCCGTGTCTAAACGCAGTTTGGACACCGAGAGCGAATTCAACCGATCACTGTTCTTATCCTCGAGGGACCCTCGCCAGGAAGCCAAGCTGGCTCACCAGCAGTTACTACTCAACGGCCTGAGAGCCTGAGGCTTCTGGGGACCAGAAGGAGGGGCGGGGGAGGGCATGCCGAACTAGGGGCGTGCTGTGTGCTTCCAGAGGCTTCAGCTTCAAGAAAGAGAACTGCAGTTTGTGGTGTAAAAAGCTTATATGACCTGGCCAGGCGTGGTGGCTCACGCCTCCCAGCACTTTGGGAGGCAGAGGCGGGCAGATTACTTGAGGCCAGGCGTTGGAGACCAGCCTGACCAACATGGTGAAACCCCGTCTTTACTAAAAATACAAACATTAGCCAGGTGTGGAGTCTCACACCTGCGTAATCCCAACTACTCGGGTGGCTGAAGCACAAGAAGCTCTTGAACCTGGGAGGCTGAGGTTGCAGTGAGCTAAGATAATGTCACTGCAATCCAGCCTGGGCGACAGAGCAAGACTCTGTCTCAGAAAAAAGAAAAGAAAAGAAAAGAAAAGAAAAGAAAAAAAGCCTATAAGCATAGGAATAGACAGATGGTATTATTGAGTACCTATGCATACCAGACGAAGGGTGTTCACCAAACTGACCAAAAAGAGTGCTTCTTATTTTTCCTTGGTACCTTCATAATAAGAAAAGGACAATGAAGCTGTTTAAATTAAAAATAAACAAATAAATAGACCTGGGTTTCAACACTGCTGAGCCACTTACTGTTTGGCCCTGGAAAATTTGCTTCAACTTCTCCAAGCCTCAGTTTTCTTATCTGTAAAATAAGTATAATAGAGGCTGGGCGCGGTGGCTCACGCTTGTAATCCCAGCACTTTGAGAGGCTGAGGAGGGCAAATCACCTGAGGTCAGGAGTTCGAGACCAGCCTGACCAACATGGAGAAACCTCTTCTCTACTAAAAACATAAAATTAGCCGGGCATGGTGGCACATGCCTGTAATCCCAGCTACTCAGGAGGCTGAGGCAGGAGAATTACTTGAACCCAGGAGGCGGAGGTTGCGGTGAGCCAAGATTGTGCCATTGCATTCCAGCCTGGGTGACAACAGCGAAACTCTCTCTCAAAAAAAAGAAGGAGAAGAAGAAGAAGAAGATGACGACGACGACCTAGGTGTTGTGAGGATTGAGTTAAGGCATCAGAGGTGTTTGAATAGTGCTCCCTAAATGACAGTAGTAAGAACACTTAGCCTAGTTTGGGGATATGTGTGGCGAACTGGGGAGCAAAAAGTCTTCTGGAAGAGTAGAAATCTGAGCAAAATCTCAAAATATGAGTAGGAGCTGGTCTGGGGAAACAGAGGGAGGAAGTTACTCAGGAGGCTGAGATGGGAAGATTACTTGAGACCTGTCTGGGCAACATAGTGAGATCTTGTCTCTAAAAAAAAGTAGAAAACTTAGTCGGGCATAATGATGCATCTGTAGTCCCAGCTACTCGGGAGGCTCAGGCAGGAGGATCCTGTGAACCCAGGAGTTTGAGGTTGCAACGAGCTATGATCATGCCGCTGCACTCCAGCCTGGAACACACAGTGAGACCCCCATCTCAAAAAAAGGGATGGGGGAGGGGGGAGGAAGAGAAGGATGTTAATGACAGAAGGAATAGCATAAGCAAAACCAGGTAGGTAAGACTCAGAACAGAAAATCTAGGGAAATTACAGGTGTAACACAGGAACTAGAAAGAGATGAGGTTAGAAAGGTAAGCAGGGGTGAGACTGGGGCAAGGTGGGGGGCTTGGAGTTATTAAGGCCAGTTTTTTGTTGTTGTTGAAACAGAGTTTCGCTCTTGTTTCCCAGCCTGGAGTGCAATGGCGTGATCTCGGCTTACTGCAACCTCCGCCTCCCGGGTTCAAGCGATTCTCCTGTTGAGGCTAGTTTTTATCCCGGGAGCCCTTGAGGGGTTTTCAGCAGAAGCAGGAGATAGGCTCCCTGTGGGGCAGTGGGGAGTCAAGGAAACCTGTGAGGAGGAGGCTGTGGCAATGCCTCAGGGGAGGGGGATAATGGCATGAACCACAGTGTTGGCCCTGGGATGGAAAGAAATGGATGGAGCTGAGAGGTACAAGTGACAGGACTTGGTGATGAATTGAATGGGAAACATAAATGAGAGGGAGGTTTGAGGATGATATCCTGATTTCCAGCTTGGGTCCTGGGTGGTGCTATTCAGTGAGACAGGGAGCAGGAAGAATAACATATCTGGGAGGAGACCAAGTTCAGTTTTGGACATGCCTATGACCACACCCCTAGGTAGATCCTCAATAATTGGAGTCCTGTAATCCTACCTGTTAACCACTCTGTCCAGAAGATGGGAGAGGTATCATTAGTCAGCGCTGGTTGTTTGTTCCCTGGCTGTCGCTCGTTGGAGGTCTGACTGGCGAGGCCATAGAGGTAGGGGGTGCCACTGCTACCACTGGGTTGGGCCTAGTGAGTCTCCCTTTGTGGCCTGGTCAGCCAGGCAGTTTCTCTGGGCACAGTCATGTTATATGAGCTCAAGGATTGGGTTGTCAGACTGTTCCCAAAGAGAATTCAAGGAGGGGGACGGTGCTCTGTGCTGTGGAGATTACCGTCTCTATTTTACAGCTGAGGAAACTAAGGCTCAGGAATTGAGTGGCAGAGCCAGGAGGTGAATGAAGGTCTGCGTGATGTCTTCTTACAGTACGAGCTGCCACATATCAATGGTGACATCTGCTCTAAGAGGGCAGGGAAAGCACCAGGGCCATGGTTCCTTGGGGTAGGAATGCCATTTGGGGAGTAGGGGGTATCAGGAAGGAGACAGGGACAGTTTCCTGGAGGTGGTACCATTTATGTTGTCCTAGAAGCATATCTTGCTTTCTGTTTCTCTAGCTAGCAATCATTGACAATCACTTGTTGCCTGCAGTGAGGGAGACCTTGTTGTCTGAAGAGGCTCTAGGCAGAATGTGTCCTTGGACCTCAAAAAGTGGCAAGCTGGAATTCCTGCAGACAGCTCCCATAGGCAAGCCTGACATGGGGGCGCTTCTACCTCAGTCTGGCATTGGTCAGCTGGGGCATCCCTTTTGCACTGGTACTTCATTGGCAGCTGGAAACCCAGTTGTCTATTCATTTTCATATCAGGGTCAGCACAAGTTTATGTTGTGTTCTCAGGTTTTATTTTACTTAAAAAAAAGCATCATGTAATACAGTGATAGATTCTGTCTAAAGAAGGACTGGCGATTATGAGAAAAACTTTCTGTGGATAATTGAGGGAAGGTTTTAAGACATAAAAGAAATGTCAATAACCTTCATCATCATCCATCAAGCATTTTCCCTCAGGTGTCTGAAAGGCTGAAGCAGCCTAATGTGGTATAAAGGAGTGGCCATATTCTTCATAGGTAAGAACAGGTGACTTCCCAAATAATGTTTAACTAATGTTTGTTCATTGTAGAAAACTTGAAAAATACAGGCAAATAAAAAGAAAAAATATATAAGGTATCCTTTAAGAAATAAACAGTGTGGTTGGGCGTGGTGGCTGGTGTCTGTAGTCCCAGCACTTTGGAAAGCCAAGGTGGGTGGATCACTTGAGGTCAAGAGTTTAAGATTAGCCTAACTAACATGGTGAAACCTCATCTCTACTAAAAATACAGAATATTAGCCGGGCGTGGAGGCGCACACCTGTAGTCCCAGCTACTCCAGAGGCTGAGGCAGGAGAATCGCTTGAACCTGGAAGGCGGAGGTTGCAGTGAACTGAAATCATGCCATCCATTGCACTACAGCCTGGGTGACAGAGCGAGACTTTATCTCAGAAAAAAGAAAGAAAAAGAAAAAGAAAAAGAAATAAACACTGCTTGGCCAAGCGCAGTGGCTCATGCCTGTAATCCCAACACTTTGGGAGGCCAAGGCAGGCAGATCATGAGGTCAGGAGTTTGAGACCAGCCTGGCCAACATGGTGAAACCCCGTCTCTACTAAAAATACAAAAATTAGCCAGGCAGGGTTTGCAGTGAGTCGAAATTGTGCCACTGTACTCCAACCTGGGCGACAGAGCAAGACTGTCTTGGAAAAAAAATAATAAATAAATAAACACTGCTCTCACTTTTTATATATGGAAATCAGAGTATCATGTATTTTTAAATTTTGGGGTATATGTGGTTTTCTTTTACATGACTCATGCCTGTAATCTCAGCACTTTGGGAGGCCAAGGCAAGAGGATCACTTGAGGCCAGGAATTTGAGAACAGCCTGGGCAACATACTGAGACACTGTCTCTACCAAAAAAAAAAAAAAAAAAAGCTAGTGTGGTGATACATGCCTGTAGTTCCAGCTACTAAGGGAGGCTGAGGTTGGGGGATCATTTGAACCCAGGAGTTCAAGCCTGCAGTGAGCTATGATTGTACCACTGTACTCTGAGTGACAGAGTGAGATTCTGACTTTAAAAAAAAATCCGCTGGGCACGGTGGCTCAAGCCTGTAATCCCAGCACTTTGGGAGGCCGAGACGGGCGGATCACATGACTAATATTATACCACATAGACAGTTTTGTATGTTGCTTTATTTTATTTATTTATTTATTTATTTATTTATTTATTTATTTATTTCAGGTGGAGTCTCACTCTGTCACCCAGGCTGGAGTGCGATGAGGCGATCTCAGCTCACTGCAACCTCTGCTTCCTGGGCTCAAGTGATCCTCCTGAGTAGCAGGAAATACAGGCACACACCATCACTCCCAGCTAATTTTTGTATTTTTTTGTAGAGATGGGGTTTTGCCATGTTGTCCAGGCTGATCTCTAACTCCTGGGCTCAAGTGGTCCCCTACCTGGGCCTCCCAAAGTGCTGAGATTACAGGCATGACCCACCCCACTCAAGCCACCATGCTCCGCCTATTTTACCGAACTCTTATCCTTAGATGTATAAATTGTTTCTAATTTTTGCTATTCTGAAAATACTATGAAGAAAATCTTTATGCATAAATCTTTCTCGATATTTTGGCTTACATTCTTTCCTTCTTTTTCTGAAATTGGGTCTTGTTCTGTTGCCCAGACAGGAGTGCAGTGGCTATTCACAGGTTAAGTCATAGCACATTATAGCCTTGAACTCCTGGGCTCCAGCGATCCTCCTGGCTCAGCCTCCTAAGTAACTGGGACTATAGGTGCATGACACCATGCCTGGCTTGGATTATTTTCTTACAATTTTTTCTGAAAGTGGAATTACTGGGTCAGAGGATCAAAATATTTTTAAGGATCTTGACATATATTGCCAAAATGCTTTCCAGAAAGGTTGTGCCAATTACATGCCATCACCCTAATATTAATGTGCCTGTCTTATGACATAGCACTGAGTATTAACATTTTAAAAATCCTTGGCTGGGGCCGGGCGTGGTGGCTCATGCCTGTAATCCCAGCACTTTGGGAGGCCGAGATGGGTGGATCACGAGGTCAGGAGATCGAGACCATCCTGGCAAACACGGTGAAACCCCGTCTCTATTAA
>NW_012109831.1:298532-325980 GCF_000951045.1 Mandrillus leucophaeus | reverse complement strand
CACTGCACTCCAGCCTGGGCGACAGAGCGAGACACCGTCTCAAAAAAAAAAAAAAAAAAAAATCCTTGCAAATTTGATAAATGAATCATTACTTTTTGGGTGTTCAGTAGTTTATTGGAGGACCAAGAGGCATAGTTTCATCAGGTCAATGATGTGGTCCAATCTAACTGGTGAATTCCTCTACTGATCAGACTATCTCCCTAACTACATTGATGCGGTTTGGCCATTATTGTTTTTTACTTTCCTGGGAGTCTCTCCTCCTTTTGGTTGCAGTCTCCCCATTTTCCTTTGGGGAACACTCTTCCCCATCTTGGTCCGTGTGTTCCAAATGGGCCTAGTCCACACCTGAATTCCAGGGATGGGCATTGAAATCTTATCTTGGCCAATCGTGACAAAAATTGGTTTAGTGATGGGCATTTCACCCAAGTGGGGCAATGAGTGGTTTTTGCTGGAATAAATGGGAGGGACAGAGGCCCTCTCTCCTATTATGGGGTTGAGGACAGGGAACTGAAGCTGAAGAATGTAGGCCTGGAGACGGCTATTGCCTGAATCCATAGCAGCAACATCAGGAGGATTGAGAGGCTTTGGCCTTGAACATGCCTCAGCCTCCTGAGTAGCTGGGATAACAGGCACACACCACCACGCCTGGCTAATTTTTTATATTTTTAGTAGAGGCAGGGTGTCACCATATTGGTTAGGCTGGTCTTGAACTCCTGACTTCGTGATCCGCCCACCTCGGCCTCCCAAAGTGCTGGGATTACAGGTGTGAGCCACTTCTCCTGACTGTAATCTATTGTTATTAAGATGACAACTTAGTCTTTAACCTTGTCAACCATTCTTTTTTGATAATGATTTGTGATTCTCCCTTTATCCCAGTTCTGTTTCTCTGACTCATGATCTTTTTAGCCTATAATCTTTCTTCTGCAGTTTGTTAATCAGTCACTAAATGTACCAACACCTGCTATATGCTACACCCTAGGCTGTAGGACTTTCTTTAGATGCCTACTGTCCCATGGGGGAGAGAACAGGTGTACATTAGTAGCCACTGTATAAAGCAGAGCAGGCCCAAGAGAATAACAAGTGCAGTGCTCTGGGAGTTCAGAGGTGAGCTCATGGAAGGCTTTCTGGAAGAGGTGGCCCTTGGACTGACCTCTGAGGATGGATGAAGATGAGGTGGAGAGGGCATTCTGGGAAGAAGGAAAGGCGTGAGACACTAGCATGCCCAAGTCACAAGTGGGGTGGGGGAAACTGGCTGATATAGTACAAGCATGGTATGTTGGAAGGTGAGAAGTGGAGAGCAGACTCTAACGTGACTTAATTAAGTTAGGGAGTTTGGATGTATTCTGAGAGTGATAAAGAGCCATCAGACACTTTTGGACAGGCAGTGATATAGTCACAATTGTGTTTTCAAATGATTTCTCTCACTGCGGTGGAGGAGGACAGCTTAGAGTCAGCAAGAATGGGGGTGAGGAGGAGTAGGATGGGGTAACCCAGGAGGCTGTAACAGCTGTCATAGTGAGTAATGATGAAGCTTTAGGAATGGAAATGGAGAGAAGTGATGATAGAAATGCAGGGAGAAACAAAGGATGTGCTGCCTGCTCCCTAAGGATTATCAGGGAGCATATAGAAATTGCCCAAATATGATTGCAATAAAAATGTGCTGTTAACTTTTCTCAAATTGGGCTTTGGGTGGTTGAGGTCAGGTATTTTCAGTCCCCTCCATAGAGGTATTATGAAATACCTTTCAGAAGGGAAGATAGAGAGGAATAACATGTGTCTGCCCTGGGCACCTTCTTGTTTTGGCATCTGATAACTGCACAAAGCTTCAGCACCTTTGGACACTTTGGCCATCACCCCGTCCTTCAAGGACCAACTTTCTGAACAGGGATTTCTCTTGGAGTCCTTGCTGACTCTAAACTCTCCTCTTCCACTGCAGTGAGAGGAGCTTGAATTGAGAGCTGGAGAATTGAGTTTTGGCCCTGGGAATATAAGGTTTAAAGTGAATAAGGCTATGATTTCCACATAATCATCCCAAAAGGCTGTTTTGACTTTCTAAATGGTCCATCCAGCTGAAGAAATCATCCCAAGTTCAGTAATTTGGGGAAGTCTGGATCTGCTGAGCCCCTAGTTCATTTTAAGAGGAAAGTCAGCCCATGGTCAGGCACAGTGGCTTATGTCTTATAATCCCAGCAATTTGGGAGGCCGAGGTGAGCAAAAAGCTTGAGCTTCTGAGTTCGAGACCACCCTGGGCAACATGGCGAAACGCTATCTCTACAAAAAATATGAAAAATAGCTGGGTGTGCTGGCATGTGCTTGTAGTCCCAGCTACTTGGGAGGCTGAGGTGGAAGGATGGCTTGAGCCCAGGAGGCAGAAGTTGCAGTGAGCTGAGATCACACCACTGCACTCCAGCCTGGGCGATAAAGCCAGACCTTGCCTCAAAATAAATAAATAGGAAAGCCAATCCAAACCTCAGGCCCTGGGATTTATGATTCTAGTTGCCTGAATCCATAGCAGCAACATCAGGATGATTGAGAGGATTTGACCTTGAACATGGGTGATTGTTCTGTCACTTCCTATGTAATTTTCCTATTGACAGATAGAAGGAGTCCTGTGGGCAGACTTTGGAGTGAAAGAAATTGCAGGGGGTTGAGGAGCAGGAGGCAATGATCATAATAGCCCAGCTGTGCATTTTTTAGCTTCAAGTGTTTTTGTTCACATTAGTTAATTAACTGACAGTTTGTCCAAGTGGAGCTGAGGGATGGTAGGAGACAGGGAACTCATGGCCGATCATGCTTCCAGGGTCTGGAGGGGACTGATAACGTGACTGCAGTACCAGGGCCAGAGTGTGTGTGTGGACAGCTAATGGACAGAAGCTAATTGACAGGCGCTTGGGCCTGTGTGCATGATGGTCAGCTGGTTTGTCCACAACAGTGTGATAAATGCCCCATTCAGTCCAGGAGCAGTCACGGCTCAGAGATACCCAGTCAGGCTCTGTTACTGATCTGATAACAAGTGCATGGGGTATTAGCTACTTCACCACAGATGTCGTCTCTGGAGAACTGTCTCTGTGTCCAGGAGACAGAATGAGATTCTTCAGGGTTAGAAATGTCACATATCTTTTTTTTTTTTTTTTTTTTAGACAGAGTCTCACTCTGTTGCCCAGGCTGGAGTACAGTGGCCCGATCTCGGCTCACTGCAACCTCGGACTCCGGGGTTCAAACGATTCTCCTGTCTGCCTCTGGGAGTAGCTGGGATTACAGGTGTGCGCCACCATGCTTGGCTAGTTTTTGTATTTTTTGTAGAGACGAGGTTTCGCAATGTTGGCCAAGCTGACAATTTTTTTTTTCAAATATTTATTTTATGTACAAAGAGCTATCACGGTTTTTCATTGAGTAGATGCCCTGGATAATCTTTGGAAGGAAGATCATTTAGTCCAACTTAATGAAGCCAATATCCTTCCCGTACTGACAGAAACACTGGCAGCACATATTGAGGCCATATTTCCGGATCAGACCGTGCCGGTTTGAACAGACGCGACAAGAGCGAGATCCCTGGCCAAATTTCCGTAGGTGGCTCCAGTACAATTGCTGGTGACCCATCTTGCTCTCAGGAGTGCAACTAGGTAAAAGGAAAAAGTGACAATTTTTTTTTAAACAGGAAATTTTTGCATCAAAACCCAGCCAGCAGTGAATCCTATTATTCACTCTCTATGTTCTATGAGAAATACCAGGAAGAGCATGCACATTTATAGAAACGTGTATGCCAGCACAGCCCATAATAACTCAGTGGAGGCAGCTATAGTTTCACATTTTAAGATACACTTTTTACAATTTATGCAAGTTAATCTTACTCTTTCTCATGTACATTACTATGGGTCTAAACCAGGGGTCAACAAACTTTTATTGTAAAGAGCCAGATAGTAAATATTTTAGGCCTTATGGACATATAATTTCTGTTATAAATACTGGGATCTGCCAGGCCTCCACAGACAATACATAAATGAATGAGCATGACTTTATTTATGGATATTGAAATTTGAATTTATATAATTTTCACAAGATATTATGCTTCTTGAGATTTTTTTCCCCATCATTAAAAAATGTAGATGTACCCATAAAAATTAAATTAAAAAAAAAAAATTAGGCTGGGCATGGCGGCTTACACCTGTAATCTCAGCACTTTGGGAGGCCAAGGTGGGCAGACAGCTTGAGTCAAAGAGTTTAAGACCAGCCTGGGCAACTTGACAAAACCCCATCTCTACAAAAACAAACAAACAAAAAGTATAAAAATTAGCTGGTCATGGTGGCACGCACCTGTAGTCACAGCTACTCAGGGGGCTGAGGTGGAAGGATCACTTGAGCTTTGGTAGGTTGAGGCTGCATTGAGCTGAGATTGTGCCACTGCATTCCAGCCTGGGTGACAGAGCAAGACCTTGTCTCAAAAAAAAGAAAAAGAGAAAAGAAAAAGAAAACAAAAACGTGTGGAGCAGCATTCCAGGCACTGGCTATACAGAGATGTAAACCATATATCTGACTCCGCAGAATTTCCTGGTTTTGTTGTTGTTGTTGTTTTGTTTTGTTTGTTTGTTTGTTTTTGAGACACAGTCTCCTCTGTCATCCAGGCTGGAGTGCATAGTATGATGATCATGGTTCACTGTAGCCTTGAACGCCTGGGCTCAAGTGATTCTCCTACCTCAGCTTCTTGAGTAGTTGGGACCACCCATAGCTAATTTTTTGTATTTTTTGTAGAGATGGGGTTTCGCCATGTTACCTGGGCTGGTCTCTAACTCCTGGGTTCAAGCGATTCTCCCACCTTGGCCTCCCAAAGTGCAAGGATTTCAGGTATGAGTCACTGTGCCTGGGCAGAATTTATTTTCTAGGTGAAGTTATAGGCATTGAACAAAAAACATAAGTAAAGTTATTTTAGATTGTGATGCATCCTAGTAAGACATTAAAATAGGAATAAAAGTTAATGTGGAGAGGGCTTCTTTGGCTAGCACTGTAAGGGAAGGCCATTTTGAGGAGGTAAAATTTGGGCTGAGACCTGAATGAAGAGAAGGAGACAGTTATAGTGAAGATCTGGGGGAAAGAACATTCTAGGTAGAGGGAGAGCAGGTACCTATAAAGAACCTGAGGCCTATCAGATCCTGACAGATAAAAGGCTGAAGCAGATGTAAATGAGTGGTTGTGTGTTGGGAGGGTGAGGGTTAAAAGGAGATGAGGTAAGAGACAGGGGAGCTTCATAATGAGGCCTCCACTTATCTCTATTCCTCATTCCCTCAGTTCTGTCTCTCACACTTTACTTTCTAGGATTCTGAACTTAACTTTTCTTTTGAGACAGGTGTTGCTCTGTCACCCAGGCTGGAGTGCAGTGGCATGACTATGGCTCACTGCAGCCTTAACCTCCCAGACTCAAGCTATCCTCCCACCTCAGCCTCCCAAGTAGCTAGCACTACAGGTGTGTACCACCACATCTGGTTATTTTTTAAATTTTTTTTGTGGAGTCGGGGGTCTCACTGTGTTGCCAGGGCTGGTCTCGAACTGCTGGACTCAAGCAATCTGTCCGCTTCAGCCTCCCAAAGTGCTGGGATTACAGGCGTGCACCACCATGCTCAAGAGGATTCTGAAGTTTTCTGTTCTCCAAACAAGCTGTTCTTTTTTATATTCATGAGTTTTGCATAGGCCTCAAGCTGGAATGCGTGGTTGTAACCACTGTCTCCTTCTTCCTTTCAGCAATAGAATTTCCCTGAGTTTTAACAGGGCCTACGTTTAGAGCTTCCTACTCAACCTGAACTACCTGCTTATTTCTGAGTTTCTTTATTGCCTCATGGTACTTTATACGTCTATCATAGTTTTCCACTAGTTAAGCAGCACTGACTAGGAGTCTAAGTCATGCACTGTGTGATAAATAAGGAGTTTGTGGTTTAGAGGGAAAGACAGACATGTGGCAAATAATTGTGAATGGTGATAGTACACTCTCTGTGAGAAGTGAGTTGAGGGGAGTACAGACATCCTTCATTCTTCCTTTCTCCTCAACTCCCACATCCAATTCTAACAAGATGAAAAAGTCTGTATTGCCCAGATCTTGGGAAACACAATGGGAAAGAGAGGAGGAAGTCAGGTAGTATCAGGACAGCAGTTACAAGTCACACCAGCCTCAAGGAGGCAGATTCCGGCCCCACCAGCAGAGGCGGCAGCAGCCAGGACAGAAAACATTGTCCCCGCTGGAAGCCAAAATAGGTTGCTGCTTGTGGTCACTATTGGAGATGCAGCAAGCTCCTGGGGGCCATCTGCCGTAGAAGCTGAACAAGTAGTATGCTGGCAAGGTGACCAGCCATTCAAGAACTTACTCTCAACTCAAGAGGCCCTGGAGAAACTATTTAAAATGACTGAAGGACACTTTGAGGTAGGGCTAATTCCTACAAGTAGGAAAGTGGGTGCTTATCCTAGAGTAAGTTGGGTAAAAAAAGTTATTAAATAATATCTAATTTGGTAGTTACAGGCAAATGAGGCTGAGGATATGTGGATTATATTTTGAATTATTTTGAATCTTATTGAAGTTTATCTCCATGCCATGGACTCATCATTACCTCTAAAAATAAAGCCAATTGATATTTAGTGCAAGGATGAAGATAACATTGGAAAATTTGCACGTGGAGGTAGATGTAGACTTCCAGAAGCCTCTAAGAATGGTGAGATTCAAAATAACTGTGAAAAAGAAAATCACATAAAATTGAAAAGACTGTGCAAATTCTATTAAGTTCCTGAACAAATAAAGAGAGCCCAGCAAGGTCTTCAGGAGAGGGGACAACACAACCTTACTAAAGTTTGCTAAAGATGTTAATCAGTCTACAATCCAAGAGAGATACCAGGGAATGGAGTTGTTGTGTTAGATATGGTTAGACAAATCTCCATAAGAAAACAACCCAACAACCACCAGAATCATTGGCCTAGTTATTGGGGGAGAGGTGAAGGAAAGGCTATTTAGTTAATCTACAGACTTATGAGGATCTGAAAGTTGACGATATTTTTAGGAAAGGTCACCCCTAGCATGGGGAAATAGTGCTCTTGGCTGAGGTGCTCTGCTGAGATGCTGTGGGTGGTAGATGCCAGATATGGAGAAGTGATAGCAGAACCTCTTAGTCTGGCAAGGGGAATTTTCAAGCCTCAATATTAGTTGGCTGAGGGTTGAATGCTCTGACAAAGCTAGCAGTGAGGAGGGTTTATAACCACAGGGATGTTCTGAATTTTTCTCTGTTGTATCAGAGGGTGACAGAAAAGATACTTCTGAACCAGGACTGAAGAAACTCTTATAGAAGGCAGAGGAAACAGGAGCTAGAGATTCGAACAGCATGAATCAGGTTTCCTGTATAATAGGTGAGTTTTAGGTCTGTTCCGGGATAAGACTTTGGGGAAAATTCCAGCTGCCAAACCCAGGGTAGTCTTTTAGATTCTTCTACTTTTTGAAACTAACATGAAAAATGGAGGAGGAGAGGCAGCTCCAGCTATGGAGTGGAGAAAACTCAATCAACTGAGGTGATTGTAGATACCCAGCAAGGACTCCAACGACTACTACACATGTGGACTTCATGGGACAGATGAAGGTCCTTTAGGTTTGGGGGAAAGAGGTATAACCATGGACACCTGTGAGCCCCTAAAAGGCAGAACACTGGAGAAGTTGGGGATGAGAAGCCTCCTGGCCAAGAAGAAATCCCAGCTATAGCATTCCTAAAGTTGAAGAGCACCAGGGAACAAGGAACCAGGAATGGGCCTGGAGCTTGAACTGTCTTTATTATTATTATTATTTGTAGAAATGGAGTCTCATTATGTTGCGCAGGCTGGTCTCAAACTCCTGGCTCAAGTGACCCTCCCACCTTGGCCTCTCAAAGTATTGGGATTACAGGTGTGAACCACTGTGCCTGGCTGGGGTTGAGCCGTCTTCAACCTGCACAAGAGGAGGCCTCTGCCAGGCAAAGATCCCATCTTTTTCTTGTGGAGGGATAATCCTAGAAAGAGTGCAGCCATAAAAACACCAACTCTCAAGAGGTGCTTAATGACAAATTCACAAGTAGCAAGCACCAAGCCACCTCCCATCACAAAAATGGAATGGATCAGATGTGGCTTTGGGACCAACTGTCAGGCTTGAGTTTCCTACAGGACTTGTGGAGATGAGGGAAGAGATGAAAAATATGTGGGTATATGTTGGCAATGTTCAGGAGAGGTAGGTACATTGGTGGGGATCAAGTCTAGACTCTTTAAAAAGTGTTTACCAGCGGCTGAGCACAGTTGCTCATGCCTGTAACCTTAGCACTTTGGGAGGCCGAGGTGGGTGGATCACCTGAGGTCAGGAGTTCGAGACCAGCCTGACCCACATAGTGAAACCTCGACTCTACTAAAAATACAAAAAATGTTAGCTGAGCATGGTGGCGAATGCCTGTAATCCCAGTTACTCCTGAGGCTGAGGCAGGAGACTTGCTTGAACCTGGGAGGTGGAGGTTGCAGTGAGCTGAGATTGCGCCATTGCACACCAGCCTGGGCAACAAGAGCAAAACTCTGTCTCAATTAAAAAAAAAAAAAGGGTTTACCAGAAGCATGCAGGAATAGAGTATCTAGGTATTTTATCCTTATCCAGATGTGGAAGCCACAGCAAAATAAAGGGAGGGAAGAGCCAATAATTCCCATTTTCTCTGCTTCCACTCTGAGATCTCTAACTTAAAGTTTTAATTTGGGGGATTCCCCAAAATTCAAAAAGTAGAAAGAGAAGTTGCCATGGAAGGACCAAACCAGGAGTAGAGTTTTCTCTCTCCAAGAATGGGACTTAGTATAATGGGCTTCGGGTGAGTAGCATAAGTTAAATGATGGGAAACCCAGACTCTTTAGAAAATGGTACAGAAAGTCTGTGTTATCTTAGATGGATGATTTTTGAAATCACCTTAAAGACGTACTGATTGACTGCATTAACTCTGGATTCTATATCCTATATATTCCCCTTTGTGATAGTGAAGGGAAAAAATCAGGTAATATCTGAGTTTGTGTGGATTTCCTGGCTCTCAATAGACATTCCACAATAGCCCAGCACACTGTGTTCCACATACAGGATAGCTTAGCCACTTCCTATGGAGTCAGTTGTTTCCAGCAATGAACGTCAGAGAAGGTATTATAATATCCCTACAACTGCATAAGAGGACATAAACAGAGGGGATTTTATCTGTCTTGTATAGGTCATCAATATGAAGGGATGGGGATTTCAGGAGTCCATGCTGTTACCAGAAAGGGGTTTCGATCCAGACCCCAAAAGGGGGTTCTTGGATTTCGTGCAAAGAGCTAGTGATTAAGGGCATTATCTCTGGATAATGGAAGCTGTCTTACTTTATTGAGAAAGTAAAGGGATAAAAGAATGGCTACTCCATAGACAGAGCAGCAGTATGTGCTGCTTGACTGAGTATACTTATGGTTATTTCTTGATTATGTGCTAAATAAGGAGTGGATTATTCTTGAGTTTACAGGGATTTCCTGGAAATCTTCCTTTTAGAACATATAGGGTAACTTCTCGGCTGGGTGCAGTGGCTTATGCCTGTAATCCCAGCATTTTGGGAGGCCGAGGCAGGTGGATCCCTTGAGGTCAAGAGTTTGAGATCAGCCTGGCCAACTTGGCGAAACCCTGCCTCTGCTAAAAGTATAAAAAATAGCTGGGCATGGTGGCGCATGCCTGTAGTCCCAGCTACTTGGGAGGCTGAGGCAAGAGAATTGCTTGAACCCAGCAGGCTGCAGTGAGCCAAAATCGCACCACTGCATTCCAGCCTGGGTGACAAAGCAAGACTCAGTCTCAAACAAAAACAAAAACCACACACACACAAAGAACATATAGAGTAACTTCTGGATGTTGCCATGGTATTTGTAAACTGTTATGGCACTGCTGGGAGTGTCTTTTTTTTTTTTTTTAGACGGAGTCTTGCTCTGTTGCCCAGGCTGGAGTGCAGTGGCACAATCTTGCAACCTCTGCCTCCTGGGTTCATGCCATTCTCCTGCCTCAGCCTCTCAAGTAATTGGGATTACAGGCACCTGCCATCATGCTATAATTTTTGTATTTTTCTAAAGACGGGGGTTTCACCATGTTGCCCAGGCTGATCTTGAACTGACTTCAGGTGATCCATCCCCCTCAGCCTCCCGAAGTGCTGGGATTACTTGCGCCCAGCTGGGAGTATCTTTTAGCATGCTAATACATTACAATTAGCATATAATGAGCAGTGAGGGACCAGAGGTCATTTTCGTGGCCATCTTGGTTTTGATGGGTTTTGGCCAGCTTCTTTACTACATCCTGTTTTATCAGTGGAGTCTTTGTGACCTGTGTCTTGTGCTGCCCTCCTGTCTCATCCTATGACTAAGAATCCCCTCCTGGGGATGCAGCCCAGCTGGTCTCAGCCTAATTTCACCCAGCCCCTATTTAAGATGGAGTTGCTCTGGTTTCAACGCTTAAAGATTGATGGAGAAAGTAATTTATCATTTGAATTGATCTGGAGGCATTTTTTTCATTTATATATTCATTCTCTATTTATTCATGTCTCTCTCTGTCTCCAAAATCTTGGAGGAGGACCAACAATGGCTCTTCAAGAGTAGTAAATATGTTTTCTTCTGCTCAGATTTTCTTTGAGAAGTCCTCTTCTCCAATTCTCAATCTCTGTAGCTTGAGTGCAGCTGATCCCTGGGTGGCTACATGACCTAGGCCTGGCCAATTAAAACATTCCACCTAACTGGACTCTAATTGGTTCAGGAGTAAGCATGTGATCCAAGTTAGGCTGATGAGCCTCAACTCCAGAACTTCGCAGTTATGTGGAGAAACTTGCACTCTGCTGGACAGAGTTGCTAATTGGATGCAATGTAACCCTGGAACTGCCTGACAGAATCCTTGTGACCTCTTGGGGAAACAACAGAGGGAAGGAGAACTGGGAACGAGTCTCGTTCTTGCTAACATTGTCTGGTTCTTGCTAACATTGTTTGAGCACCTCCACTCAGCTGTTCCTGAAGCAAGACTACCCCTTTATTTGTCTTAAGCTAGTTTTCTGTCACTTGTAACTGAAAAGTCATGCTAACACAACAGTGATACTGGACCATATGGAAGACTCGAGCCTGAAGTTGTTCCTTTACAGCTTCAGTAAATTTGCTTGATCTCATTAAAAGGTGTAATATCACCAAGGGGGTAAGCACAGGCCATGAGAAGATCTCCATTATTAACACTGGTCACTCTTCATCAACCTTTTTTTTTTTGTGACGGAGTCTCGCTCTGTCGCCCAGGCTGGAGTGCATAGTGGTGTGATCTCAGCTCACTGCAAGCTCTGCCTCCTGGGTTCACGCCATTCTCCTGCCTCAGCCTCCTGAGTAGCTGGGACTATAGGTGCCCGCCACCACGCCCGGCTAATTTTTTGTATTTTTAGTAGAGACGGAGTTTCACCATGTTAGCCAGGATGGTCTCGATCTCCTGATCTCGTGATCCGCCCGTCTCGGCCTCCCAAAGTGTTGGGATTACAGGCGTGAGCCACCACGCCCGGCCTCTTCATCAACTTTTGAACATTGGAAACATTCATAATGTTTATGAAAAACTCTTCCAGGATTGCAAAATTCTTTAGTGTTTTAACTTGGCATTATCAGTGCAGACCCAGGGCACCAATTTAGAAGTCAGCTTAAAATCCAGAAGGAAGTCAATTTTCTTACTCCCTTGAACCCGTTTGAGAATTCAGTGCCTTGATAGTTTTGGTGAGCTACTTGGTTGAAGCTTGTCCTTGCAATTGCTGATCTAAATGGATGTTTGGAGGGCATCAGCATAAGGTATATGTTAGAAAAGTGAAGAAGAGGCTGGGCGTGGTGGCTCACGCCTGTAATCCCAGTACTTTGGGAGGCCGAGACAGGTGAATCATGAGGTCAGGAGATCGAGACCATCCTGGCTAACACTGTGAAACCCCGTCTCTACTAAAAATACAAAAAGTTAGCCGGGCGCGGTGGCAGGCGCCTGTAGTCCCAGCTACTTGGTAGGCTGAGGCAGGAGAATGGCATGAACCCGGGGGGCGGAGCTTGCAGTGAGTGGAGATCATGCCACTGCATTCCAGCTTGGGTGACACAGCGAGACTTGGTCTCAAAAAAAAAAAAAAAAAGAAAGTGAAGAAGAGTGAAAGTCTCTTGTTTTCGTTAGCACAAATTTGTCTGATAGTGAGGTGCAGCACTATTTTAAAAAACAGAGTTCTGGCCAGGCACCGTGGCTCACGCCTGTGATCTCAGCACTTTGGGAGGCCAAGGAGGGCGGATCACGAGGTCAGGAGATCGAGACCATCCTGGCAAACATGGTGAAACCCTGTCTCTACTAAAAATACAAAAAATTAGCCGGGCGTGGTGGCGGATGCCTGTAGTCCCAGCTACTTGGGAGGCTGAGGCAGGAGAATGGTGTGAACCCCGGAGGTGGAGGTTGCAGTGAGCCAAGATCACGCCACTGCATTCCAGCCTGGGTGACAGAGTGAGACTTCATCTCAAAAAAAACAAAAACAAACAAAAACAGAGTTCCTGGACTGGCGTGGTGGCTCACACCTATAATCGCAGCACTTTGGGAAGCTGAGGTGGGTGGATCACTTGAGGTCAGGAGTTCAAGACCACTGGCCAACATGGTGAAACCCCGTCTCTACTAAAAATACAAAAATTAGCTGGGCCCTGTGGCAGGCAGCTGTAGTCCCAACTACAGACTGAGGCAGGAGAATCGCTTGAACCTCGGAGCACGGGGTTACAGTGAGCCGAGATCACGTCACTGCACTCCAGAGCCTGGACGACAGAGTGAGATTCCGTCTCAAAAAATAAATAAAATAATAAAATAAAATAAAGTAAAAAACAGAGTTCCTGCTTCAAAAGTAGGAAATCACAGGTAAGTTCTGAGAAAGCAGGAGTGTCAGGTGCCAGATTACCCTCCCTCCAGCCCCTGTCCATTTGTTTCCCAGTGCTAGGCTGGTTGCTTCTAGTACAGGCCACTATAGGTCTGTGAGGGTGCAGATATTTTCTCTTCGCTGGTATACTCAGGCCACTCAGAGCGAGGCTGTGAGGCAGGTCTAGCAGGAAGCTCCTGTCTGTCTGGAATATCATGCTCATGGTGGCATTTAACTATGTGGTCCTTGGCAGATCATTACTACCCTAACCATGAATATAGAATTGGAGAGAGGAGAGATGGGCAGGGCCAAAACTTTGTGTGTGTGTGTGTGTGTGTGTGTGTGTGTGTGTGTGTGTGAAGAGTTGGAGGGGAGGGGGGCTGTCCCTAAAATACTCAAGGCTTCCCAAGGGAGAGAGCTGGAGCCTGGAGCCTCCTCCAAGGGAGATAGCTTCAAGACCTGATCGATGGGGTTGTAGGGAACATTTGACATTTTTGGCTGCCTAGCATCTGAACACCCTTCCCATTTTGGAGGACTTCCAAATCAGATAGGATGCAGGGCCCATAAACTCTGATATGATATTGAGTATGTTGCCAGAAGATGCATGAATAAAATAAAGTGTGATTTTTAGAGTTTGGGACTGCCTATTAAGTTCAAAATCTCTAATTGGAGGTATAATGTATAAACTGAAAGTGGGTGAGGAAAGTCACAGTGATTGACCAAAATAATTTACCACTGATAGCAGAATCCATGAAAAAAGCTGCATCCCTGCTTCTGTCGCATTTGGTCAGTATTAGAGTTCACAAGGAAGCCCTCTTCCAGGTACTACTCTAGAATCTTTGGGGAGCAGAGAGAAAACTGGACAGCGGTTCAGAGGGTAAAGGGAACTTAGGACTCTTGGGCTGCAAGTAACAGAATGTAGTTGGAGTCTCCTTAAATAAGTAATACATTTATATAAGCAGCCCCATTAGACATGAAAAAGAGGGACTCCTGCCCTGGGTCCCATGTCTAGAGGGCCCTGCTTTGGCTCTTCTCTTCTCTCTTCATAGGATGAGAAATCCATATAGCCAAGGGTGCTTCTCCACCCAGATAAGTATTCCACTTATCTCCCCTCCCTGTTCTCAACTATGATTAATATCCTGAGTCCTGGAATTCTCTGCCCAAATGGACTTTAGCTTGTTTCTAGGAACCGCATGGGTTTTTTCTCTGGATCTGTTCTCCTAAGGACAGCATTGTCAGTAACAGCACCTTTAGACCCAAGAGGTGGTCAAGGGACAGCTATCTGTAAGGAGATTGCTATGGTTTGTATGTGGTTTATTCCCAACAAAACTCATGTTGAAAATTGATCCCCAACGTGACAGTGTTGGGAGGTAGGGACTAGTGGGAGGTGTTTGGGTCATGGAGGAGGATGGGTCACAAATATATTAATGCCCTCCTGTAGGGGTGAGTGAGGTCTTGATCTCATGGGAATAGATGAGTTAAAAGAGCCTTGTTTCCTTGGTTTCTTTCTCTTGCATCCTCTCACCATATGATCTCTGAACATGCCAGCTCCCCTTCCACTCTGCACCATGAATGGAAGCAGCATGAGGCTCTCACCAGATGTGGCTGTTCAACTTTGGACTTTTCCAGCCAACAGAATCATGAGTCAAAATAAATATATATATATATTTTTAAATTACCCAGCCTTGGCTGGGCGCAGTGGCTCATGCCTGTAATCCCAGCACTTTGGGAGGCTGAGGTGGGCCGATCACGAGGTCAGGAGGTCGAAACCATCCTGGCTAACAAGGTGAAACCCCGTCTCTACTAAAAATACAAAAACAATTAGCCTGGAGTGGTGGTGGGCACCTGTAGTCCCAGCTACTCAGGAGGCTGAGGCAGGAGAATGGCATGGACCCAGGAGGCGGAGCTTGCAGTGAGCCAAGATCACACCACTGCACTCCAGCCTGGGCAACAGAGCGAGATTCCGTCTCAGAAAAAAATAAAATTATCCAGCCTCAGGTATTCTGTTATAGCAACACAAAATGGACTAAGACAGGGATGGATGGAAGGAGCTTGGACATGTATACAAAGACTCCCTTGACAGTCTCACAGTGTAGGATAGAGCCAAGGGTAGGAAGAGAAAGGGGTCAGTTCTCTCCCTCCCATCTCCCCAACGTTTTGTCAGAACTCTAACGATCTGTGAATTCTAAATTTCAACCCAGACTTCTTCTTCTTCTTCTTTTTTTTTTTTTTGAGATGGAGTTTCGTTTTTGTTGCCCAGGCTGGAGTGCAGTGGCGCGATCTCTGCTCACTGCAACCTCCGCCTTCTGGGTTTAAGTGATTCTCCTGCCTCAGCCTCCTGAGTAGCTGGTATTACAGGCATGCACCACCACACCTGGCTAATTTTGTATTTTTAGTAGAGATGGGGTTTCTCCATGTTGGTCAGGCTGGTCTCAAACTCCCGACCTCAGTGATCCACCCACCTTGGCCTCCCAAAGTGCTGGGATTACAGGCGTGAGCCACGGTGCCCAGCCTTAACCCAGTCTTCTGAGTTTGCATGAAGATATATTTGGCAAGATAGGAGAATTGAGGTTTTTGTTTTTTTTTTTTTTTTGAGACGGAGTCTCTGTCTGTTGCCAGGCTGGAGTGCAGTGGCACAATCTCGGCTCACTGCAACCTCCACCTCCCAGGTTCAAGTGATTCTCCTGCCTCAGCCTCCCAAGTAGCTGGGACTACAGGTGCATGCCACCATGCCCAGCTAATTTTTGTATTCTTAGTAGAGATGGAGTTTCACCATATTGACCAGAATGGTCTCAATCTCTTGACCTTATGATCCGCCCACCTTGGCCTCCCAAAGTGCTGGGATTACAGGCGTGAGCCACCACACCCGGCCGAGGATTGAGTATTTTTTATTTAGTGGTTGACCTGATTGGTAACTTTCAAGTATTTTGACATATGGTATATGACCCTCCATTTATATTCTTGTTCTGGGTCCTGCAAATGTTAGGCGTAGGCCTGACCTTAGTATAGGAACCAAGCTGGGCCTTAAGAAGCTCTATACTCAGGAAATTGATTACTGCTCGTATTCTTTCCATTCATCACCCCAGGTCCTTTCAGAGCGTTTATTTCATCCTTTCTTGGCTTTCTGAAAACTAGCTTCCTTTGCAACTCAGGCTTCAGGGTGAACATGGCCATAATAGCTCCAGAGATTGATTCTATGTTATAGGTCCAAACCCCTGAAGAGCCTAGATCTTGTTTTGGGTACTATTTCCAAATATTTGTGAAAGAAACTCTAATCAATTCAGCCTGAGCCCTATCAACTATGGCCAGGGACACAGTCATGTACAAATTGAGAAGGGGACATCATGGTGAACTGGCCAGAGGTACTAAAAAGTATCCACTACAATGATAGATAGCAGAGACTGGGAAAGGGGGTGTGGGTGGGAAGAGGGGATGAAGAAAAGTTGGTTAACAGTGAGATAGAAACTATAAGTTCTAATATTCAATAGCAGAGTAGAGATACAAGTATTATGTATTTCAAAGTAGCTAGAAGAGAAGACTTGAAATGTTCCCAACACATAAAAATGATAAATACTCAAGGTGATCAGGCACAGCAGCTCACATCCATAATCTCAGAACTTTGGGAGGCCGAAGCGGGAGGATTGCTTGAGTCCAGGAATTTGATACTGGCCTGGGCAACATAGTGAGACCCTGTCTCTACAAAAAAAAATTTTTTTTCTTAGTTAGCTGGGCATGGTGGCATATGCCTATAGTCCCAGCTACTGGCACTGAAGGGTGGGGGTGGTGGTGGGGAGGGCAGAGGTAGGGGGATCACTTGAGCTTATGAGGTCGAGGTCGAGGCTGCAGTGAGCTGTGGTTACACCACTGCACTCCAGCCTGGGCGACACAGTGAGACTCTGGCTCAAAAACAAACAAACAAACAAAAAAAGCCAAGAAAACACTCAACGTGATGGATACACCAAATACCCTGACTTGATCATCTCACATTGTATATATGTAAAAAAAAAATCACATGTACCCCATAAATATGTAAAGTATTGTGTATCAATTTAAAAAAAAAAAACATAAAAAAGGTATGTACTACAATGGAGCAACTGACTGACCAGGCTGGGTCGTTGATCCACTCACACCCTTAGGCCTTAACCTATTAGCAGTGCTCTTAGAACTAGCTGATCTACCCAGTGAGGTCCTGGAAATGGATAAATCACATGCAGAAGCAAAGGAGAAAAATACTACCAATGAAGGGAGAGAGTCTCTACAAGAAAGGCTGTAATTTCATTATTGAGTGGCCTGTTCTTTAGGGTGGGGACATGCTGGTTACCTAAGTGTGCCTTGTCTACCTCTTAAGCATCTCTCGCATCTACGCAAATCTATACAGGACTCTTGATCATTTGCCCACGTTGTTGCAACAATGTTTTCCAAGTCTTCAAAGTTTGCCCCTTCAATCCATTTTGCAATCTGATGATTCTCAAATGCAAATCTGATCACAACACTCCTCGGCGTAAAACTCTTAAACTCCCCCCATTGCTTGAGCATAAAGTACACATTCCTATCTTGACTTACAAGCCTCTTCATGCTTACACTGTAGCTTCATCCTCATCATCCTTTACCTCCTTTAACATTAGGCCAGCCTGCAATTACTTTCAATGTCCTCAAAGAGCCATGTGCTCTCCTCTGGGGCTTTGTACATGCTTTCTTCCTGTCTGGCCTATATTTTCATCTGGCCCTGTCACCTAACTAGAAAAGGAACTAGCTCAGATATGATGATTTTGAAGCATTTGTGTGGCATCCAGTAGGCATTTGGATAGACAGGAGAGGGGCTAGGACTGGTTTTAGCAGGCTGAAGAGGGTGCCATCCAGAGGTCTTATCTAGTGATCAGCTTTCAACTCCAGGAAAGACATACTTCTTCAGAATGGAAGGTAAGGAAGCAAGAAAGGGTACAGCTTTATAGGCTTTTGAAGGGATGAATGAAAGAAAGGGAGTATTATGCCTGTTGGTTTCTTTTTTTTTTTTTTTTTGAGACAGAGTCTCACCCTGTCGCCCAGGCTAGAGTGCCGTGGAAGGATCTCAGCTCACTGCAAGCTCCGCCTCCTGGGTTTACGCCATTCTCCTGCCTCAGCCTCCCGAGTAGCTGGGACTACAGGCGCCAGCCACCTCGCCCGGCTAGCTTTTTTTTGTATTTTTTAGTAGAGACGGGGTTTCACCATGTTAGCCAGGATGGTCTCGAACTCCTGACCTCGTGATCCGCCCGTCTCGGCCTCCCAAAGTGCTGGGATTACAGGCTTGAGCCACCGCGCCCGGCTGCCTGTTGGTTTCTGTTAAGTAAAAGGCGAGGTCACATTTACTTATCTGATGGTGGAAGGTAGTCACTTGAGGTGAGTAGTGAAGGTTTGGAATATCAGAATAAGCAGATACAGGATGAGCCAAAGGAATCTCAATTATGACCAGAGACAAGCCCAGAGCTAAGTTGGTAAACTTGGTTTTTCTTTACCTAAGCCCAACTGCCTGGGCATAAGAGCAAAAGTAGACTGTTCTTTTGGTCTGGGATTTGGCTTTGGCTGGCTGACTCTTTTGGAAAGACAGGAGAGAGACAGTTGATGACACTGGGAGAAAATGGTTAAAAAGATTCACGTCAGGATTAGGTTTCTGGTTTCTAGGACTAGAGCTAGTCTATGACAAAGTATCATAGGTCTGAGTACTATATTTAATGTGACTTACAGTCATTTATTGGGAAAGATGATCTTTTATTCTAAAATTATATCATCTCTACATCTTGATTTTAAAATGTGCCTGAAGGATGGGCATGGTGGCTCATGCCTATAATACCAGCACTTTGGGAGGCCAAAGCGGGCGGATCACCTGAGGTCAGGAGTTCAAGACCAGCCTGGCCAAGATGGTGAAAACCAGTCTTTACAAAATACAAAAATTAGCTGGGCGTGGTGGCAGGTGCCTGTAATCCCAGCTACTCGGGAGACTGAGGCAGAGAATCGCTTGAACCCGGGAGGCGGAAGGTTGCAGTGAGCTGAGATCATGCCACTGTACTCCATCCTGGGCGACAGAGTGAGACTCTGTCTCAAAAATAAATAAAATGAAATAAAATGTGTTTGAAAAAAATTAAATGATAGTGGTTGTATCATTTCCTAGGGCTGCCATAATGAATTACCCCAAACTAGGTAGCTTAAAACAACAGAAATCTTTCAGAAATCTCATGCCTGTAATCCCGGCACTTTGGGAGGCCAAGGTGGGACCACCCCTTGAGCATAGGAGTTCAAGACCAGCCTGGGAAGCAGTGAGACCTCGTTTCTACAAAAAAGGAAAAAATTAGCCAGGTGCGGTGGTGCACACCTGTGGTTCCAGTTACTCAGGAGGCTGAGGTGGGAGGACTGCTTGAGCCTGGGAGTTCAAGGCTCCAGTAAGGTGTGAACATGCCACTGCATTCCAGCCTGAGTGACAGAGCAAGACTCTCTCAAAACAAACAAACAAGTTTATTCTGTCACAATTTTGGAGGCCAGAAGTCCAAAACACGGTGTTGACACGGTTGGTTTCCTCTGAGGTTCTGAAGGAGAATCCACTCCATGTTTTTCTCTTAGTTTCTGGTGGTTGCAAGCAATTCTTAGTGTTCCTTGCCTTATAGATATATCACTCCAATCTCTTATTACTGTCTTCACATTGCCTTCTCATTTATGTCTATGTCTCCAATCTCCCTCTGTTTTTCTTATAAGGATACACTGATCATTAGATCTAGGATCCACCTTAAATCCAGGATGATCTTATCTCAGGATCTTTAATTTAATTATATCTGCAAAGACCCTCTTCCAAATAAGGTCACATTCAGAGCTTCCAGCACTTAGGAGTTGGATATATCTTTTTTCGGTATCACTATTCAGCTCATTAAAGTAGTATTAGTGGTAATTTTTTCCCAATGTCTGTGCTTGGCCAGAAAAACAAAAAATGGTGGGGGTTGGGGTAGGTCAAAGAGAGTCATCTATTAGAGTTAAGATTTCAGAGAGGGGGCAGGGTGTGGTGGCTCATGGCTGTAATCCCAGCACATGGGAGGCTGAGGCAGGAGGATAGCTTGAGGCCAGGAGTTTCAGGCCAGCCTGGGCAACATAGGGAGACCCTGTCTCTACAAAAAATAAAAGTGAAAAATTAGCCAGGCAGGGTGGTGTGCACCTGTGGTCCCAGCTACTCGGGATTCTGAGGCAGGAGGATTGCTTGAACCCAGGAGGTCAAGGCTGCAGTGGGCCATGATCACACCAGTGCATTCCAGCTTGGGTGACAGAGTGAGACACCGTTCCTCTCACCCCTCAAAAAAATTTCAGATGGGAAGTAGTTCATAGGTATGACAGATTTGTCTGGTTCTTGTCTGCAGGGTCCTGGGAAACTCAGCATAAACACTAACCACATGCCCCTATGTCAGGGTAGGATACTGAGCTAGATTCCTCCATCATCTTGGAAAAGAAAATATGATCCAAGTGGTATGTGTAAGTTGTATTTAGGGAACAAAGTCAGAAGTCAATGCTGCAAGAACTGAATCACTGAGGACTGTGAGGTTAATACTCAGCAGTCGAGGATGCCAGGAAGAAGCTGAGAAAGAATGTAAGGCTGTTGAAGAGGAAAGACGAGGAGGATAGATACTCTCTTGTCCTGATCTTACAGTCTCGGGGAGAGTTAGTTAGTTTAGAAGCATATGGGTAAGGCTGGGCACAGTGGCACATGCCTGTAATCTCAGCAATTTGGTAGGCCGAGGTGGGTGAATCCCCTGAGGTCAGGAGTTCAAGACCAGCCTGGCCAACACGGTGAAGCCCCGTCTCTACTAAAAATAGAAAAAATCAGCTGGGGGTGGTGGTGGGCACCTGTAATCCCAGCTTCTCAAGAGCTGAGGCAGGAGAATTGCTTGAACCAGGGAGGCAGAGGTTCCAGTGAGCCGAGATCATGCCATTGCATTCCAGCCTGGGCAGCAGGAGTGAAACTCCGTCTCAAAAAAAAAAAAGAAAATGAAGCACATGGGTCAGCAAAACTGTTCTCATAAGTCTCCCTTAGTAGATGGTGGGTTCATAAAGGCAGAAATAATGTCTTACTGAGTACTCAGCAAAAGATCTGACCCATGGGAGGGACTCAGTTGAATTAAACTGAAAGACCTTGTCATTTTGAGCTGTTCTTCCTGTTTACCATTAACATTTAATTAATCTACTTTAGGCACAATTATCATATTGCATATTTGGTATATGTGATGACCAATTATATTTTTTGTTGATTTGAAAATATATTGCTTTTGAACATATATCCCATGACATAATTTAGAATTTCACACACTGACATCAAGAGGGGAGAAATAAGGTCCTGAATGAAGTTTGGGGAATAGTAGTGATCTTCACTGAAGGTCTCCTTTCCAAGAAAGTGTAAGATGAGCAGAGTAGAAGGTAGCCTCTACCGCTGGAAGAAAATCACTGTAATTTTATCATTTTCAATCAAATCCTCAAAGCTGAGGACACAAACGATCATGTTCATGCCTTCTACATTCCATGTTTGTACTTTCTTACCTAAGTGGTGATCTTTAAACCTTAGAAGTCACACCATTTTCCCAGATTTCAAGAATGATTCCCCTGCAGAAGTGTTTGGGGAGGCTGCAGGACTTTGATTTTGAGACAAGGTCTCACTCTGTGCCCAGGCTGGGAGCAGTGGCGCAATCTTGGCTCATTGCAGCCTTGACTTTCCAGGCTAAAGTGGTCCTCTGGCTTCAGCCTCCCAAGTAGCTGGGACTACAGGAGCACACCACCATACCTAGCTGATTTTTAAATTTTTTTGTAGAGATGGGGATCTCCAGCTGTTGCTCAGGCTGGTCTTGAATGCCTGAGCTCAAACGATCCTCCTGCCTCAGCCTCCCAAAGTGTTAGGATTACGAGCGTGAGCCACCATGCCTGGTCTTTTTATCTTTTTAAACCAAAATTGTCCAATACGGGAACTGGATTGATACTGTCCTCTAACAATGAAACGTAAAAATGGTTTTTAGATTTGAGACCTGTGGAATTACAGGGCAATTATTGGACATTCCAGAAAGAAGGCATAAACTACAAGTTGCTCAAAACTATTGAAATAATGACCACAGGAAGTGAGCATGCTTTAAAGCCCTATATGGTGTTATATTTCAGAAAAAAGCTGAGCTGGAAAATGAAACCAGTTTCTCTTCTAGCTGATGCATTTTCCTGAATTTCCTACAAACTGTTTGGAATTTTGCAAACAATTCACAGCTGATAAAATAAAAGGGCAGCGGAACTCAGTGTCTGTGGTGAAGACCCTAGGGGCAGCCAGCGGGAGGGAAAGGTCATTGTCTGCCCCTCTTGGTTCCTGTAGCCAAAAAAACTGTACAAGTTTTTGGTTTTCTTTTTGTCCTTTTAAATAAACGGAAGTCAGCTGAAGACCTACAGAAAGGATTACTAGGCTACTTTGAACTTAGACTCCCCAGAGCCTTCTTGGAGAGTTTACTTGCACTTTTGCTTATTCGCTTGAGGAATATTCATTGGCTACCCACTGTGTGCCAGGCCTTGGGCTGGGCATTGATGGTTAAAGGACCATGAGGAACCACTGTCGTCCAACATGAGGAACTCTAAAGAGTGATAGGAGAGAGAGAGAGACCTGGAAGCAAACACTTTGAACATGGTGTGCCAAGGGCTATGCAGGGGCCAGCACAGGGGGCTGTGTGAGCACAATGTGTAAGATCAGATGCAGAGAAGTAGGAGTTGCCACTTTTTAGTGGAATCAGCTTTCAACAAAACTTTTTTAGGCTTAGAGTTAATTATGTGAATTGCAAAAACTTAGAAGTAAAGGACCACACATTTAAAGCAGGTGCATGCAAGTTTGGGGCAGCCAAATGTTACGTCTTCCAGGAAGCTTCTACTCACCCGCACATGGTTAGAGATCATCACTGTCTTTGGGGCTCCCCCAACACTTTGTCAAATTCTTGATTATAGTGCTTATCGTGCCTTTATTTATTCCTTTGTTGGTCCCTCCTCTACGAATTCTGGACTCAATGTTAGGGACTCAGTCTTACTCACTTTTGTATCCTCAGTGTTTGGAAGCATCAACAAACATTTGCTAAGTGAATGAATGGGAGAGGAAGGCTGTGTGGTGTAGTGGGAAAGGCAAGGAACTGATAGTCAGGACATGGGGCTCTAATCCTGGCTCTGCTACTAGTGGCTGCATGACTTTGAACAAATCCCCTCATTGCTCTGGGTCTCAATTTCCTCATCTGTAAAATGAGAATAAAAATACAGCTTTCCACCCCAAGGTTATGGAGATTAAATGAGGTAACAGAGCTTCACCAGCTGCCTGCCCTGTTTGTGCCCTGTCCTCCTGAAACAGCCTGGACTATTGTTCCTGCCATTTGGATCTAATTTGTGCTCTCTCCCCTGGTGAGAACTGAGCTGAAATCTGTTGCCTTGTTGGAGGGGAAGTTTGCAGCAATGGCATACATATCATCCAGTTGGCCCTGTGTTACTAGAAGGGCAGACATCAAAAGTGAGGAGGATGTCAAGCTAGAGAGATTTGCTTTTTTTGTGACCCCTAAACCTAAAGGAGGACCCAAAGCGGGAAGAGTGAGACAGAGCAGATCTACATCACATGCTGAGGTGTATAAGTGAGGCCTCAAACATTGTCCCCAAAGCCCTGGAATTTAGCAGCATCTAGGGGAATGCCACTTTAATGAAGTCTACTCATTCATATAATGTCATAATTTCTCGGTGCCTTGGGTTAAATGATTAACTCTATCATGGGTATTCAAGTGCTAAGAAAGATGAGGAGAGGTAAAAAATTGCAAATGCCAAATACGAGGAATAACATTTGGAAAAAATGGAAAATCACGATTTTAGACACAGATGTCTCAAGAGATGACTATCAATTTCCAGGTGAGATGTCTTTCCAGAAGATCCACTAACATTGTTCTTTGTACATTGTAGAGGCAAACTTTTCCATCAAAACTTGACATATCTTCTACTTACAAGTCATGTGTCTTGTAAATCTGTTGTCTGGGGAGGCCCTAAAATCTGCAACTGATAATTTGTAGTGCTTTCTGGGAGTCGCATTTGTTAAGCGAGTTTATTTAATTGCATGGACTGGGCTTTATCACAAGACAAGAGGTCAAAGGAAGATGGTAAGAGAAGAAAAAGAAGGTATTGAGGCCAGAAGAATCCCTACCCAAAGGCTAATGTCAGTCCTGGTGCTAATGCTAGTGACCTTAAAAAAAAAAAAAAAAAAAAAAGGTACATTTCCATTTTGCAAGGCTTTTTTTTGTTTGTTTGTTGTTGAGACTGAGTCTTGCCCTGTCGCCCAGGCTGAAGTGCAATGGCGTGATCTCGGCTCACTGCAACCTCTGCCTCCTGCGTTCAAACGATTCTCCTGCCTCAGCCTCCCGAGTAGCTGGGATTACAAGCGCCTGCCAACACGCCCAGCTAATTTTTATATTTTTACTAAAGACGGAGTTTCACCATGTTGGCCAGGCTGGTCTCGAACTCCTGACCTCGTGATCTGCCCACCTCAGCCTCCCAAACTGCTGGGATTACAGGCGTGAGCCACCGTGCCCGGCCCCATTTTGCAAGGCTTTTAAAAAAATATTGTGTGCTCAGATGGCACCTTTAATCATGAAGAACTTCTGGCTGAGTTCCAGACTGATTCTGCTGGCACAGAGAACTCTGAGATCATACTCTATATTCAGAGCACAGAAGAAATATTTCATCCATCTCTGAAATAAAGAGGAAGAAATGAAGCATATTTGAACAGTTGCAGAACAAAACCATACCAGGGTGAAAAGTGAAGGGCATCCTAGCCATTTGGAGTTACAGAAAAGTACTATTAATTCTAAATACTTAAGTGGCATATTTTTTCATTCTAAGTGTTTCACTATAAACTAAGCAGCTTGCATAAATCTATTTCATAGACACATAAATGAAGGCAGATTTCATGTTTTACCTAAGACTACTTTAAGTTAAAAAAAGAAAGGGAGAGGGCAAAGGAAAACAAGCAGCTCCCAAAGTAGCAGGTTGTGACCCAGGAGTTTGAGTACTTACAGCTGAATTTAATCCACACCCAGGCCAAATATAATTCTCCAACTTGGAAGTGGTCCAGGACACCCGAGCTAACATTTTTTACCTTTGCCAAAGAGCCTGGGGCAGTTTGGTGACAAGCAATCACAACCTCACTTCTATTTCTCAACTGAAAGAAAGACCAGAATCATCTGACAGGTGCTTTCCCCGTGGCAGGGCACTGGTTTAAGCTCAAGAACTAAGAAGGTTTGCTTCCCCTTGATTCATCATTGCCTCTTGCATCACTTATTCTCTGGAGATCTATTCACAGGTCTATTTAAATTGGAGAGTTGGGTCATACAATTTTGGGTGGGAAGACTGAATCACAGCTTTACTCCATGTGTCAGCCTTGACCACTTGATTATATATTGTGCTTCGACTTCACTCCATCACTGAAAGCCTTAGCTATGGGAAAAGCCTGGGTGATTGCTCTGTGTATTAGAAACTGAAACCCCACCACTAAATGCTAAAAAGTGGTCCAAGCAAAAGGTGCTGTGGAAATCTGAAAGCCATTATCTTTTCTACACTTCCTCTCTCTTCACCCTCATTTTGTTTGGGAATGCATATGAACACTTGTGAACAAAAATAAACTAACCCACCCTTGACAGATTGTTCTGTCTTTGAGTTATCAAACTTGAGTACTTCTGGCTCCCACATATACTGAAGTAGAGATTGCTGGGAAGGCAGCCATAAATTAGAGTTGATCTTCCAGCATCTTCTACCTGTAAGGAATGGTTCAGGAAATTATAATTAATGAGTCCTGCCCCAAAGTTGAAATCATATTTGGATTTCAGAAATAATAAGAAAGCATATAAGAATCCTGGTGTGTTTTCTTAGCTCAACCATGTCCATCCATACTTTCTGGCCCTTTTTAACAAGTTACTCTATACCCAGTCCGTATACATTTTGACTGTCTGCTCTCAGGAACTGTCTCAACTCAGGGCACCTTTAAGGAAGGCAGAACCACCTTAGGAGGTAGAGGGTGAAACGTGGCAACTCTTCCACAGGTGAATCAATATAGCAGACATGCTCAGGGTAGGAGGTTTTGCTAGGGCTTAAATCAGGTTGTCAACTCAAACACAATGGGCTTTGTTACTTCTGTATAAAGAGGAAATGGAGCAGTTTTTGGCCTCCTCAGACTGTATTGTAGGGTATACAGGATGGCAATTCCAGGCACAATCTTCAGGAGACACAAATCTGCTTTTAGCTATTCAGTGTTCCCCAGCAAGTTAATTAGCTGTTTCTGAAATGCATGGAAATATTCAGCATTTTCATAGTGAAGCCAATCTCCCAGATTTAAGCTTTGGGGGTGGGAATGAGTACGTGAGGAAGGGGGTCTGTCAGGGAAACAGAATAGAGCCCTTTTGGTGAGAGATCCCAACACCTGTGATTTATCTTAGAAATTACACATGCACTGTAATTCCAATACTTTAAAAAATTTTTTTTTTTTTTTTTTGGTTTGAGCACTCCAGCTGGAGGGCTTGCTGACACCTCTCACTATCTTAGGCATGGGGAGTTACCTCTGGGTTCAAAAGTCCTTGGGTTGCAAGCACGGAGGAACTGCGAAATACCTCCCTCAGAAATGCCCAACTGCGTAAGGGCAGAAGCAGGGAGTGGGCTCAGGTAGCAGCCAAGAAGGTTGCAGGAGCCAGGGGCACATCGTCTCACTGAGCGGTAAGGTTCCTGCAAGTGGGGTTTGGGGACCATTGCTTTGACAACTTGTCAAGGGTGCGGGGAGGGCTGTCCCAGCAAGGTGAAGGAGTCTGTAGGGAAGGTGTCTGCCCGGAGACCTCCTAAAGAGCAGAAGAGCGCGCGCCCCGCCAACTGACAGTACGCGCCCCTTCTGTATCCGCTCCCCTCCCCCGCGGCCAGTCTCCGGGCAGAGGCGTCTCACGCCAGCAGGTCCTCCCTGGCTCCTCTCCTCACTAGTCCGAGCGGACCGAGCCTCAGCGGGAGCCTCGCCCGTCTCCAGGCAGCTTGAGGCCCCGAGCGCTTGCCCAGCCTGTCAGTAACCGCCGTTTGCGTTTTCTTCCTTTCTTTCTTTCTTTTTTTTCTCTTCTTTTCTTTTCCCCTTCTGCCTTTGTCCCGCTTAGTAACTGGGCTCTGACCAATCGCCGCCTTACCGGCCGGCGCCGGCTCTCTCCTGATTGGCCCGCTTGGGGCGCGCAGCCGTCTCCCGCTCCTTCGCAGGAGCAAGGCAGACAAAAGACGCAGGCTCCAGGCTCCGGCAACCGGCCTCAGCCAATCACCACCCACCTTGCCTCTCTTCCCTCGCCCCGCTCCCTCCCCGCCTGGCTCGCGTGCTCCCGGCACTGACTCCTGGAGTGCGGCCAGCGCCCGGGCCGTACCATTCTGATTGAGGCTGGGGGAGAGCGCGGATGGCTGATTGGGGAGCCGAAGCCTAGAGAGCGGTGGGGAGACGTGAAAGTCGAGATGGAGGGCAGCTTTTTGAAGGTGTTCTCAGGCACCTG
>NW_012109831.1:282174-296277 GCF_000951045.1 Mandrillus leucophaeus | reverse complement strand
AACAGAATAGAGCCCTTTTGGTGAGAGATCCCAACACCTGTGATTTATCTTAGAAATTACACATGCACTGTAATTCCAATACTTTAAAAAATTTTTTTTTTTTTTTTTTTTGGTTTGAGCACTCCAGCTGGAGGGCTTGCTGACACCTCTCACTATCTTAGGCATGGGGAGTTACCTCTGGGTTCAAAAGTCCTTGGGTTGCAAGCACGGAGGAACTGCGAAATACCTCCCTCAGAAATGCCCAACTGCGTAAGGGCAGAAGCAGGGAGTGGGCTCAGGTAGCAGCCAAGAAGGTTGCAGGAGCCAGGGGCACATCGTCTCACTGAGCGGTAAGGTTCCTGCAAGTGGGGTTTGGGGACCATTGCTTTGACAACTTGTCAAGGGTGCGGGGAGGGCTGTCCCAGCAAGGTGAAGGAGTCTGTAGGGAAGGTGTCTGCCCGGAGACCTCCTAAAGAGCAGAAGAGCGCGCGCCCCGCCAACTGACAGTACGCGCCCCTTCTGTATCCGCTCCCCTCCCCCGCGGCCAGTCTCCGGGCAGAGGCGTCTCACGCCAGCAGGTCCTCCCTGGCTCCTCTCCTCACTAGTCCGAGCGGACCGAGCCTCAGCGGGAGCCTCGCCCGTCTCCAGGCAGCTTGAGGCCCCGAGCGCTTGCCCAGCCTGTCAGTAACCGCCGTTTGCGTTTTCTTCCTTTCTTTCTTTCTTTTTTTTCTCTTCTTTTCTTTTCCCCTTCTGCCTTTGTCCCGCTTAGTAACTGGGCTCTGACCAATCGCCGCCTTACCGGCCGGCGCCGGCTCTCTCCTGATTGGCCCGCTTGGGGCGCGCAGCCGTCTCCCGCTCCTTCGCAGGAGCAAGGCAGACAAAAGACGCAGGCTCCAGGCTCCGGCAACCGGCCTCAGCCAATCACCACCCACCTTGCCTCTCTTCCCTCGCCCCGCTCCCTCCCCGCCTGGCTCGCGTGCTCCCGGCACTGACTCCTGGAGTGCGGCCAGCGCCCGGGCCGTACCATTCTGATTGAGGCTAGGGGAGAGCGCGGATGGCTGATTGGGGAGCCGAAGCCTAGAGAGCGGTGGGGAGACGTGAAAGTCGAGATGGAGGGCAGCTTTTTGAAGGTGTTCTCAGGCACCTGACAGAATCGCGGTACTTCGAGGCGGGACAGCGTGGAAGGGGCGGTAGTGATGCCTGCTTTTACCCCTCCAGGCGCGGTTGGGTGGCGCCTCAGCGGGTGGGCAGCGTGGGGCGGGGAGGGTGTCCCCTCCGCGCCGTTAAAATAAAACTCTAGTGGCTGGAGTCGGGGGAAAGCGTGAGGGCAGTCGGTGCAGGCGGGTTGCTTCTTATACCCCAGCAGGAGCGCCCAGACAAGCCGAACTGACTGGACTTTTCTGGCCGGCCCCATTCCCGAGGCTGGGGCAGCTTCGGTTCCGAGCCCGACCGGAGAGGAGCCGGAGTCCCGGCCCCTGCGGGGTTCGCTCTCTGCAGACCAGTGGGACCCCGAAACTTGAACGCAATCTCCAGCCCCCTTTTTTGCCTTCCTTTGTCACTTTCCCGGCTTTCTCCCAACGTGTTCTTTTTTTCCTCTTCATTCTCCCCCCGAAGGACACAAAAGTGGCTTCCGCAGAAAGATTTGGAGGCGGTGGGAGCTTTTCTCTCCAGAGAGCGACTGTGTAGAAAGGATTTTTGGGAAGCCGATTTTTAACACCTCTGCCCTCCGTCCCCAAAGCCTCTGTGTAACCCTCTGAGGAGAAAAGCCCATAGCTTGAAAGTTCGGGGGCATTTTGTTGGGTTCTGTAGGAGAGAGGGGGAGGACCCTGTTCTGGTAGTTTGGCTGGACTAGCGCTGGCCGTTGAAAACCCCGAAGTACATTTCCCTGTGGAACTTTTGCAGATATATATTTTTAGATTTTTAAATACCAGATAAAAAATATATGCCTTCTATATATCTCCTGACGTCCTGCCCCTGACAGCGCGATGTACAATACGGTGTGGAGTATGGACCGCGATGACGCAGACTGGAGGGAGGTGATGATGCCCTATTCGACAGAACTGATATTTTATATTGAAATGGATCCTCCAGGTACTTGGGAGAAAAAAAAAATCTCGTGATGGGTCTGATTTGTATTTACCAAGAGCTTGGTGATGTTTTCAGGGCAGAAGTATTGCTGGATGCGCTAGGTTCGGGATGAGGGGAAGATTTGCAGTTACAGCTGCGGTAAAACTGCTTCTGGTTTACACGTTTAAAGTTTGCAGTTAGGACCCTGAACCTATTGTCCTGCGAAGGTGGGGGTGGGGGCTGGAAGTGGGGGTGGGACGAGAGACTCCTTTTTTAAATGATCATTTTTTTACTTTGCCTTTGCGTGTCGTTCAGGTTTTTCTTGTGCCCGCCACTTTTATTTTTTTCTTTTTCAATTAAAGACTCTTCTACCTGCAAAGGATGTTTTATATCCCGGGGTTAAAACCAGTCTTTCACTTTGGGCGAATTTTTGAAAGCTTGTCCTTTCATACATTTGTCTAATTTGGTTCGTTGTGTTTTACCCCGGTTAACTTCTGAAACTGAGTTATGTGATTATTCACTGTAAGACTCCCTTTTTCTCTTGCAGAAACAAATGCCGGTTAGTGATTTTTTTTAGGGATTGGGCGTTCGTATTCAGCCATGGTCTTAGTCTGAGGTTTTCCTTCTCAGAATATAGTCGCTCAGAGAGATCTACGTGCAATATTTTATTACTCTTTAATTTAATGATGATTTAACTTAATTTATGGGATAGGGTTTAATGTAACTTGAATTCCCAAAGTAAAAACAAAACAAAAAACCATAAACGAGGGAACCTTTCTCTTTCCTGTGAATATGTGACATGTACATATGTGTTCCTATACACGTAATGTAAAATATACATATATAGTACTAGATTTTTATTTTAAAGCTCTGTCTGACGCTATTACAGACATTTTGTGTATTTGGTAGGAAAGGAAAAGGAAGGCAAAATGGAAAAGTTGATTTTTTCTTTTAAAGTCTACCCCATTTTATGATAATTAGCGGTCAGATTTTATCAAACACTGTTTGCAATTACAGATGGTGCTTTATGTAATGATTCTGAATAAGTAGAGAGCCTTTGTGACTCCTTGTTTCTGTCGAGGATGAATTCTTTATGTATTTTAAAACGTGTAATGGCTAAGCCTACAGAATAAATGTGTGTCATTGGGGAACCTCGCTTATTATAAGACTGTATTTTTGGAAACGTTTGAAAGGATTTGAGCCATGCAAGTGTGAAGAAGTGTAACTGTCTTATAGAAGGTATGTAGAAATTTTTTCCTGTGTCCTTGCAAACAGTGAATTATCCTGTTTTTTTTTTCAATTAGTCATAGTGTTAAATGGTGCTGTACTAAAAACTAATATTGAAATAAACCTTTTTCACTCTTGATGATCACTTAAGATTTTTTTCTCTTCCTTCATTTCAGAGCCTTCTTTATTTGCTTTTGTAATTGTGACTGCAATCCAGATGCAGCTTTTCAGTGTTTTGTAAAGTTTGTAAGATTTGCCACCCATCTATTGTGTCTTTTCCCCTTTGTTTCCCCCTAATGGTAAAGCATATTAGATACATTTGTCATACATATGAATAGAAATTTAGTACATCACTGGTACTTTTATTGTAAAAAATAAGGTTAATAATTCTAGATTCCTGTTGTAAGAATTATATATTCAAACTGCCTTAGAATTATACTGCATTACATAGTATCTTGCCTTGCAGACATACAAAGGGAATTTGTTGGGTGGGAGGTGAGTAGGGAGGAGGGGATAAAATGAAGAATGCATTTATGGTTGAAATATATTAGCCTAGTAGAAAACTACTGGCCAAGTTGAGTTGTCCAAAAATAATTTTAAGAAAAGTTGACTATTAAAACTATATGGAGACGTGTGTCTTATAAGGTTGTATAGAAAATTATGATCCAAACTTTATTTTCCGTGGAAATAAACTTTTGAGTTTAAAATGTTCATCCTTGAATGAAATTGTGCATACTGAGATTCTATTGAGAATACTGAAAGGATACATATGCTGTTCTTTATTACCCCTTTTGTAGCTTTAATGTAGAATATGGTTAGTTACTCCTAACAGCTTTTTAAAAAGGAAGCACCCTTGAGTATGATGAAACACTGCCTATGAAGTGAATGGTTTTTCATGGAAATAGTGTGTATGTCAATCTTGTTTTATGTGATAAATTAAGTTTTCAAAATATTTAAAACTGTATCATTAGTGAAGCGGTTGTAGCATGTTTTGTAGGTTTTTCCTAGCTCCCACCCCACATCAAGCTCTTAATTATTTCCTTCCTGGACTGCTGTGATAGTGTACTAACTGCTCTCCCATTTCTATCCTGTTCAAGCCACAGTAATGTTAAGAGAATCATCTGATGACTTATCTTACAATGATAAATCTTCCAGTGGGTTTAAAAACCTCCCACTGGCTTCCCTTTGCCTACAAAAAAACAAAACAAAACAAAATAAAACAAAAAAACCAATAAATAAAAAAAATCCCCCAATTGCTTACCCTGTCATATAAGTCCCTCTAATTTTTGCTTCCAACTTAATTTTCTAGTTAATTCTCCTCCTGGAGTGCATCATAAATTCTATAGAAGCAATTTTGTGTTTGCTGTTCCTTGAATGTATGCTTTTTTCCCTCTTCCTGGGATGCCTTTCACTCGCAATAGTCACATGTTGAAATCTTATATGTATGTGTTTTTAGGACCCAGGTCAGACGCCTTCAGTCTCAGAATATGTTCTCTAAACCCTTTTTTTTTTTTTTTTTCTGAGGCAGAGTCTCACTCTGTTGCCCAGGCTGGAGTGCAGTGGCACGATCTTGGCTTACTGCAACTTCTGCCTCCTGAGTTGAAGCAATTCTCCTGCCTCAGCCTCCCTAGTAGCTGGAATTATAGGCATGTACCACCACACCAGCTAATTTATGTATTTTTAGTAGAGACAGGGTTTCACCAGGCTGGTCTCAAACTCCTGACCTCAGATGATCTGCCTGCCTCAGCCTCCCAAGGTGCTGGGATTACAGGCGTGAGACACTGCGCCCGGCCTACTCTTCTAGCACTTCTCAGATGAAATTTTTTCCATTCTGTCTAGAGAAGCTACTGTACTATTTATGTGTACTTCTCCCTATGAAATTGGCTTCCCACCTCGTCATGAGCTTCTTAGCTTGCTCAGGGTCTTGCAAGTAGTAGACAATTTAGTCAGTATATGTTGAATTAATAAATAAGGAGCATTGTTTCCTTCTAGTCTTTAGGTGCCTTTCTACTTAAGGTCCTTGCCCAATTCATTGCTTGGCTATTGTAGTAGCCTAGGGCTAAATAGCTTTTGAATTAGACATTTGTTGACTTAGGGCCCTTAACTGTAATGTTGCCAATATTTTTATATGTTTTTTTCATCTTTATTTTCAAGACAGAGTCTCGCTGTGTCGCTCAGTTTGGAGTGCAGTGGCGCCATCTCGGCTCACTGCAATCTCCGCATCCTGGGTTCAAAGGATTCTTGTCCCTTAGCCTCCCAAGTAGCTGGGACTACACAGGCACATGCTACCATGCCTGGCTAATTTTTGTATTTTTAGTAGAAATGGGGTTTTTCCATGTTGGCCAGGCAGGTCCTGAACTCCTTGCCTCAAGTGATCTGCCCACCTCGGACTCCCAACGTGCTGGGATTACAGACGTGAGCCACCACGCCTAGCCTTTCATCTTAATTTTAGACTGAGCCATAAATGCAAAATTTTATCTATTATTGCTTCTAGTGGCCTCAAAAACTATTTTTCAAAGATGTTTCCCTCTAGCTTGTCTTTTCAATAACTAACATCATGCATCCTGAAGATTCCTAATAACTGCATGGATTGGTGTATCTACAGTCACAGTAATGTAAAAGTTGAATCCAAATGGGAGTTTAGTATCTTAATGTTTGTGTATTTCCTGGCAGCAGTAGATATACTGAACTGTTCAGATGAAACATAAAACTTTTTATTGTTGGCTAGGTGTGGTGGCTCATGCCTGTGATCCCAGTGTGCTTTGGAAGCCCAAAGCAGGACGATCGTTTGAGGCCGGGAGGTCTAGATCAGAATAGCTTTGTAAAGATACCATTTCTACAAAACAACAACAAAACTTTTGTGTAGAAATGTTAAGATTGTAGAACAGAGAATCGCCTATAAGCATCCTGGTTAGTCTTGCTATAAATTTGGGAATTGGGATTATTCTGTAGCAAAGCTGGATAGAGGCCTCTCAAAGAGCCTCACCTTTGGTCTTTTGAGGATTTCCTATACACAACTGATTATAACTGATGCACAAAGGTTGTAGCTAGTGGTCTTGTTAGCTCAGCACTTTAGTTTTGACATTGTTATTGTTTTCATTTTAGGAAAATGTAATAACTTCCTTTTTAAATTAATAGACAATTTTTTAAAATTGTTGGCTTTTTTTTTTGTTCTTATCAAGACAAACTTCTGAAATTATCTTTTTTTTTTTTTTTTTTTGGAGACAGGGTCTCAGCTTTGTTGCTCAGGCTAGAGTACAGTGGCACGATCATGGCTCACTGCAGCCTCGACCTCCTGAGCTCAAATGATCCTTCCACCTCAGCCTCCCTAGTAGATGGGACTATAGGTGCTTGCCACCACACCCAGCTAAAGATTTAAAAATTATTTTTTGGTAGAGACAGGGTTTTGCCATGTTGCCTAGGCTGGCCTTGAACTCCTGGGCTCAAGTGATCTGTCTGCCTCAGCCTCCCGAAATGCTGGGATTACAGGCATAAGCCACCGCGCCCAGCCTGAAATTATCTTTAGGGCAGCAACATCTCTTCCATAGATAATTAGAAAATGAAAAGTTTTGTATGGCAAAACATGAATATAGGAAAGTCTAGAAAAGTGGTTTTTAATTTTTTTGGTCTCAGTACCCCTTTTAGACTTAAAAAATTAGAAGACCTCAAAGGGCTTCTCTTTAAGTGGATTATATCTATTGATATTTGTAGTATTAGAATAAAACTGAGAAATTAAAATATATTTAATTCATTAAAAAATAATAAAGCATTATACATGTGGCTTTTTTTTTTTTTTTTTGAGACAGGGTCTTGCTTTGTTGTTCAGGCTGGTCTTGGACTCCTGGGCTCAAGTGATCCTTGTGCCTCAGCATCCTTCTGCACCACCATGCCTGGCAAACATATTTTAGCGTAACTTTTCTTTTTCTTTTTTTTTTTTTTTTTGAGACGGAGTCTCGCTCTGTCACCCAGGCTGGAGTGTGGAGCGCAGTGGCGCGATCTTGGCTCACTGCAAGCTCTGCCTCCCAGGTTCATGCCATTCTCCTGCCTCAGCCTCCCAAGTAGCCGGGACTATAGGCATGTGCCACCACGCCCGGCTAATTTTTTTTTTGCATTTTTAGTAGGGACAGGGTTTCACCGTGTTAGCCAGGATGGTCTCGATCTCCTGACCTCGTGATCTGCCTGCCTGGGCCTCCCAAAGTGCTGGGATTACAGGCGTGAGCCATCGTGCCCGGCCTAGCGTAACTTTTCTAAATGAAAAAATAACTATATTTTCTAAAAGCGAAAAGAATTAGTGGGAAGAATGGCATTGACATCTTTACTATCCAGCTTCATAGAAGACTTTTTTGGGTTTGTTTTTTTGAGACAGGGTCTCACTCTTTGGCCCAGATTGGAGTGCAGTGGCGTGATCTCAGCTCACCGCAACCTCCATCTCCCAGGCTCACGCAGTTCTCCTGCCTCAGCCTCCTGAGTAGCTGGGGATTATAGGCGCCCACCACCACGGCCAGCTAATTTTTGTATTTTTAGTAGAGACGGGTTTTTATCATGTTAGCCAGGCTGGTCTTGGAACTCCTGACCTCAAATGATCCACCTCCCAAAGTGCTGGGATTACAGGTGTGAGCCACCATGCCTGGCCAATAGAAGACATTTAAATTCCCATGTCTGCTCCTGCATTGAGTGTATTGACATATTACAGGTTATAACCTCTGGAAAACTCCACTGTACAGTTGTAAGAGAATGAGAATGAAAATGGCAAATAATGTCTTAGTGATACTATGAAAATAGTTCTGACCTCTTGGACCCTCTGAAGGGTCTTGGAAACTCTGGATCACATTTTGAGACCTACTAGTCTAGAAGTTAGACTACATAGTTTGATGGACAACCTGGTAAAGTATCTTCTGACTTTGAAGCCAGACACAAAGGTTGTTTTGAAGAAGCTTATTTGCTTACCCTGACATACTTGGTATTTTCAACCTGGCACAATTTAGATTAAGTAACATTTTGGTGGAAAACTGGTACACTGGCCCTATGGTTGGGGAACATACCTGCTGAGAGCTACATTGAAGAAATAGGTCATCTGCCAGTTCATGATCTTTACTGTTAACAGGTTAAGCAGCCTTCTGTGGTTGAATTTTTATTTTTAACCCTGCACATTTGGATTCATCTTATATAATAAGACTTCTCCTGTGTGTAGTAATATGTTGCTTTTATGATCTAGGTGTCAGTTTTTAATTATATTGTCGTTTGGGACAAATGCTTATATAATCAAATGATGTAAAAGCTATGCCAGTTTTTTGTCTTCTTATTGAAAAAGATTAGTCATTGCTTTCATTTAATATAATGTATGGTGTATCCAACTATGTTTCACTAGAAGTATGGTGATTCTCTCATTTGATAATGCTTTTAAAATTTATTCTCATTGTTTTGATGCTGAATGCTTTTTTTTTTTTTTTTTTGAGACGAAGTCTCGCTTTTGTCCCCCAGTCTGGAGTGCAATGACGTGATATCTGCTCACTGCAACCTCTGACTCCCAAGTTCAAGCAATTCTCCTGCCTCAGCCTCCTGAGTAGCTGGGATTACAGGTGCTTACCACGACGCCCAGCTAATTTTTTGTACTTTAAGTAGAGATGGGGTTTCACCATGTTGGCCAGGCTGGTCTCGAACTCCTGACCTCAGGTGATCCACCCGCCTCGGCCTCCCAAAGTGCTGGGATTACAGGTGTGAGCCACTGTGCCTGGCTTTTTTTTTTTTTTTTTTCCGAGACGAAGTTTCACCCTTGTTGTCCAGGCTGGAGTGCAATGGCGTGATCTCAGCTCGCCGCAACCTCTGCCTCCTGGGTTCCAGCGATTCTCTTGCCTCAGGCTCCTAAGTAGCTGGGATTACAGACACATGCCACCACGCCCAACTAATTTTGTATTTTTAGTAGAGATGGGATTTCTCCATTTGGTCAAGTTGGTCTCGAACTCCTGACCTCAGGTGTTCTGCCCGCCTGGGCCTTCCAAAGTGCTGGGATTACAGATGTGAGCCACTGTGTCTAGCTGATGCTGAATACTTTTATATTTTTCTTAGAATGTAGAAAAGATAGGACATGTTTATGATTGCCATATTTAATAAGGTAGGTAGAAAAATATAAATGTATCTATGTGATATGATACAATTTTTTATTGGTATTAAAGAGGGAGATAGCCTGAGTATAGTAGAAAGAAAACAGGCTTTGGAAATAGATGACATAGATTACAAAACTACCCTTGCTTCTTATCCTGCCCAGTGTTATATGGGTAGTACTTTAACCTCTCTGTGCATCTGTTTTCTGTAAAATTGAACTAACACCTACCTTTGCAGACTTGTGGGGATTAAATGTACCATATCAATATCTGGTACAGTATTTGACATATAGTGTGTACCCAATAAGTGTAGTTGTATTTAGAGCTTCTTATTGATAACATGTAATTATCCCATATCTACCTCTTTGGATACTCTTGCAGTCAAAACCTTTGAGCTATTTTGCCCCATTCTTTTCTTCCTTCCCAGTGTTTACTGGGGCCACATTTTATCCATTTTGTTTTTTGGAAGTGTTCTCTAGGGTCTTTTCTAGTTATAACATTTTTCACGAGTCTATGGAAATGTCAACCCAAGTCATCTTTTCCTTTTAGTTTCTATTGCCTCTTGTCCAGTTCCTCAATACCGCACCTTAGAAATGATTTGTAATGAAAGTAATAGTTGCTAACATTTGTTGAACAATTATTGTAGTCCAAGTACTATGTTAAATGATTTTATATGTATTCTTTTAGCCACACAACAACCTTATAAAATTGGCGGTATTATTATCCCACTCTACAGACAGGAAACTGAGACTTAGGTTTAGTAACTTACCAAGTAGCGGAGCAGGTCTGTCTGCCTAACTAAAGCCCGGGTTCTTAACCAGTACGTCCTAACTGGTTGCTCTGTTTCTGATTTCTTCTTCCCCTCACTGTAAGTTTGTCCTGAATTCTTCAGCCAGGTTAGTTCTACTGAAATGTTATTTTCATTGTTTTACTGTTCTTCTCAAAAATAATCAGCAGCTCTTAATTTCTTTTAAGTAGAGATCATATTCTTAAACTTTGTAATATGGTACCAATTTATATATTTATAACTTATTACTAATTTTCTATTCATACTTATAGTCGAGTCCTTCTAACCCTATACCCTGATTGCTCATTCCTATCTCAAGCTTTTGCTTAACCTGCTTCCTATGTAGAATATGCCCCTCCCACCCCCATCTTTAAATGAAGATCCTATCTGAGTCCCCCTTTCTTCTTAAAACCTTCTCCAAAAATTCTAGCACTGTACCCCTTTGTATGTAGGGCTATCTCTGTTATTTTGACATGGTATCATGTGTTATATTATGATACTTAATTATTTCATAAATATAATTCACCTCCCTAACCAGATAAGTTTCTTGAGGCCAGGCTGTTGTATTTCCATCGTATCTTTTTTCTTTTTTTTTTTTTTTTGAGACAGGGTCTCATTTTGTCACTGAGGGGTGCAGTGGCGCACTGCAGCCTAAACTCTTGGGCACAGGTGATCCTCCCACCTCAGCCTCCTGATTAACTGGGACTACAGGCATGTGCCACCATGCCCAGCTTGTATCTTTTTTCCCTAAACATCCAGTGCCCAAGTATTTTGTTAATTTTAGGCCCATGGATCCAACTAGCTTCATTTTGTGACTTAAGCTTTAAAATGTTAATATTATTTATTATCAGCATGTGACCTCTAAACTTATGAAGATAATTGGCTGGACACTTATTGTAACAAAGGGAGTAATGAAAAAAAATGCAATGCTTAATGTTATTAGCAAGATTTATATGGTTTTGAGTAAAAGTTGTTTTTGAAACTTTGAACAACTAGAAATGAGTAGGCAGGGCACGGTGGCTCACACCTGTAATCCCAGCACATTGAGGTGCCGAGACGGGTGGATCACTTGAGGTCAGGAGTTCGAGACCAGCCTGGCCAACATGGTGAAACTCCATCTCTACTAAAAAGAAAAAAATTTGCCAGGCGTGGTGGCGCGCGCCTGTAGTCCCAGCTACTCAGGAGGCTGAGGCAGGAGAATCGCTTGAACCCTGGAGGCAGAGGTTGTAGCGAGCTGAGATCGCGCCATTGCATTCCAGCCTGGGCGTCAGAGCGAGACTCTTATCTCAAAAAAGAAATGAGTAATAAGTTTTTCACAGTGTATTAGGTTAGTTTTACATAGCACAGGGCCAAATGGAGAGTTTTAAGTTATCCAGTGTGTTATTATACCAATTAATTTTACCATGTGTAAGACTTGACTTTTAACAAGGTAAAGTGAGCCATCAAGCCTTATTAAAGATCAGTTTCCACATTGCTTGCCCATATATGTTGTATGTATTGTTCCTTGTGCATATTTGTAAATTCACATAAAGTAAAAGGGTTATCTCATTGTTTTATTTATTTATTTATTTATTTATTTTTGAGACAGGGTCTTGCTCTGTTGCCCAGGCTGGAGTGCAGTGGCGTGATCACAACTTACGGCAGCCTTCGCACCTCAGCCTCCCAAGTATATGGGGCTACAAGCATGCACCACCACACCTGGCTGATTTTTAAAGTTCGTTATTTTAATAAAAGAGACAGTAGGCTATGTCCAACCTGCCAAATCATACCGTTTTGCATGTCCCATATCAGTATGAAAACTGCCCTATGACTTGGTATTGATGAATCAACACAAAGCCAAAGTTAATACCATCTACCCTTATCCATACTTGGACTTCCTGTCTCATGTTCTATTTGTGGGCCAGATTGCCTGTCCTTACCTGAGGATATGCAACAACAAATCCAGAGCATGCAGCTGTGTAATCTTAAATATTGTGATAGTTTTTATTTATTAACTATTTTTAAATATTTATTATTTTTTTAAATAGAGATAGAGTTTTTCCAGGTTGCCCAGGCTGGTTTTGAACTCCTGGGCTCAAGCAATCCTTCCACCTCAGCCTCCCAAAATGCTGGAATTACAGGTGTGAGCCACCGTGCCCAGCCAGTATTTGTTTTTAAACTTAAGAAAGATTCAATTATGAATCAAAATTAAAAATCTGAATGAAAATTGCTTTGAAAAAGGTCTTGCCTAAAGGAATTGTTGTGCTGGAAATATATTGCTTTAGATTCTGTTCTTACATGTGTATTAGGCTTTTTTTTTCCATAGGGGATAGAGTGACCTTTCTACAACAGGGTCACTCAATATGGTCTAATTTATGTTGAACTGCTAATAGACATTTATAGAATTAGCCACAACCTTTTTTTCTGATGTTCTGGGACGTATTTTATAAAATATTTAATTCATATGTTTTCAGCTGTAAGCAACAGAACTAATTCAAAATGGCTTTAAAAATAATAAATTTTATCTTCTCATTTAATAGAGTTAGTTGATTTCAGGAGTTCAACAATGTCAGTAAAAACCCCGTATTTTGCTTAGCCATATATTGCTCAATTCTGCCATCCTTGGGACTGGCTTCATCCTCAGGCTAGTAGCAAAATGGTTGCAGTGATTCCAGGCATCATATCCATAAACAACTTCTAAAAGAAGAGGAAAAATATCTCTTCCCATGCCACTGTTTTTGGATAGAGGAAACTTTCTTCAAAAACCTCTAGCAAACTTCATTCCCATTTTTTTTGGCCAGAATTGGGTCATAGGCTAGTTCCTGAACCAGTCACCAGTAAATACCCTTAGGTTAATCACGTTTCTCAATCTGGAATGGTGTTGGCTTATACTGAGGTATATAGTTGTATTGGGGAGAGATTCTGTTAAAGAGGAAGAGGTAGAGAATTAATGCTAGGAAATTAATTTGGAAAACCATAACTCTCTTCAATGTTACTGTCTTTGTCAATAAACAGTATTAGCAAGTTATTTTTTACTTTTTCAGAGTTAAAATCTAGCTGTGGGAAATGCATTTTCATTTTCTGTTATTTTTGAGATGGAGTCTTGCTCTGTCGCCAGGCTGGAATGCAGTGGCGCCATCTCAGCTCACTGCAACCTCCACCTCCTGGGTTTGAGCAATTCTCTTGCCTCAGCCTCCTGATTGGCTGGGATTACAGGCACCCACCACCATGCCTGGCTAATTTTTTTATTTTTAGTAGAGACACGGTTTCACCATGTTGGTCAGGATGGTCTCGATCTCTTGACCTTGTAATCCACCCACCTTGGCCTCCCAAAGTACTGGGATTACAGGCGTGAGGCACTGCGCGCAGCCACATTTTCATTTTCTAAGTTGGACTTCATATTAACTTCATTGAGTTAATATAAGATAGACCTTTTTCTGTCTTGTTGGTTGCTTACTAGAAGATAAGGAAGCTAACATTTCTGGTTGACAGTTAACTAATTTGAGGAATATAGGCATTGGAATAGAGTGTTAGTATAGCAAGTAAATGGGTGTAAGAGAACATTTTGCAAAACTATACATTTAAAATTCTAAAGTTCAGTAAATTAAGTAAACTTGGGACCTATGGAATGATTTATGATAGAAAGCTAACCTGAAAAATTAGGAGCTGTCAAGCCTGGGCAACATGGAGAAACCCCGTCTTTACAAAAAATGCAAAAATTAGCTGTGCATGGTGGTGCACTTTTATAGTCCCAGCTACTTGGGAGGCTGAGGTGGGAGGATCACTTGAGCCCTGGAAGTCGAGGCTGCACTGAGCTGTGATTATACCACTGCACTCTAGCCTGGGTGACAGGGCAAGACCCTGTCTCAAAAAAAAAAAAAAAAATTAGGAGTTGGGTACAGTGGCATGTACCTGTAGCCTCAGCTACTTGCAAGGCCAAGATGGGAGTTTTGCTTGAAACCA
>NW_012109831.1:272287-275264 GCF_000951045.1 Mandrillus leucophaeus | reverse complement strand
TTCCTTTCTTTCCTTTCTTTCCTTTCTTTCCTTTCTTTCCTTTCTTTCTTTCCTTTGTTTCCTTTGTTTTCTTTGTTTTCTTTCTCTTTCTTCTTTCTCAGGTTTCACTCTGTTGCCCAGGCTGGAGTGCAGTGGCATGATCTTGGTTCACTGCAGCCTCAATCTCCCAAGCTCAAGCAATCCTCCTACCTCAGCCTCCCGAGTAGCTGGGACTACAAGTGTGTGCCACCATGCCCAGCTAATTTTTCTCTTTTTTGAAGTGTTAAGTGATTCAGATCTCTGACATCCAGTTGCCAAGCAACAGTATATGTGGCCTTGGTTGTTTGATGAAAGCTTGCTCATGAGTTACTTTTTAAGTAAACATTAGTTGATAAATTTAGATTGTACTATAATATACTTTTTTTTTTTGGAGACAGGATATTGCTGTCACCTAGACTGGAGTGCAGTGGCACAAACATGACTCACTGTAGCCTTGACCTCCTGGGCTCAAGTGATCCTCCTGCCCCAGCCTCCTGAGTAGCTAGGACTATAGGTGCGTGCCACCATACCTGGCTAATTTTTTGACTTTTTTGTTGGGATGAGGTCTTACTGTGTTGCCCATGCTGGTTTTGAACTCCTGAGCTCAAACGGTCCTCCTGCCTTGGCCTCCCGAAGTGCTGGGATTATAGATGTGAGCCACCACACCCAGCCAATTTACTTTCAGAAGTAACTTTGGAAGAGAAAATTTCCTGATGTTCTTAGTTTTTTTGGTGGGCTGTGAAGGGGAGAAGAAACTAAAGAGAACGAAGCCATGCCATACATGTTTCATTTTACTTTATGTGCTGAAGTTCTTGCTTTCTGAGAATAATTAATACAGATGTATGTTATTTTCTTTTTGGTGTAATGTTTAAGTGCTTGAGGATAGATAGATATTGATATAAAATGGGTAAAGTATCTGTGTTTAAGAGCTCCAGACTCAGGTTGTTGGAATTTCCTATTCTAGCCCTGCCTGTTTCTAGTTTGTGACCTTGGACAGTTTTCTAATCTGTATAGCATAGAAAAGAATATTAATCCTACTGTAGGATTATTGTGAGAACTATATGAAATAGTACACATAAGACACTTAGGGCAGGTATCTATTGTTCCTGTTATTTTCATTATTTATTTATTTAAAACAAAAATTTATTTATTTATTTAAAACAAAAATTTTTTTTTTTATTTTGAGATAGAGTCTTGCTCTATCACCCAGGCTGGAGTGCAGTGGTGTGATCTCTGCTCACTGCAATCTCTGCCTCCTGGGTTCAAGTGATTCTTCTGCCTTACCCTCCCCAGTAGCTGGGACTGCAAAGGCATATTTTAAAAAAAGAGATAAGGTCTCCCAGGCTAGCCTGCAGTGCCCTGATCATAGCTCACTGCAAACTTGAGCTGGGTTTAAGGGATCCTCCTCCCTCAGCCTCCCAAGTAGCTAAGACTACAAGTATGCACTAAAAGCCTGGCTACTTTTTTCTTATTTTTAATTTTTGTAGAGATAGCATCTCACTATGTTTCCCAGGATGGTCTCAAACTCCTGTCCTCAAGTGATCCTCCTGCCTCAGGCTCCCAAAGCAGTGGGATTATAGGCATGAGCCGCTGTGCCTGGCTTGTTTTCATTATTATTAATAAAACTGGGATGCTTTGTGGCCCATCTCCATAGTGTCCCATTCAGAGGAAGAACCAGCCTAACATTCAAATTAAATTGAAAAGTAATTTAAGTATTTATTCCATCTTCTCAAAAATGCCAAAGGGGTTTACATTCATAAAGCTAGAATACTACTTAAAATCCTATTTCTTCATGTTTGGGATGGTTAATCCCAAACTTTCTTCTCTCTTAAAACTTACCAACTCATAACAACGTGAATGGTCTCATTTTTGTGTTTCTTTTGTAACCCTTCTCAAACCTATTAAGTTTCTATTCCATGAGTACCTGCCTCCCGTTAAACTCTCTCCTTTGCGTGTGTTGTTATTCTGATCTGTACAGTAAGGGCCAGAAACCAAGAGAGCAAAGAAAAGAAGCTATGAATACTCAAATATAGCAACATTTTCGCTTCTGTCACACTTACCTGTGGTAGAGGATATAACATGCTTTGGCTTTTGGAAAAAAGTCTGTTTAGTTTTAGAAGGACAATGAGGTGTTTCAGACCTGTTGCAGGACATTAATTCGGGACTTGGAATTTAGTTTTTCTCCAGATAGTCATAAACTATATAAGAGCTGCTATCATATCTTTCTAACTGGGACTGGTTCCTAGTGTTCAGCCCTTGAAATTTAGTATTGCCAGATAAAATATATGCAATATGGACCATGCAGTGTTATTCATTGTTTATTTGAAATTCAAATTTAACTGGGTGTCCTATATTTTTATTTGCCAAATCTAGCAACCTTAATTTAGAGAGAGGGTGCTGACTAGGCTGTATTTTCTAGTACATTCTCTGTGGTGTTTAAGAATACATGTGTAACTTGATGTAGTGGATATGAGGATACTTTCAGCGTTGATAACAGAAAATCCAACTCAAATTAGTTAAAACAAAGGGAATTTGAATTTGAATTACATGGGCTTATGTAATTGAAAAGACCAAAGGGAGTGAGGGCCCCTGGCATAGTTTGATCAAGGATACAGGCTTTGGCTCTGTTTTTCTATAATTCTGTTGACTTTACCCTGTATTAGCTTTTTTTTTCCTCATACGGGCTTCCCCAGTAGTACAAGATGGCTGCCTTTGTATGTTTCCTCATTCCTGGGAGAGAAAGAAGATGTTTCCTACAAATACAGTGCAAAAATCCTAAGCTTGACACTAGTTGAACCATCTCGTGCTCCAAAGGATCACTGTCTTAAAATCTGGGTAGCTTTCTGTGTCTAGACCAGTGGCTTTTAAACTTGAGTGTGCATTAGAACTACCTGGAGGACTTGTGAAATTACAGACTGCAGCCAGACACTGTGGCTCATGCCAGTAATCCCAGCACTGT
>NW_012109831.1:269721-270527 GCF_000951045.1 Mandrillus leucophaeus | reverse complement strand
TTTTGAAACTTTGAACAACTAGAAATGAGTAGGCAGGGCACGGTGGCTCACACCTGTAATCCCAGCACATTGAGGTGCCGAGACGGGTGGATCACCTGAGGTCAGGAGTTTGAGACCAGCCTGGCCAACGTGACAAAACCCTGTATCTACTAATAATATAAAAATTATTTGGGTGTGGTTGTGGGCGCCCATAATCTCAGGTACTTGGGAGGCTGAGACAGGGAACCTGGGAGGCAGAGGTTGCAGTGAGCTGAGATCGTGCTACTGCATTCCAGCCTGGGTGGTAGAGCGAGACTCCATCTCAAAAAAAAAAAAAGTAATGTTATGGGTGGTGAGGCTTTGCCACCATGTATGCCATTGTAAGCCATTGTAAGAATTTTGGCTTTTAAAACTTGTATGAGATGAGAAGCCATCAAAGTGTATTGAACAGTGATGTACTATGATTCTTGGCTTAAAGAATCATTCTAGCTGCTGGTGGAAAGAGGGAAAGGTGGAATTAGAGAAACTGGTTAGGAGGCTATTGCAACAATCAAGCTGAGGGATGATGGTGGCTTGGACAAGGGTAGAAGCTGTGAGGTTGTAAAAAGTGGTTGTGTTCCAAATGTTACTAGTTATATAGCTTGTCATTTCCAAACTGACTTAATTTTCTAATTTCTTAGCTTTGTATTTCTCCATATGCTATATATGCTTTAATAATTAACAAGTTTAACTTTTAAAATAATGCCAAAGCTATTTATATATATTTTGATGTATTTTTCTGTGTGGGGTTTTTTTTTTTTTTTTTTTTTGAGACAGGGTCTCATTTT
>NW_012109831.1:268516-269671 GCF_000951045.1 Mandrillus leucophaeus | reverse complement strand
CCCTGGAAGTCGAGGCTGCACTGAGCTGTGATTATACCACTGCACTCTAGCCTGGGTGACAGGGCAAGACCCTGTCTCAAAAAAAAAAAAAAAAAAAATTAGGAGTTGGGTACAGTGGCATGTACCTGTAGCCTCAGCTACTTGCAAGGCCAAGATGGGAGTTTTGCTTGAAACCAAGAGTTGAAGATCAACCTGGGCAACATAGTGAGATTATCTCAAAAAAAAAAAAAAAATTGGAATACTACTTTAAAGTAATCTATCGATTATATCTTTCAATTAAAATGTATGATGTGCCTAAGTATTGATTTTTCTCAGTATGTTAGAAATCTAGAGGCAGTATAGTGGAGTAGTTAAGAGAGGAGTCTCTGGAATCAGAATGCCTGAGTTCAGATTGTGCCTCTGCCACTTCTTAACACGTGTCCTTTGGCAATTTACTTATCTTTTCTGTGTTGTGGTTTCCTCACCCAAAAAGTAGGGTAATAATGGTCACTCAATAGGGTTATGAGGATTTAGGAGATTAATAACTGTCAAGTACTTAGTGTGGTACTTGGAACACCTGTAAATTTTTTTGTTTGTGTGTTAATTCATGTTTTTCAACAAATATTTGACTGCCAGGCACTATTATAAGTGTAGTAGCAAACAAAACAGCAAAAATGCTTCATGGACTCTACATTTCTAAGGGAGTGAAGAGAGCAGAGAATAAACAAATTCATAAGTAAAATACATAATGATGGTGATAAGAAACAGAGGATAAAAATAGAGTACAGAATGAGAGATCTGCTATTTTAAATAGGAGGCCAGGGAGGGCCTGGCCTCATTCCTAAAGGAATGAGGGAGCAGGTCATACGGAAATAACAGGTGTGAGGATGGGGGTTCCAGGTAGAGGATATCAGATGACCTACCCTGAGGCAGGAGCATCACTGTGATGTATTCAGGGATCATCTAGGAGGCCAGTGTGACTAGAATGGAATGAGGGAAAAGTAGTAAAAAAAGAAGACAAGTGGCCAGGTGTGGTGGCTAATGCCTGTAATCCCGGCACTTTGAGAAGTTGAGGTGGGCAGATCACCTGAGGTCAGGAGTTTGAGACCAGCCTGGCCAACGTGACAAAACCCTGTATCTACTAATAATATAAAAATTATTTGGGTGTGGTTGTGG
>NW_012109831.1:256734-266846 GCF_000951045.1 Mandrillus leucophaeus | reverse complement strand
GGGCGCCTGTAGTCCCAGCTACTCGGGAGGCTGAGGCAGGAGAATGGCGTAAACCCAGGAGGCGGAGCTTGCAGTGAGCTGAAATCCGGCCACTGCACTCCAGCCTGGGTGACAGAGCGAGACTCCGTCTCAAAACAACAACAACAACAACAACAACAACAACATTAATGAGGCCTGGTGGTGTACGCCTGTAGTCTGAGCTACTTGGGAGGCTGAGATGGGAGGATTGCTTGAGCCTGGGAGGTCAAGGCTGCACTGAGTTGTGACTATGCCGCTGCACTGCAGCCTGGATGACAGAGAAGATGCTATCTCAAAAAACAAAAACACAACACACAAATTGCTAGGTCCTTCCCCCAAAATGTCTAGTTGAGTAGGTTCAGTAGACTTGGTTCCAAGAAGTTGTATTTGTAACACGTTCCCAGACGTTACTAATTTTTCTGGTCATAAACCACACTTTAAGAACCACTGTTATGTCAAATCAGGGCCTACTCCTGGAGCTGAGGAAGGGGTCAATCCCACTTAAACTTTTTACCAGTGAGGGGAGGGGGTAAGATGTTTGGAAGATAACAACAATGTCCACTGAAGAGAGGATTACTGGTTTTTTTTGCATATCTAGTTTCTCTTCCCTCTTACTTAGGTAAGAACTTCCTGATTTTTCTCTTGGAACCACTCCTCCTTCATTTGGAATGATGTGGCTTGGGTGGTTGGCCTAACCCATTGGTTTAAGGGTGGGCACGTGATCTAGGCCTGGTCAATGAGAGCACTTGCATAGTCACAGTGATCAGCCCAGGAGTGAATAGGGCAGTGATCTTTGTAGTTTAGTCAGTGTATGTTAGTATACGTTGCCATTTACTGTCCTGGCTAGGGATATGAAGATTACATAATCCCTGTCCTCAAGAAGCTCAGACTGTAGTTACGAAAGACATACCTGTAAATATACCACGCAACGCTCCTCTTTATAATTCCCTGTCTTTCTCCTGGCTGTCATCTAAAATATATTTTTATTATATACTGTATTACCACCTTTACAATCCTTAACCATACTTATAATTATTTAGTGTCTTTAGTCCTCATTAAATTATAAATTCCATCAGGATAAGGACTGAGTCCATAATTAGTTGCTGGATCTTCAATACCTAGCCCTGTCTCTGGCACATAGAAAGTACTCAGTAAATACTGATTGAATGGATGTCGAAGTATAGCAGTAGAAGAATATATAAACGAAATAGGGAATCATTGGTTTACTGGTAGGGTAGGAGAAGTAACAGCCTGAATAAATGCATAAAGTTATTAAAACACCTTAAGTTTTGTTGAAGACAATGTATGAGATAGGACATGGCCTGTGCATGGTGGCTCATGCTTGTAATTCTGGCGTTTTGGGAGGCTGTGGTGGGAGGATCACTTGAGCTCAGGAGTTCAATACCAGCCTGGGCAACATGGTGAGATCCCCATCTCTTTAAAAAAAATCTGGTTGGGTGTGGTGGCATATGACTGTAGTCCCAGCTACTCAGGAGGCTGAGGTGGGAGGATTCCTTGGGCCCAGGAGGCTGCAGCGAACTGTGATTGGGCCACTGCACTCCAGCTTGGGCAACAGAGCATAACCTTGTCTCAAAAAAAAAAAAAAAAAAAATTGAGAGATAGGAAGTTGTATTAGATGAATCTGGACCAGTAGGTGGGGTCCAGATCATGAAAGTCCCTGAAGGCTACATTTAGGGGTTGAATTTTATCCTGCTGACATTTGGGAAGCCATTGACTGATTGGTTTTAAGTAGGGAAGAGAGTACATTGGCTATAAGGTGAAAAATAGATTGGAGGAGAATAAGATTAAAGAAGGAAAACTGGTTAGGAGGCTATTTCAGTACAGAAGAAAGATGTTATGAAACCATAAGGCTAAGATTGTAGCAGTGAGAATGAATAGTAGAGTTGTTTAAAAAGTAGGATTGGTGGACCTTAGAGGCTATTCTGAGGAAAATGAAGTAATCTAGAATGACTTTTAGTTTTCTAGCTTGGTAGATGGTGGTAGTATAAACCAAGAGAAGCAAGTTGAGGAAGAAGGCCAGATTTGGATTATATGGCCTCTTACATAAAAATGAGGGAATGGTGAAATGGCCCAGGTTTTCTCCTTTTGGTGGGATTCTTTTTCTCTTAGGTTTCACTTGCGCAGGAGAGGAGAGTGGCTTCTACTACTTCTAGGTTTGGGGACTAGAGCAGATGATAGTAAATCAGATATTACTGAGTTCATAGGGTGGAGGAGAGATTATAGTGAGAATTGAATGCTTCCAGGTTTTAGTTGCTAAAGTAATTTTTAGTTTTCAGATGTTTAAGCTGCCTCATCCTTTTTGAAAGCAAGTATATAAATTATAAGAAAATTAACTCTTAAGATTCATGAATTAGCTTCCCTATTGGTGGAGATGTGAATTGCTGCAGCTGTTTTGGAAAGTTTGTCAGTATGTAGTAAAATAGCTCTTCTGGGAATCTGTTCTGTAGAAATAAAAGTGTCAACATATGAAGGTGTATGTATGGATATTTTTATAACGTTTCCAATATTTGCTACTAAAAACAGCCTGAATATCCATCAGAAGTAGGTATGGAAGTGTAAATTGTCATGTACCTATGTTGTGGAATATTTTGCAACTCAGAGAATGTATTATAATTTTGTATATATTTACCTGGAGGGATGTCTGTGATAGATTGTAGAGTAAGACAAACAAGTTATAAAGAAATGTGTTTAATAAGATCCCATTTTTATAAAAAACCAAAAACAATGTTTCACATTCTTTTTTAGGATTATAGGAACCTGAAGAAAGGTGTAAAGGTGTATTTCATTTCAGGTCCTCTTTCCATGTCTTATCGCAGTAAACAAAAGAAAGTCCTTATTTTATGTAGGAGGACATGTGACAATAAATAAGAAGTGAATATGTAGTATGTTAGGTGGAGATAAATATTATAGAGAAAACAACTACTGGCTTAAGGGGAGTGGAGGACAGAGATGGAATTGCTATTTTATTTTAGGTAGTCAGAGGAGGCCTCACTGATATGGTGACTTAACTTTCTTTTTGTGAAATACAGTACTAAAAAGTGTAGGAAACATAAACATACAGTTTGTTGGCTTCATGTAAATTGAACAGCTACTTAACCACCTAGATAAAGATTTTATAGATAGCCAGCTTCTCAGAGACCCAAAACATGCCCCCACTCTTTTTTTTTTTTTTGAGACAGAGTCTCGCTCTGTCACCCAGGCTGGAGTGCAGTGGTATGATCTCAGCTCACTGCAATTTCTGCCTCTGGGTTCAAGCAATTCTCATGCCTCAGCCTCCTGAGTAGCGGGGATTACAGGCATGCACAGCTACATGCGGCTAATTTTTGTATTTTTAGTAGAGATGGGGTTTTATCATGTTGGCCAGGCTGGTCTTGAATTCCTAACCTCAAGTGATCTGCCTGCCTGAGTCTCCCAAAGTGCTGGGATTACAGGTGTGAGCACTGCACGGAGCCTAAAACATGCCCTTTTTAAATTATATTCCCTTTCTTACCACCAGAGGTAAGAAGGCGGTGGTGAGGCATGTTTTGGGTCTCTGAGAATCTTTGTGTAGATGCTGCCTTGAGAGGAAGAAGTATTGTTAGTAGACTGGTTTGAATTTGGTCTGCTTACCAACTATGTGACATTGAATGGGTGTCATATAAAATGGAAGTAATAATACTTAATTCACAGGGTTTTAAAATAAGAATTATAACTATGTACCCGTGTATGTATATTCACATATATATGTAAAGAAATAACACCTAGTATCTGGCATATAGCAGGTACTCTACACATCTTTCGTGAAGATCAGCGTTTTTGTGATATGGTAATAGGGAAATGTGTAGAACTTGTGCTAGAGATTTTGTTAGAGGCAGCTACGTATCTTACTTGCTAGAGGCTACTTGGCTCTGGTATGTTTGGCTCTAAGATCAGGATGGGTAAAATCCTGGGATAAGAGAAGCAATGTAGCAAGTGTGAGTGAGTGACCATGTTTCTTTTCTTATGGGTCATTTTAACTTTTTCTATGCGAAAATTAAAAAAAAAAAAAACCTTTTTTTGTTCCCAGGCTGACTCTCCCCCCCCCCCACTTTTTTTCATTTTCTGTCTCAGTAAAATTCCGCTGCTGTTCAGCATAATTATTTCTTGGATCTTCACTTCCTCTCTATGGTAAGCCTAAATGCTGACCATCTCAAGCAGTAATTCAACAGATATTTATTGGTAATGGCTTCTATGTGTGAAACACTTGGCACTGGAGATACAAAGATAGGTAAGAAAATATGTGCCCTAAAGGAGCTCATAGTCTTTGAATACAAAGGTAGGGTTCAATAACTAAACTGTCATCACTAAACTTTTTATTAGAAGGTTGAGAAGAGCTCTGTAGAATCAAAGAAGAGGTATTACTTAATAAGGCCTGAGAATATGAGGGAAAGTTTCGTGGAAAAAAACATGCATAACTTGAGTCTTAAAAAAAAAAGTAGCTGGGCTGAGCGTGGTGGCTCAGGCTGAGCCCAGTGGCTCACGCCTGTAATCTCAGCACTTTGGGAGGCAAAGGTGGGCAGATCACTTGAGGTCAGGAGTTCGTGACCAGCCTGGCCAACATGGTGAAACCTCAACTCTACTAAAAGAAAAAAAAAAAAAAGCCAAGCATGGTGGCACATGCCTGTAGTCTCAGCTACTCGGGAGGCTGAGCCAGGAGAATCACTTGAACCTGTGAGGTAGAAGTTTCAGTGAGCTGAGATCGTGCCATTGCACTCCAGCTTGGGCAACAGAGTGAGACCCCGTCTGAACAAGAAAAAAAAAAAAAGTGGGTGAGGCAGTGTGGTAAAAGAGAGAGGGGATCCAGGAGTAGGGATGGGCATTTTATGAGGTACAGGGTATGTGCAAAGGCATGAGAAAGAGTTGTGTGTTTGGATGAGCTGCAGGTATTGGTGTATCTAGGGTGGAAAGGTGCCTGTGGGAAGTAATAGGAAAACGATCTTGGAAGAGTAAGCAGAGACTGGACCATGTAGGGCCTTCTGTGCCATCCTGAAGAGTTTGAACTTTATCCTGTATGTGGTGTGGAACTCCTGAAACACAGTGTGCTAAACCATTATGGTTAGATTTGAAACTCAAAAGAAGCAGAGAAGGGTGGAAAAGAACCAGGAGATTGGTCGGGCACGGTAACTTAGCTCACGCCTGTAATCCCAGAACTTTGGGAGGCTGAGGTGGGCAGATCACAGCCTCAGGAGTTCGAGACCAGTCTGGCCAATATGGGGAAATCCCATCTCTACTAAAAATACAAAAAAACTAGCCGGGGGTGTTGGCAGGCGCCTGTAATCCCAACTACTAGGGAGGCTGAGGCAGGAGAATCACTTGAACCCAGGAGGCAGAGGTTGCAGTGAGCCAAGATTGCACCACTGCACTTCAGCCTGGGCAACGGGGAGATTCCGTCTCAAAAAAACAAAACAAAACAAAACAAAACAAAAACAAACCCAGGACATTGGTCTCTGGTAAGCCTCGGGAGAGATTTTTCAAGAAGGAAAAAATGGCTAACACTGTACAATCTAAAGTGATTAAGTGAAATAATGATACAAAAGCTTCTGGTGGACTTTGCTATTGAGACAACCTTAACAAGATAAATATTTATTTAGTGATTGGGGTAGAAGTCAAATTCCAATAGACAGAACAGTAACTGGGAGGTGAGAAAACAGACTGCAAATGTAAACCATTCTTTTTCTTTTTTTTGAGATGGAGTCTTGCTCTGTGCCCCAGACTGGAGTGCAGTGGCGCGATCTCGGCTCACTGCAAGCTCTGCCTCCTCGGTTCACACCATTCTCCTGCCTCAGCCTCCCTAGTAGCTGGGACTACAGGTGCCTGCCACCACGCCCAGCTAATTTTTGTATTTTTAGTAGAGACGGGGTTTCACCATGTTAGGATGGTCTCCATCTCCTGACCTTGTTATCCGCCCACCTCGGCCTCCCAAAGTGCTGAGATTACAGGCGTGAGCCACTGTGCCCTGCCAAATATAGACCATTCTTAGAAAACTTGCTGTGAAGCAAAAGTAAGAGGTAGCTAGAGAAGTAGAGCTGAGAAACATAATGTTTTCGAAGATGGAAGAGTAAAGAATGTGTTACGTTTTGGTGGAGTAGAATAGAGTTAAGACTGAATATTTAGGGCTGTGTGATTTGATGGAACAGGAAGGTGGTGGGTATGGAGGTGAGAAGGGATTACTGTACTAGCTCAGGGAAGGAGGAGATAAACCTTTGCCTAATACTTAGAATGAAGAATATGGGTATGAAGAAGAGTGTAGGCTGGAAAATTGGGTGAGGTCAGATTTATTTTTTCTGGTAAAGGGCAATTGTGAGAGAAGAGATGTATAGAGTGTTTGGTTTGAGATTTAGAGTACCCATTGATTACTGTCTGGGATGGAAAAGGTCACTGATCCAGAGGCATATATATGGATGAATTATCAACAGGATAATAATCTCAGGATTAGAAACTGTAAATCTGTAGTGGCATGAATTCCTAACCTGTTATGATTTTCTTCAGCAGGACTCAGTAGCTGTGGTATGGGAATATAGGAAGCAGGTGGTTGGATTGATTCCCCCTGGTTGAGAGATTTACTGGCTAGTGTGGCAAAAGAACAATCGGGAGCTGGAGAGATCCTGGCAAGAGAGTGGGTGATGTGCAACATTAAGGGAATAATTAAGTAAATGATGATACATTCATATAAAAAGCTGTGTTTCTGCTATTAAAATTTATGTTTATGAAGAGTTTATAAAAGTACTTATTTTATAATGTTAAGGTAATAAAAGTGCTATATATTGTACAAAGGGTTAGTAATTACTGTAATATTCAAGAGATTGTTTTAGGCATAATGATGAAAAAGATACAAAACCATTGTATTGGTCACACCTAGTCACATGTAGACAATTATTTGACAGGGATTATTAGCTCTTCTTTATAGGTGAAGAAAATGAGGTTTAGTATGGATGAATTGTTCAGGGTCACAAATTTGGTAAATGGCAAAGAGAACTATTATAATTTGTGGAATAGTTACTGTCAGGCATTGTTTTATCTGTGTAGTATTAATAATTTTCTCACATATTGCTCTAATTTGAATTTTTAGTTAAAAAAGCAGACTCACAGGACAGTAACAATATAAGCAATAGATAACTAAGTATGAATTATCTAAATAGTGGATTCCAACTAACTTTGCAAGTGTCAAAGAGTGATACCAAGTGCTAGAGAATTTCAAAAGAAAGATGTAGACTAGAGTTGAAGAAAGACTTTGGAGATAATCATATTTGAACTTGGACTATGAAGAATAGGTAGGATGGTCTTTTTAAGTAAATGATGATGCACTCATATAAAAAGCTGTGTTTCTGTTTTTGTTTTGTTTTGGTTTGGTTTTTTTTGAGACGGAGTCTCACTCTGTCACCCAGGCTGGAGTGCAGTAGCGTGATCTTGGCTCACTGTAACCTCCGCTTCCTGGTCTCTTTGATTTATTCCTTTCCATATTAAAAAAATAATAGTACTCTGTAATAGTCTGGTATCTCATGTATCTGGAGCCTTTGCTTAAATAAAATAAAAATATTAGTCTTGCTTTTTCTTTCTTTTTTTGAGACAGAGTCTCACTCTGTCACCCAGGCTGGAGTGCAGTGGCACGATCTCAGTAGTGAGATCTAGGCTTACTGCAGCCTCCCAGGTTCAAGCAATTCTCATGACTCAGCCTCCCAAGTAGCCGGGATTACAGGCACCTGCCACCATGCCTGGCTAATTTTTGTATTTTTAGTAGGGTTTCGCCATGTTGGCCAGGCTGTTCTGGAATTCCTGACCTCAAGTGATCCACCTGCCTTGGCCTCCCAAAGTGTTGAGATTACAGGTGTGAGCTGCTTATGTTTTATTACAAGACTAAGGAAGCCAGGAGCTGTGGCTCACGCCTGTAATCCCAGCACTTTGGGAGGCTGAGGCAGGTGGATCATCTGAGGTCAGGAGTTTAAGACCAGCCTGACCAACATGGTGAAACCCGTTTGTACTAAAAATACAAAATTAGCCAGGCCTAGTGGCGCATGCTTGTAATCCCAGCTACTTGGGAAGCTGAGGCAGGAGAACTGCTTGAAACCAGGGGACAGAGGTTGCAGTGAGCTGAGATCACGCCATTGCACTCCATCCTGGGCAACAAGAGTGAAACTCTGTCAAAAAAAAAAAAAAAAGACTAAGGCAATCAATTTGTGGACATCATAAGGGACTCAACATTATTTGCTGATCCCTGGGGTATCATTTAAGACTGCTTTGGAAGGAATGGAAGAAATACGGCTTCCAACTAACTTTGCAAAGGAATGGAAGAAATATGGGTTCCAACTAACCTTCCAAGTTGAGTCATGGACTCCTTAATAGGCCTTCTAGAATATATTGAAGTGTAAATATCAATGTATCTATCCATCCATTATCTAAAGTTATTTTTCTCCTAAGTCATTTATATTTGATTATTGTTTTTTACTATGGTTGGTGGAAGAAAAACAATTTGAAATCAACTACTAAAAATCATTGAAACCAAAGATTTAGATTTTTTGGGGGGCAGGGAGATAATCGTCAAGAATATATCAGAAAGGATTTAATGGTTAAGGCTCTGTGTGGTGGCTTATGCCTGTAATTCCAGAACTTTGGGAGGCCAAGGTGGGTCTAGCCCCTTGAGCCCAGAATTTTGAGACCAGCCTGGGCAACGTAGTGAAAACTTGTCTCTACAAAAAAAAAAAAAAAAAAAAATTAGCTGGGTGTGGTGGTATGTACCTGTAGTTCCAGCTACTAGGGAGGCTAAGGTGGGAGGATCACTTGAGCCTGGAAGGTCAAGGCTGCAGTGAGCCATAGTCATGCCATTGTACTCCATCCTGGGCAACAAAGCAAGACTGTGTTTCAATCAATAAATAAGTAAATAAATGATTGCACTATACTCAAAGTTAAAATAGGGAATGCTGTATGTGGATGTATTATTCATTAACTTTTATATTTGAGATGCCTATAATTGCCATGTGTAAATTAATTTCCACAAGAAGTAGTCATCATTGTAATTTTTTTTGAAGGTTTCAAATATACTTTATTTCTTCAGTGATGCCATATCTTAATGGATACACAGTGCTTTAACTTGGCATCAATTATGAGCTGTTTTTTATTTTATTGCATTTTATTTATTTATTTAAGATGGAGTTTTGCTCTTTCGGCCAGGCTAGAGTGAAGTGGCACAATCTCGGCTCACTGCAACTTCTGCCCCCACTTCCCCCTTCCACCCCAGCCCCGGAGTACAAGTGATTCTCCTGCCTCAGCCTCCTGAGTAGCTGGGATTGTAGGTACCCGCCACTATGCCCGACTAATTTTTGTATCTTTAGTAGAGATGGGGTTTCGCTGTCTTGGCCAGGCTAGACTGGTCTTGAACTTCTGACCTCAGGTGATCCACCTGCGTTGGCCTCCCAAAGTGCTAGGATTATAGGTGTGAGCCACTGTGTCCAGCTGATGAGCTGATTTTTGTTTTGTTTTATTTTGTTTTGTTTTGAGACAGAGTCTCGCTCTGTCGCCCAGGCTGGAGTGCAGTGGCGTGCTCACCATAATCTCCGCTTCCTGAGTTCAAGCGATTCTCCTGCCTCAGCCTTCCGGGTAGCTGGTATTACAGGCGCAAGCCACCATGCTGGCTAATTTTTGTATTTTTAGTAGAGATGGAGTTTCTCCATGTTGGCCAAGTTGGTCTTGAACTCAACCTCATGATCTGCCCGACTTGGCCTCCTAAAGTGCTGGGATTACAGGTGTGAGCCACTGCGCCCAGCCGATGAGCTGTTTTTTAAACAATTCAGTATTATACCAGCTGGGATGATTACTGATCTCTCCATTCCTTTGGAGTGACTCTCCCAACAGGGGATAGGTTCAATTCTATTCCAATTTGTGTTGCTCCATATGTCCATACAGCAATACAGAAAGTGGCTCCACTAGCTAATACAATATTACCATATTTGTCGTGAAAATCAGGTTTATGTTTCTGGTGGCTCTGCCTTGCCATTGTTTGCTGAATGCTTTGAACTTGGAGATGACTTAGTGTGGTGTTGTTTTTTTTTTTTTTTTTAGAT
>NW_012109831.1:238616-256128 GCF_000951045.1 Mandrillus leucophaeus | reverse complement strand
GGATCACGAGGTCAGGAGATCGAGACCATCCTGGCTATCACAGTGAAACCCCGTCTCTACAAAAAAAATATACAAAAAACTAGCCGGGTGTGGTGGCGGGCGCCTGTAGTCCCAGCTACTCAGGAGGCTGAGGCAGGAGAATGGCCTAAACCCGGGAGGCACAGCTTGCAGTGAGCTGAGATCCGGCCACTGTACTCCTGGGCCACAGAGCGAGATTCAGTCTCAAAAACAAAACAAAACAAAACAAAAAAGAACTGCGGCAATGCAGCTGCTGCTTTGGTGCAAATTCCCATCATTGTAATCTCTCTTGTTTGTAGATGTTTCATTTAATGGATTATGGCTTCAAATGGGTACTTGATACTTTCTGATAGGATTTACCTGGTAACTACACAGAATTAAATAGACAATTTAGTGAGCTATGAAAATATAGCTTTAATAGGGAAAATAACTTAAGAAAATTTTAAAAAATAACTTAAGAAAATCTTACCAAAACTGACTTGAAAAGAAATTGAAAATCTTTATAATTTTGTAACCATAAAAGAAATTTAATTAGTAATTTAAAAGATCTACCAAAACAATTCTAGGCCCATATGATTTCCTTTTTTTTTTTTATCATTGTAATTTTTAAAAACTTCATGTCCAGGTGTGGTGGCTCATGCCTGTAATCCCAGCACTTTGGAAGTCCAAGGCGGGTAGATCACCTGAGGTCAGGAGTTCGAGACCAACCTGGCCAACATAGTGAAACTCTGCCTCTACTAAAAATGCAAAAAAACTAGCTGGGCGTGATGATGCATACTGTAATCCCAGCTACGCAGGAGGCTGAGGCAGGAGAATCACTTGAACCCAGGAGGCGGAGGTTGCGGTGAGCCGGATCGCACCACTTCACTCCAGCTTGGGCAAAAGAGAGACTCCGTCTCAAAAAAACAACAAAAAAAAGACCTTCACATAATATAAAATATACCATCATGGCTGGGCACGGTGGTTCATGTCTGTAGTCCCAGCACTTTGGGAGGCCGAGGCAGGTGGATCACGAGTTTCAGGAGTTTGAAACCAGCCTGGCCAACATGGTGAAACCTCGTCTCTACTAAAAACACAAAAAATTAGCCAGGCATGGTGGCAGGCACCTGTAATCTCAGCTACTTGGGAGGCTGAGGCAGGAGAATCACTTCAACCCAGGAGGTGGAGGTTGCAGTGAGCCAAGATCGTGCCATTGCACTCCAGCCTGGACAACAGTGCGAGACTCTGTCTCTAAATAAATAATAAATAAATAAATAATACCATGATAAACTTTTTTTTTTTTTTGAGGCAGAGTCTCGCTCTTGTTGCCCAGGCTGGAGTGCAATGGAGCCATCTCAGCTCACTGCAATCTCCACCTCCCGAGTTCAAGCAATTCTCCTGCCTCAGCCTCCCAAGTAGCTGGGATAACAGGCATCAGCCACCACGCCTGGGTAATTTTTTGTATTTTTGGTAGAGATGAGACTTCACCATGTTGGCCAGGCTGGTCTCGAGCTTCTGACCTCAGGTGAGCCACTTGCCTCAGCTTCCCAAAGTGCTGGGATTACAGGCGTGAGCCACCACTCCTGGCTTTGCTGTTTTTTTTTTTTTTTTTGGACAGAGACTTTTACTTTGTTGCACAGGCTGGAGTGCAGTGGCACAGTCTCAGCTCATGCAACCTCCACCTCCTGGGTTCAAGCAATTCTCGTGCCTCAGCCTCCTGAGTAGCTGGGATTATAGGCGCCTGCCACCACACCCGGCTAATTTTTTGTATTTTAGTAAAGACGGGGTTTCACCATGTTTCTCAGGCTGGTCTCGAACTCCGGAGCTCAGGCAATCTGCCTTCCCCAAGTGCTAGGATTACAAGCCTGAGCCACCGCACCTGGCCCATCATAAGCACTTTCAAGTGTACTGTTGAGTGGTATTAAGCATATTAACATTGTTTTGAAGCAGATCTCCAGATCTCATCTTGCAAATCTGAAACTCTGTACCCATTAAACAGCTACCAGTCTTTTCCCCTATTGCCCAACCCCTGGTAACCAACCTTTACTTTGTTTCTATGAATTTGTCTACTTTAGATACCTCGTATAAGTAAGTGGGATCATGTAATATTTGTCTTTGGCTTACTTCACTCAGTATAATGTCTTCAGGGTTCAGTTGTAGCATATGAAGGGATTTTCTTCCTTTTTAAGGCTGAATAATATTCCATTTATGTATATACTACATTTTGTTTATCCATTAATCTGTTGATAGACTTTGGGTTGCTTCCAACTCTTAGCTATTGTGAATAGTGCTACTGTGAACATGGGTCTGCTAGTATAATGTCTCTTTGAGACTCTGCTTTCAGTTTTTTTTTTTTTTTAGATGTATACCCAGAATAAGAAGGATTGCTGTATCGTATGGTATTTTTAAAAACATTTTTTGGGGAACCTCCATACCGTTTTCCATAGCAGTTGCCCCATTTTACAATCTCACCAGCAGTGCTCAAGGGTTCCAGTTACTCCACTTCCTTGCCAACACTTGTTCTCTTCTTTTCTTTTTTCTTTTAGTAGCCATCTTAATCAGGCCCATATAGATTTATAAATGAGTTCTACCAAACATTTATAGACACTCATAACTTTAGATAAATTCTTCCTGAATCAAGAAAAAGAAGAAACATTGTCATTCTCATTTAAGTATTTAATGGGTTATTCTAAGATGAATACTGCTTAAAAAGCAAAAGATAATTTGCTGATATATATGAAATACGGTTGTTGGATCCAAGACCACTATACAGTTGGATTCCATTATACAAGTAGCAGATAACAAATGTAATTTTAAAAAAGCTTTATTGAGATATAATTCACATACCATACAAATCACCAGTTTTAAGTATACAATTCAATGTTTTGGTGCATTACATTGTTAATTTTTTAAAATTATAAAATATATATGACAGAATTTTTCATTTTAACTGTTTTAAGTGTACAATTCAGTGACAATAATTACATTTACAATGTTGTGCAGCTATATTCATCTTCCATATAGAAACTCTATAACCATTAAGCAATGACTCACTCATTCTCCCCTCACTCTCAGCTCCTGGTAAATTCTATTCAACTTTCTTTCTCTATGAATTTGCCTATTCTAGCTATTTCATATAAATGGAGTCATACAATATTTGTCCTTTTGTGTCTTCGTATTTCATTTAGTATAATGTTGGTGTTCATCCATATTGCAGCATGTATCAGAACTTTACTCATTTTTATGACTGAATAATACTGCATTGTACATACAGACCACATTTTGTTTATTCAGTCATCTGTTGATGGACACTTGGGTTTTTTGTTGTTGTTGTTTGTTTGCTTTTTTGAGACAGAGTCTCACTCTGTTGCCAGGCTGGAGTGCAGTGGCGTGATCTCGGCTCACTGCAACCTCCGTCTCCAGGTTCAAGTGATTCTCCTGCCTCAGCCTCCCTCAGCCTCCTGAGTAGCTGGGACTACAGGTGTATGCCACCACACCCAGTTACTTTTTTTGTATTTGTAGTAGAGACGGGGTTTCACCATGTTTGGCCAGGATGGTCTCCATCTCTTGACCTCGTGATCCGCCCACCTCAGCCTCCCAAAGTGCTGGGATTACAGGCGTGAGCCACCATGCCCAGCCCACTTGGGATGTTTTCACAAATTTTTTTTTTTTTTGAGACGGAGTTTCGCTCTGTTGCCCAGGCTGGAGGGCAGTGGTGTGATCTCAGCTTGCTGCAACCTCTGCCTTCTGGGTTCAAGCTATTCTTCGTGCCTCAGTCACCCAAGTAGCTGGGATTACAGATGTGCCACCACACCCAGCTAATTTTTGTATTTTTACTAGAGACAGTGTTTCGACATGTTGACTAGGCTAGTCTTAAACTCCTAGCCCCAAGTGTTCTGCCTACCTCAGCCTCCCAAAGTGCTAGGATTACGTGCATGAGCCACAGTTCCTGGCCTACAAAATATATTTTAAAAAAGATATTCATTATAGCAGTAACAGCTACAAGGACAACAATTGAAAAGTACCAGTGAACAAAATCAACAAAAGATGCACATGACCTTTTATGGTGAGAATTATACAATTTCCATTAAAAGACATGAGAAGATCTAATTGGGATACCATATTAACTGATAGGAAGACCCAGTGACATAAACATGTCAATTCTTTCCAAATTAATTCGTAAGTTCAGTGCACTTCTGTTTAATATAATGACAGGGTATTTCATATAACTTGACAAGCTCTAAAATTTATAAAGAAGAGGAAACTGCCAAGAAAAATTAGGAAGGCACACTTAGTCTTTTACACAGTATTATTTTTAAAGCCAATATTGTTAATATTTAAGGCAATGTGGTATTGACACAGGATAGACCAACCTCTGTGAAGAATAAAGAGCCCAGAAACAGAACCCCTGAATATAAAGAAACTTAATACATGACAGTGAGTGTTGAAGATGAGTAAGGAGATGATGGACTGACTAAACAGTGAATGATAATGGAACAATTGGTTATTTATATGGAAAATAAAATGAGATTTCTACTTACCATATTAAAAAATGTACCTGATAATTAGAGATGTTAATGTGAAAAGTAAAACTTTTAGAAAAAAGTGGGAGAATGCTTTTATGATATTAGGGCAGGGAGGGTAGAAAGGATTTCTTCAATAAGACTTGAAATTTGAACTGTAAAAGAAAAAGATTGATAAATATGTCTAGATTAAAATAAAAAATATACAGTTACTGAAATTCAGCATGAGATAGAAAGATACCCCATCATCTGGGAGAAAATATTTGCAGAAAAAATAACTAAAAAGGATTAATAATCAGGATATATGAAGAATATTTTACCAACCAGTAGTAATAATAAGACAATAGATTGGAAATTCATAGAAGACGAAATACAAATGTCCTACAGACATGAAAAGGTGTTCAACCTCTTTAGTAGCCATGGAAATGCAAATTAAAACTTCAGTGGAATAATATTTTACACTCACCATTTTGGTGAGGATGTAAAGGAAAACTCTCATATACTTATGTGGACAGTGGAATATCAACTAGAACCTCATTGTAGAGAGGAACTTAGCAATATCTAGTAAAGTATATACCCTAGGGAAACTGTAGAAGATGAACAAGAGTTTGTACCTGGGACAAGTACCATTAAGTTCATAGCAACATTGTTCGTAAAAACAGAAAACTAGAAACAGCTCAAATGTCCATCATTAAGAGAATGAAGAAATTATAGAGTATTCATGTAATGGTAGAGGTGAGAAAATAAAAATACCTACTTGTATCAACATAAATTAATCTAAAAATGTAATGCAGAATGAAATGCTGTGGAAAGATTCCTCCTGTATAAAGTTCATACAGATACGAAATATGTTAGGAGATGGAACCCCTGGGGGAAAATAAGGGAATTTGGGAGGGGTAAAAAGCAGTGGTGGAGGAAGAAAAGCCTGAGGGAAAATCAACCTTGCATTCCAAGGAGTCTAAAAAGGAGCAGCCAGAGATTTAGAACCAGGTAGTTTTTCTGTCATATAAAAAATTGTACTAGGTTGAAAGTAAGTCCTGAATTGAAACATCTAATTCCCTCTGTGATTGGTCTTTGTGTATGTACTTTTGTGTTTTATTACAACTTAAAAAGGTCTGATAAAGTTCTGTTTTAAATTAGGTAGAATTTTGAAAGTACCTTTGTTTGACTACTTTTTCTGTTATGATATAATTCACATGCCGTATATCCACCTTTTAAAAGTGTTTTTAACCATATCAGTGGTTTTTAGTATAGTCGCATAGTTGTGCAACTATTACAACTGTCTTATTCCAGAACATTCTTATCACCCCAAAAGAAGTCCTGTAACTATTAAGAGTCACTGTCGACTGGGTGGGGTGGCTCATGCCCATAATCCCAGCTCTGGGAGACTGAGGTGGGAGGATCAGTTGGGGCCAGGAGTTCAAGACCAGCTTGGGCAGTATAGCGAGACCCTGTCTCTACAAAAATTAAAAAAAAAAATTAGCTAAGCATGGTGTCGTGCGCCTGTAGTCCCAGCTACTTGGTAGGTCAATGTGAGAGGATCGCTTGAAGTCAGTAGTTTGAGGTTGTCAGCTATGATAGTGCCACTGCACTCCAGCCTGGGTGGGTGAGCAAGATCCTGTCTCAAAAAAAAGTCACTCCCCATTCTTCTTAGCCCCAGTCTGTGGCAACTGTTAATCTACTTTCTGTCTCTGTAAGTTTGCCTATTCTGCACATTTCATGGAAATGGAATGACATGGTATATGGCCTTTTGTGTTTGACTTCTTTCACTTAGCATAATGTTTTCAAGGTTTATTCAATTGTGGTATGTATCAGTACTTCATTCCTTTTTATGGCTAAACAATATTCCACTCTGAATATTTGTTTATCCATTCACCAGTTAATGGATAGTTGGGTTGTTTCCACCTTTAGCTATTTTGAATAATGCTGCCATGAACATTCATTGCAAGTTTTTATGTGAACTTAGTTTTTAGTTCTGTTGCGTATACACCTAGGAGTAGAATTACTGGGTCATATTTACTTTCCTGACAGCAGTGTATTATGGTTTCACTTTTTCCACATCGTCACCAAGACTTGTTATATATCCTTTTGATTACAGCTATCCTAGTGGATGTGAGGTAGTATGTCACTGTGGTTTTGATTTGCATTTTCCTAATGACTGATGATGCTGAGTATCTTTTTTATGTGCTTGTTGGAATGGAATTGTTTTTTTAATTTCATTTTTGGATTGTTCATTGCTAGTGTGTAGAAATACTCTTGATTTTTGTATATTCATCTTGTATTCTGCAACCTTGTTGAACTCTTTTTTTAGCTTTAGTAGTTTTTTGAGTATTTCTTATGATTGAGTATGCAAATAGAGATCGTCATTTTCCTTTTCTCTCTCTGGATGCCTTTTATTTATTTTACTTCCCTAATAGCCCTGGCTAGAATCTTTTTTTTTTTTTTTTTTTTTAAATTTTTTTTGAGATGGAGTTTCGCTCTTGTTGCCCTGGCTGGAGTGCAATGGTGTGATCTCGGCTCACTGCAGCCTTCACCTCCTGGGTTCAAGTGAGTCTTCTGCCTCAGCCTCTCGAGTAGCTGGGACTACAGGTGCGTGCCACCATGCCCAGCTCATTTTTGTATTTTTAGTAGAGACAGGGTTTCACCGTGTTGGCCGGGATGGTCTTGAACTCCTGACCTCAGGTGATCCACCTGCCTTGGCCTCCCAAAGTGCTAGGATTACAGGTATGAGCCACCATGCCCAGCCCCTAGCTAGAGTCTTAATTACAGTGTTGAATAGACGTGGTAAGAGCAGACATCCTTGTGCTGTTTTTGATTGTAGGGGAAAACATTCAGTTTGTCACCATGAATTATGATGCTAGCTGTGGGTTTTCTGTAGATACTCTTTATCAGGTGAGGAATTCCCTTTAATCCTAGTTTTTGAGTATTTTTATCATAAGTAGGTGTTTAATTTTTGAATTATATATTTTTTTGGAGGCAGGGTCTCACAATGTTGACCAGGCTGGTCTTGAACTCTTGGCCTCAAGGTATCCTCTCACCGTGACCTCCCAAAGTACTAGGATTATAGATGTGAGCTACTGCACCTGGTAGGGTGTTTAATTTTGTCATATGATTTTTCTACATCTGTTGAGATGATTATGCTGGTCTTTGTCCTTTATTCTGTTAATATGGTGTGTTACCTTGATTGATTTTTGTTTGTTGAGCCAATCTTGCATTCCTGGAAACAAATCTCACTTGGTCATGATATATAATCCTGTTTATATGTTGCTGGAGTTGGTTTGCTAGTATTTTGTTGAGGATTTTTGTGTCTGTGTTCATAAGGGATATTGGCCTGTAGGTTTTTCCTTTTGTTTTGTTTTGTTTTTTGTTTTTTTCTTTTTCTGGTTTTGGTATCAGGGGAATACTGGCCTCACAGAATGAGTTGAGAAGTTCCCTGAATACTTATCTGATCCTAGTTTTCTTCAGTTTTGTTATTGACTTCTTCTTCTTCTTCTTTTTTTTTTTTTAAAGACAGAGTCTCACTCTGTTGCCCAGGATGGAGTGCAGTGACGTGATCTGCGCTCACTGCAACCTCTGCCTCCCAGGTTCAAGTGATCTTCCCACCTCAGCCTTCCAAGTAGCTGGGATTACACCGTGTTGGCCAGGCTGCTCTCACTGTTGACCTCAAGTGATCTGCCTACCTGTCTCCCTAAGTGATTACAGACGTGAGCCACTGCACCTGGCCAGTTTTATTACTGCCTTCTAAAAATATATTAATGCTATTTTTTTGTTCTGGTTATTCTTTTTAAGAACACACAGAAATACTTTGTTAGATTCTAATTTAATGTAGCTTACCAGTGAGGAATGACTTATGGCACCCAGCAGAATATTAATGAAATTTCTGATATTTCAGTGAAATCTGCCTAGTATACTGTCTTTCAGATGACTGAATATAAAAGTCCATAAAAATTAGAGATGAGAGAGACTATGGTGATATAATCAACCATTTTACAGATAAATAGAACAGATTGTTCAAAGTTACTCTGCTAGGTTACCTGACAGCCAGGAGATTTTACTTTGGTGGTTTTTACTCACCAATGATTAGTAGTGTGTGAAAAGGATAGGTTTTTTTAAAAAAAAGATTTAATTTCATCTGTGTGTTTGTGAGCAATGCTAAGAAACAAATATAGTATTTATTTGAATGAAATAAATATAAAACTTATGCATGCCCACTCATTCTGTACTCCAGCTGGAGAAGCCGTAGAACATATATTTAATCCATTGTGTCGGGCGCAGTGGCTCACGCCTGCAATCCCAGTGCTTTAGGAGGCCGAGGCAGGAGGATGATTTGAGTCCAGGAGTTTGAGACCATCCTGGGTAACATAGTGAGACCTTGTCTCCATAAAAATAAAAATATACGTATAATTCATTGCTATCAGGAGGAAATTTATTATTATTATCAACAGCATTTGGGGAAGTCTTCAAAGCAATTAACTTTAACTGAAGAAACTACTTACCCAAATTATATCATATGAGTGGGTGGTATCAAAATGAAATCTTGAAGAAACTGTCTCCAACTTGGAAAGAGGTATAGAGGGAGAATCACATTAATGTATCAACCTAATATATCAACCTAAATGTGTCAACCTTTAACTTTTCATTAATTGTTTTCCCTTCTAATTGTTTTTTTACTTCTACTTTTAAGTTCAGGGGTACGTGTGCAGGATGTGCATTTTTGTTACATAGGTAAACATGTGCCAGGGTGATTTGCTACACAGATCATCGCATCACCTAGGTATTAAGCCCAGCATCCATTAGCTATTCCGCCTGATGCTCTCTCTCCCCCGACCACCCCCCGACAGGCCCCAGTTTGTGTTGTTCCCTGCCATGTGTCCATGTGTTCTCATCATGTAGTTCCCACTTATAAGTGAGGATGTGCAGTGTTTGGTTTTCTGTTCCTGCGATCCTCCTGCCTCGGCCTCTCAAAGTTAGTTTGCTGAGGATAATGGCTTCTAACTCCATCCATGTCCCTGCAAAGGACATTATCTTATTCCTTTTTATGGCTGCATAGTATTCCATGCTGTATATATACCATATTTTCTTTATCCAGTCTATCATGGATTGGGCATTTAGGTTGATTTTGTGCCTTTGCTATTGTGAATAGTGCTGCAATGAACATACACAGCATGTATCTTAATAATAGTATGATTTGTATTCTTTTTGGTGTATACCCAGTAATGAGATTACTGGGTCAAATAGTATTTCTGCCTTTAGGTGTTTGAGGAATCGCCACCCTCTAGTTGTTGAAGTAATTGTTTATTTTGATTGTGAAACAGTTTTTTAAAATGTGTTTTCAGAGAGAAATGAGTACTATAATTTTATGAAAATATCATATGTGTCTCGAAAGATAAAATCATCCTTCAATTTTGCTGAGCCAAGAAACTCAACTAAAACTACCTACTGGAAATGGCACAGTTTTCTGTGTCAGCGTCAGTAACATACAATCTAAATTCTATGTTGTGATTGACTGTTGTACCGTTTTCATTCAGAGATTAGTTTTGCCAACAATGTCTGATTTGGGATTGGGATTTAGCTCACAAAGCAGTTGGTTGTTGGGGCATAGGAAGGGGTTAGTGTTACTAATGAGCACACTACAGAGAAATCATTCCACTGGGGAAAAATAGCATTTGTCCATGCATGAGCAAAGTTGTTCTGTAATTCAATGCTGGATGCCAAATAGTCAGTGAAGTTTGGATTTGGATGTGGCAGCTTACGGATGCTGGGGGGAAATTTTGTATAATCATTGTCTTTTAAAATGAACTTGATAAAAGCTGTCAGTTTTTTCCCTTTTAGAAAGATGAAATGTTTTTTGTCTTTTCTCTTTCCTCCTGTTTCCATAATTTTATTTTTAGGCTTTCAAAAAGTTGAAGATTTAATTAAAATAAATGTTTTCCCCTTGGTTAGCTTGATTAACTAGTCTTTTTTTCCTAAGCATTATTCTGCACCTAAGATTATATCCTAACATCCAAGATAGTTCTAATTCTCTTCATCTTTTGTTCCTCTAAAATGAAATAGATTTGTGAATTTTAGGAAGTATGTATTATGAAATTATTTTGTTTTATTTTGTAGTTTGAACCTTTTATAATATCTAGTTATCACAAATAGATATCTTTGGGATTTTTTTCTTGTTTCTTGGTTCTTTAACAGATAGTCAGAATTTATTATCTGATGGAATATTTTAGGTTTGTTTTGTGTCTTTGATAACATCGTTCATTTACGACACTTTTTTTTTGTTTTTTTTGAGACAAGGTCTCACTCTATTGCCCAGGTTGGAGTGCAGTGGTACAATCTTGGCTCACTGCAGCCTTGACTTCCTGGGCTCAGGTGATCCTCTCACCTCAGCCTCCCAAACAGCTGGGACTACAGGCACACACCACCATACCCGGCTGATTGCTGTATTTTTTTGTAGAGACAGTTTCTCCATGTGTTGCCCAGGCTGGTCTTTTTTTTTTTTTTTTTTTTTTTGAGATGGAGTCTCACTCTGTCACCCAGACTGGAGTGCAGTGGCATGATCTTGGCTCACTGCAAACTCTGCCTCCTGGGTTCAAGCGATTCTCCTGCCTCAGCCTCCCAGATAGCTGGGATTACAGGCACCTGCCACCACGCTCGGCTAATTTGTCTAGGCTGGTCTTAAACTCCTGGAGTCAAGTGATCTGCCCACCTCAGCCTCCCAAAGTGCTAGGATTACATGCATGAGCCACCACACCTGGCTGACAACATTTAACAGAATAATTTATGTTCTTAGTATTTAAATGCCCTCAATACTATATAGCAAAGATTTATGTGACTGAACCGTTTTTCTTAAACTGAGCATTTTCATGTCAAAGATATGTGTAGGAGATCGCATTTACTATTTGGAAGGTAAATATTAAGAATTTTTTGGAAAGCAAATGTGAGAAGTTGACAAAGAGAAGGAGATATTAGGGGGCATTGCAAATCCCTTACAGTATTTCTTTTCAGCTGATTGACCAAAATATAGCTTAAATGAGTTAACTGCAAAACAGAAACATGAATTAGTAATAGTGTCTAGTTCTTCCTAATGAAACTTAAAGGCAGATTCTGATCTGCTAGCTTATGATCTCTAGTTATACTAAACTACCAGTACCAGCTAATTAAGCTGGGAGTACTGGGGACTTTTTCCTAACACAAGAATAATACTTTTATGTTTGCCGTTTTTGGTTCTACATATGTTACTTAGGGCTGGTTCAGGGAGGTAGAATATGATGTTTGAAACAGCTTGTAGTGAAGAATGGGAGGGAGGTAAATTTAGGGTAAGATTTTTGGATTGTTTTGAGGATCCACTTATGGTTGGAGACCATTATTAGTGAAACCAATTGAAGATGATGTAACTTTTTTCCTCTTTATTAGCCTAGAGAGAGAGAGCAGAAAAAGCATGAAAACGGATTGAGCTATGGTCGGGGTCTTGCCAGACAGGTACAGTGGGAGGATAAGAGAGCAAAAGAGACGATAGTATTAGTTGAGAGAGAGGGAGAATGAAGACCAGTATGGGATAGAAAGAAAGTACTAAGTTTGAGGAATTAGAGGTCTTACTGAGGTGAAAGAACAGTGGTAGCACTGCTGTAAATTGGAGGTCTCATTGAGGTGAAAGAACTGGGATTACTGGAGTAAGTGGTAAAGATGTAGAGAGAGGGCCAAGTGTGGTGGCTGACTCCTGTAATCCCAGCACTTTGAGAGGGCAAGGTGGGCGGATCACGAGTTCAGGAGATCGAGACCAGCCTGTCTAACACGGTGAAATCCCGTCTCTACTAAAAATACAAAAAATTAGCTGGGTGTGGTGGCCCGTGCCTGTAGTACCAGCTAACTCGGGAGGCTGAGGCAAAATCGCTTGAACCTGGGAGGCGGAGGTTGCAGTGAGTCGAGATAGCACTACTGCACTCCAGCCTGGGCGACAGAGCAAGACTCCGTCTCAAAAAAAAAAAAAAAAAAAAAAGTAGAGAGGTCAAGGAGTACCTTTGTGGGGTTAGGAATGTGGTTCTCATTCTAGTTTTATATCAGAATTACCAATTGCCTTTTTAAAAAAACATAGTTACCCAGGTCTCATTCTGGATCAATGGAATCAGAATCTGTAGGCCGTTGGGCTAAGGCATCTTCATTTAAGATGTTATACATACAGCTGATTAAAAAAATACTCTAAAATTTACATACAGTAAAGTTTATACTCTTTGGTGTACAGTTCTTTGAGTTTTGACAAATGCATAGTGGTGCCTTTTATCAGGATAGGGTGGATAGGAACAGGTGAGGAAATGCGGTGGGCCCCCCCTATTCACAGATTCTGCATTCTCAAATTGAAATAACAAACAACTGTGGATTCAGGGTGTGTGTGAAAAAACCAATAAAATTAACAATATAACAACAAAAATAATACAAATAAAAATACCGTATAACAATTCTTTACATAGCATTTACATTGTATTAGATACAAGTAATCTAGAGATGACTTAAAGTATATAGGAGGATGTGCATAAGCTGTATGCAAATACTGTGTCATTTTATAAAATGGACTTGAGTGTCCTTGAATTTTGGTAACTGCAGGGATCCTGGAACCAATCCTATGAGGATACTGAGGTATGATTGTATGTATTTGGTTTTGAATACCCTCAAATTTGCTTGTTGCACTAAAGCTGCAGCCATAGAATTGAGAAGAGTGGAGATTATTACAATGAATTAATATTTTCTCTATCATTTCCTTAAGTCTAGATCTGGAATTGACATATTTTTTCTGTAAAGAGCCATATAGTAAATACTTTAGACTTTGCAGGCCACAAATGATCTTTCGTGTGTGTGTGTGTGTGTGTGTGTGTGTGTGTGTGTGTGTGTTTATAACCATTTAAAAATGTAAAACCGGGCCAGGCGTGGTGGCTTATACGTGTAATCCCAGTGCTTTGGGAGGCCAAGGCAGGTGGATCACTTAAGTCAGGAGTTCAAGACCAGCCTGGCCAACATGGGGAAACCCCGTCTTTACTACAAATACAGAAATTAGCTGGGTGTGATAGCCCGTGCCTGTAGTCCCAGCTGCTCGAGAGGCTGAGGCAGGAGAATCGCTTGAATCTGGGAGGTGGAGGTTGCAGTAAGCCGAGATTGTACCACTGCACTCCAGTCTGGGTAACAGAGTGAGACTCTGTCTCAAAAAAAAAAAAAAAAAGTAAAAACGCTGGTCACAGTGGTGCACGCCTTTAGTTCCACAGCTACTCAGGAGGGTGAGGCAAGAAGATGACTTGAACCCAGGAGTTTGAGACCAGCCTGGGCAACATAGTGAGACCCTCATCTCAAAATAATAAAAAAAGTAAAAACTATTTTTTGCGCCTTGGAAAACAGGCAGAGGGCCATAGTTTGCTAACCCCAGGCAAATCATCAATACCACAATAAATCAAGCTCTCTGATTTGTAGTATTTGCTGATTTCCAAAATATAAATACTCCCACTGTGGCTGATTTCAATCTACTAGTGTGACTGACATACTGAATGCAGAATTTGAAAGAAATCCTCAGTAGCACACAGTATTTCCATTACATAAATACAATAGATGTTTCTTAAAAGCATAAATACAGTATTAATGAAGTACTGAGGTTTAAGCATTTTTAAACTTTATTTTTAATATTTAATTGTGAACTTATATGATTTAATATTTAATAATGACTGTGTAGAGGCTGGGCACGGTGGCTCACACCTGTAATCCCAACACTTTGGGAGGCCAAGGCAGGCGGATCATGAGGTCAGGAGTTCGACACCAGCCTGGCCAATATGGTGAAACCCTGTCTTTACTAAAAATACAAAAAAAAACTAGCCAGGCATGGTGGCATGTGCCTGTAGTTCCAGCTACCCGGGAGGCTGAGGGAGGAGAATCGCCTGAACCTAGGAGGTGGAGGTTGCAGAGAGCTGAGATTGCACCACTGCACTCCATCCTGGGCAATAGAGGGAGACTCCATCTCAAAAAAAAAAAAAGTGTATAGAATAGCAGCTTGCAAAATTCCTGAAAATACAACAATCAGCTCTCACTAGCCTGTACAAGTTGGATTCAACATAGCATGGAACTTAAGGCTCAGACAGGTGAGATAATTTACCAAGTCTAGTTTAAGTGGTAGAATCAGAAGAAATGCTAGGTTTCTTTTGATTTTTATCTTAAAGCAATATGGGTTTATAGTTTAAAAAGTCAAAAAGTACCACAAGGTTTATAGTACAAAATCATCAGTTGCCTGTCCTACCCTCTCTTCTGCCACTTTCTAGCCCCCAGGGGCAACACTTAACTCTTCTGGCCTTTTCTTCTGGTGTTTACCTCCCTATTTTTCGTAATATGGTAATACTGCTATTTATAATTTTTCACCTTTTGATGTCATTTATTCCTTCTAAGAAAGATAGCGATTTACTTCTCTTATTCTCTTATGCCATACACTGTTCTCCTTCTATGCATTTTCCAGTGTATTTATATCACAATTATAACTTTCCTAAATTATCTTCCAATATTTACACTATTATTACGTGCAGTGTTCACAGCTAAGCCATTAGTATATTATGATTGCATCCTTTCTTTTTTTTTTTTTTTTTCTGAGACGGAGTCTCACTCTGTCGCCTAGGCTGGAGTGCAGTGGCGCGATGTTGGTTCAGTGCAACCTCCACCTCCTGGGTTCGAGCTATTCTCCTGCCTCAGCCTCCCAAGTAGCTGGGACTACAGGTGCATGGCACCGTATTTGGCTAATTTTTTATACATTTTTAGTAGAGATGGGGTTTCACCATATTGGCCAGACTGGTCTCGAACTCCTGACCTTGTGATCTACCTGCCTCGGCCTCTCAAAGTGCTGGGATTACAGGTGTGAGCCACCACACCTGGCCACATTTCCTTTTTTTTATATATATAAATTTAAAGACAGAATTGTATGATTCTGACAGAACCGTATGACCGAACCATAAAATTCGTCACAGTATGGTTAAACATCAGATAATTTACCATTTTCATTCTTTTCTTAAACATACCCTCTAAACTGCCCTTCATCTTCCTGTTTGAATTCTAACTGTTTTCAGCTGTCATCCTGGTACTGCATTCAGCATTATGCTGGGCATTGCCATTGCTTCTCTCCGGTGTTGGCATCCATTTTCCTGCATTTTATACCGCCTGCTTTCCTAGTTTATTTCTTCATTTTGGTGGAGCACATCCTTCAGTAGCTTCCTAAGAAGGGTTGCTGAGAGATGAATTGGTTGAGATCTTGTATATCTGAAAATATCTATTCTACCATCATGTGTAATTGATAATTTGGCAGGATATATCATTCTAGCTTGAAAAAATCATTTTCCCTCAGATTTGGAAGGTTTATCTTCAGTGTTGCTAGTCTCCAGTGTTGTTGAGCAACCCAAAGACATTCTTTAGTCCTTTGTGACTTTTTTTTTTTTTTTTTTGGGTCCTTGTGATAGATTTTAGGACCTCTTTTCCCCGCAGTGTTGTGAAATTCCACAGGGGTGTATCTTGATGTGGATCTTTTTCATTCATTATGTGGCATACTCTGTGGGCATTTTTATTCAGGAAATGTGTGTCCTTCAGTTCTTAAATTTTTTTTCTTATTTTAAAGATTTCTCTTCCTGCTTTCTGGAACTTCTGTTAGTTTGATGCTGGATCTTCTGAGTTGATCCTCTGATTCTCTTATCTTTCCCCTATTTTTTCATTACTTTCTCTTTTTGTTCCACTTCCTGGGAGATTTCAGCTTTACCTGCCAGATTGTGAACTGACTTAAAAAATTTTATATAATAATTTTAATATATAAAGGCTTTTGTTCTTTGAATGTTACTTTAGTATAGATCTTGTTTGTCTTTCATAGATGCAGTCTTTCCTTTTATATATCTGAGATATGCTGTTTTTGTGTGTCTGTGAAGTTTTTTTTTCCCTTGAATTCTCTGGTTACTCCCAAGTTTCTTCTTGTTTTGGTCTTCTTTAATGTAATGGCTTTCCTCAAATGTCTGGTGTTTTTTTAAATTTTAAGTTGTGGTAAATATATCTAACATGTAATTTATCATTTTAACCATTTGATCTATTTCTTTTAAAGTATTTATTTATTTACTTTAGAGATGGGATCTTGCTCTGTTGCCCAGGCTGGTCTCGAACTCTTGGGCTCAAGCAATACACCTGCCTTGGCTTCCCAGAATGCTGAGACTGTAGGCGTGCGCCATCACACTCAGCTGTTTTTAACCATTTTAAAATGTTTAAATTCTGTGGCTTTAAGTACATTCATACTGTTGTGCAACCATCACCACCATCCACCTCCAGAACTTTTTCATCTTCCTCAGCTGAAACTCTGTACCCATTAAATACTAACTTCCATTCCATCCTCCCCTCAGCCCTTGGTCAATAGCATTCTACTTTCTGTCTCTACGGATTTGACACTTTAGTAGCCTCATGTAAGAAGAATCATAATACTTGTCTTTTTGTGACTTGCTTATTTCACTTAGCGTAATATTTTCAATGTTCATCCATGTTGAAGCTCCATGTGAGTGGGCAGGAACTTGTTAACTGGAGGCCTTCACTGAGAAGTGATAAGATGATGAATACCTGCTAGGTGTGGTGGCTCACACCTGTACTCCCAGCAGTTTGGGAAGCCAAGGCAGGAAGATCATTTGAGCCCAGGAATTCGAGACTACCCTTGGCAATACAGTGAGACCCCGTCTCTACCTATTCTCAGCTGAGCTTGGTGTTCCCTGAGTCCAGAGCCTTTCTTTTCTTTTCTTTCTTTTTTTTTTTTTTTTTAAAACATTCTAAAACACAGCACTGAGCATGCTGTATCTTTCTTTTTTATTATTATTATGCTTTAAGTTCTAGGGTACATGTGCATGTGCAGGTTTGTTACATATGTATACATGTGCCATGTTGGTGTGGTGCACCCATCAACTTGTCATTTACATTAGGTATATCTCCTAATGCTATCCCTCCCCCATCCCCCCACCCCACAACAG
>NW_012109831.1:200829-238566 GCF_000951045.1 Mandrillus leucophaeus | reverse complement strand
TGTGCCATGTTGGTGTGCTGCACCCATCAACTTGTCAGCACCCATCAGTATAACTCCTAATGCTATCCCTCCCCCATCCCCCCACCCCACAACAGGCCCCAGTGTATGATGTTCCCCACCCTGTGTCCAAGTGTTCTCCTTATTCAGTTCCCACCTATGAGTGAGAACATGCGGTGTTTGGTTTTCTGTTCTTGCGATAGTTTGCTCAGAATGATGGTTTATGTCCTTTGTAGGGACATGGATGAAGAGTCCAGAGCCTTTCTAATTGTTTCTCTGTACTGGTGAGTTGACAGGCAGCCTTTGTCTAGGGTGGAGGAGGGGTAGTTGCCTGGTTGCTTGGGCACGTGGGGAAGAGAAATGAGGACTTAACTGCTCTTTCTATAGATTGTCAGCCAACTCTTCTGTTTCTGGCCACATGACTCAATCCTCCCTTCAGAGATGCATTGTGCTTCCAATTCCTGGCCTTTCCAGAGTATAGTGGTGTGAATCAGGTTGCTTTTTTTTTTTTTGTTAAGACAGAGTCTCACTTTGTTGCCTAGACTGGAGTGTAATGGCACGATCTCGGCTCACTGTAACCTCTGCCTCCCAGGGTCAAGTGATTCTCCTGCCTCAGCCTCCCAAGTAGCTGGGATTACAGGTGCCCGCCACCACACTCAGCTAATTTTTGTATTTTTAGTAGAGACAGGGTTTCACCATGTTGGCCAGGCTGGTCTCAAACTCCTGACCTCAGGTGATTCACCTGCCTCAACCTCCCAAAATGCAGGGATTATGAGTTGGAGTGCAGTGGCCATTCACATGTGTGATCATAGCACACTGTGGGTTTGAACTGGCTTCAAGCAATCCTCCCATCTCAGCCTCCAAGTAGCTGGGACTATAGGTGCACACCACTGCACCTGGCACCATTTTTGTGTTAAAACATATAAAACATACACAATATACATACATACATACATACATACAGTGTTCTCTGCTGTTCCTGGTCCCTATTGTATTCACTATTAACAGTTTGTGTGTTCTTCATGTGTTTCTGTGCGTATATATCCATATGCACACATACACACACACTTAAAACACCTATATGTCTATATGTTTCTTCATATAGCTATGTATTAATTAAAACTGAATTGAAAATATCTTTCTGCATTGCTAATATTTAAAAACTTGTAATATAGGCCAGGCATGAGTGGCCCATGCCTATAATCCCAGCACTTTGGGAGGCCAAGGCAGAAGGATTACTTGAGGCCAGGAGATCGAGACCAGCTTGGGTAATGTAATGAGACGCTGTCTCACAATTTAAAAAAAAACCCCAAACTTGTAATATAGTTTCTAAAAATGGAAAGATAAATAATTTTCATTGTCTGCTAAATAGAAATAGAAGTGCTATATATTTTATGGATACTCATTTCAGAAGGTATTTGGTTAGGTGCACTTAACTTACCACTCAGCATTGCAATGCTCACCTCATGCAAGAACTACTTTGTCAAGGAGTTGAAAAGATGACTAGTGTATCCTAATCAGTTTTTCCCTCAAGATAGTCCTTTTGAACTACTTAAAAGCTTAATGATTTGGAATTATTTTACCTTTATTTATAATATCACAAGATAAATATAAATCTGCTTATCTTAATGCAATTAGGAGGTTATTATGAGATAAATTTTTATTCACATTTGCCCAGTATATTCTACAATCTACATGGGAGTGTGGGGAACAACTCTCAGAGAAGGCAAAACATTTTTTTTTTTAAATGTGATGCTTATTTTATTTATTTATTTATTTTTCCTTTTTTTCTTTATTTTTTTGTTTTTTATTATTATTATTATACTTTAAGTTCTAGGGTACATGTGCATAATGGGCAGGTTTGTTACATATGTATACTTGTGCCATGTTGGTGTGCTGCACCCATCAACTTGTCAGCACCCATCAACTCGTCATTTACATCAGGTATAACTCCCAATGAAAGGCGAAACATTTAGATTGAAGATTCAGTTTAGTTTGATAGAGCTACATTTGAGTGTACTCACAATTTTAGGAACAATGAATTATCTTGAAATTTATCCTTTGGATTATAAAGTCCATATGTATGGAGATTATATATATCTGATCTAGTTCATTGCTATGTTCACAGCTTCTGGAACATAGGAGGTGTTCAGTACATATTTGCCTATGTCTGTGTGGAGTGATGATAGATAGTAGGAATGTAGAAATAGGCCAGTATTGCATTCAGTTCAGACCTTATGATTGTATTCTTTTAGCAACCTCATGTAGCAACTGTCTTTATAAAAATTTCATTCTTCTTACATTTCTGTAGTTGAGAACAGCAAGATACAAGGAGGCAGCCCTCTGTAATAGATGTGAAATGGTCATTACATGTTTGTTGGTGGTAGAGCTCTCTGTGAACTATCATTATCCATAAATAGCAGCTTCCTCGTGCAGTCTGGTCAACTCAACTCATCTCAATATAGAGCTCCTCCAGTGAAGGGATGTAGAAAAGTCTCCATAACTCCATTTGAAGGTGATTAGAGTGTAACCCACCTGCTGATACAATGAAGCACATTGGTTCTTGGGCTCTGTTGATCATGTACTCAAATCACTAAGGACTAGATTTGAGAAGCTTAGTGTTTGACCTTAAAGTTTCCCTAGAGGGGATCAATTACTCCTTTTGCTGGGTTTCCATTACAATTTGCTTTTTACTGCATTCTGATGAGTATTATAGTTAGGTGTTTCTGTGTGTCATTCTCTCTGGATTTGTTCTTTTGAGTGCAGGGAACACCTTATCTTTGTACCTTTTCATACTATAGTGCAGTGCTTTGTATAGCACAAGTTTACACCGTTAATCCTTGTGTTAAGTAAGTAGAAGAATTATAAGTTTTGCTAAGTTATAGTTCAAACTGTAGCTACTTTTATAATTCACATAAAATCCTTTTCAAACAAGATGGTTATTTAGCTACTTCGAAAAAAAGTGTGGATTATAGCAAATCCACCCCCATCTAGTAATTTCAGAAGTCTGATATTTATTTATTTTAAAACAGCTTTATTGATATATAATTCACATGCCAGGCAGTTTACCCACATTGTATAATTCAGTGATTTTTTAGTATCTTCACAAAGTTGTACAACCATCATGATAGTCAATTTTGGAATATTTTCATTACCCTGAAAGAAATCCTTCATATAGCAGTCACTCCCTATTTCCCCCTTTACTCCCCAGCCCTAGCCAACCATTGATCTACTTTCCATCTCTATAGATTTGCGTATGGACAATGGGATTGTATAATATTTGGCCTTTCATGACAGGCTTCTTTCACTCAGCAAAATGTTTTCAGATTCGTCCATATTGTAATATATCAGTACCTCATTCCTTTCTATTGCCGAATAATCTGTTGTATGGACATATACCTCATTTTATTTATCTGTTCATCTGTTGATAGATATTTGGGTTGTTTTCCATTTTTGGGCCATTATAAATAACGCTACTATGAACATTCCTGTACAAGTTCTTGTGTAGATATACGTTTCTTTTTTCTTGGGTATATGTAAGAGTGAAATTGCTGGGCAACTCTGCATTTAGCCTTTTGAGGAAGCCAGACTGTTTTCCAAGCAGCTGCATCATTTTACATTCCCACCAGCAGTCTATGAGTATTTCAATTTCTCCACATCCTCACCAACACTTGTTATTATCTGTCTTTTTGATTATAGTCATCCTAGTGGGTGTGAAGTGGTATTTCACTGTGGTTTTGATTTGCATTTCTCTGTTGGCTGATTATGTTCAGTATCTTTTCATGTGCTTATTGGCTACTTGTTTGTCTTTTGGAGAAATATATATTCAGATCCTTTGCCCATATTTAATTGGGTCATTTGTCTTTTATTGAATTAAAAGAGGTCTTTTATGTATTCTAGATACACGTACAAAAATATATTTACAGATACAATTACAAATATTTACAAAAATATATTTTATCAGTTCTACTTACAAAAACATTCTCCCATCCTGTAGGTTGTCTCTTCACTTTCTTGATGATGTCCTTTGGAGTACAGAAGTTTTTAATTTTGATGCAGTTGATCTATTTTTTTCTTGTTTGTTATTTTCAGTGTCTATTTAAGAAACCATTACCTAATATAAAGTCACAAATATTTAAGCCTATTTTTTCTTGTAAGAATTTTATGGTTTTAGGTCTTGACATTTAGGTCTTTGATCCATTTTTAGTTAATTTTGGTGTGAGGCAGGGATCCAACTTCATTCTTTTTGCATGTGGATATCCACTTGTTCCAGAACAATTTGTTAAAAAGACTATTCTTTCCCTCATTGAATTATCTTGACACCCATGTTGAAAATCAGTTGACTAAGGGACTTTATTTATTTATTTTTGAGACAGAGTCTCACTCTGTCTCCCAGGCTGGAGTGCAGTGGTGCAATCTCGGCTCACTGCAACCTCTGCCTCCGGGGTTCTAGCAATTCTCCTGCTTCAGCCTCCCGAGTAGCTGGGATTACAGATGTGCACCACCATGCCCAGCTAATATTTGTATTTTTAGTAGAGATGGGGTTTCATCATGTTGGCCAGACTGGTCTCGAACTCCTGACCTATGTTGATCTGCCTGCCTCCGCCTCTCAAAGTGCTTGGATTACAGGTGTGAGCCACCACACCCGGCCAACTAAGGGACTTCTGTTTGGGGGAAAATATTCACATTGTTCTCCTTCACCCCAAGATTGCTTACAATTTTTTGATTAAGAAAAAAGAAACAATCTCAAAAAAGTTACAAGTACAGTTCAAAGAACGTAATTTTTTTGAATCATTTGAGAGTAAGTTGTCAGCATGATGCCATATGATGACCATGTTTGTGTGTATTTCCCACAAACAAGAACATTTTCCTACAGAAGCACAATATAACCATCAAAATCAGAAAACTAACATTGCTGTATTACTACTATGGTCATACTCAGATCCCATTCAAGTTTTGCCCATTGTCCCAGTGTTGTCCTTAATAGCAAAAAAGATCCAGTCCAGAATTACACACTGCATTTAATTGTCAGGATTCTTTAGTCTTCTTCTTCAATCTGAAACATTTCCTCAGTCTTTCCTTGACCCTCATGACCTGTACATTGTTGAAGATTACAGGTCAGTTATTTTGTAGAATGCCCCTCAGTCATGGTTTGTCTGGTGTTTCTTTATGATTAGATTCAGTTTATGCGTATTTGGCAGGGATGTCACAGAAGTGATGTTATATCCTTCCTAGTGCATTGTATTGGGGCCCACAGTTTCCCCATTATTTCTAATATTAACCTTGATTCTTGATTAAGATGGTATTTGCCAGGCTTTTTCACTATTATTGTTTTTCCTTTTGCAATTAGGATTTTGTGGGACAGTATATTGAGATAATAGTAATCTTGGTCCTCATCGATCTTTGTTTCTTTTATTTATTTATTTATATCTGCATGGACACATATATTCCTATTTTGTTTAATGAGTTATATTTCTTTACTATTATTATTTGTATTGATAGGCCAGCTGTTCCAGATTTGGTCAGTGAGAGCCAGCCCCTTCAGGCTCACCATTTTGTTCTTTTAACATAGCCTCTCCCATTCTTTGAGCACTTCCTTCCTTTTTGGCACAAGATGATGTTCAGGCTCGTTTGGTACTTGCTCTATTCTGTCCCTGGAATCAGCCATTTCTTCAAAGAGCCCTGGTTCCTTTTAGTAGAGAATGGTATTAGAAAGCAAGGTCAAGGTGCTCAGTGTACATATTGGGGTGTTGTTGCCCCCAGGACCTCTCAGGGCAGCAGTCCCCAACCTTTTTGGCACCAGGGACCGGTTTCATTGCTGGGGTGGGGTCGGGGTGGGGGTATTGGTTTCAGGATGAAACTGTACCACCTCAGATCATCAGGCATTCGTTCGATTTTCAAAAGAACTCGATTTTCAAAAGGTTCGATTACAACCTCGATTCTCGCATGTGCAGTTCACAGTAGGGTTTGTGCTTCTATGAGAATCTAATGCTGAAGCTCAGGCAGTAATGCTCGCTCGCCTACTGCTCACTTCCTGCTGTGTGGCCCTTTTCCTGATAGGCCATGGACCAGTGCCAGTCCGCGGCCCAGGGGTTAGGGAATCTCTGTCTCAGGGAACAGAGCTAGGGAATATATGTATGCTGTGTACAGACATTTACATATTTATGTGTATATACATTGAAATTCATGAGTTGATATCAGTAGCTGTAATTCCAGTCCAAAATAAGAGGCTTCATTCTATTACAGTTGAGCAAATTATTAATAACATACCCATCATTTCATAGTTAACCTTTTTTGTTTTTGGTAGTAAGAATACCTAAAATTTACTCACTTGGCAGATTACCAGTATATAATACAATATTATTAACTATAATTCTCATGTTGTACGTTGGTCACTTAGTGGCTTTTGGACTGAGTTGTTTGGAAAGGGGTTGCATGTTGGCTTTTGAGAGATGATGAAGTTGTACAGACTTAGAAGTCGGTGTTTCGTAAGAAGGAAAAAACCAAATATCTTGACATTTTCACTTTTTAGGCAATCAAAAGGATTCCTTCTGTTGCTAACATTTAACATAAAATAATACTCAATTTGATTGATAATTATTAGAATCTTAACATACCTTGGTTAGTGAGCTGCTTCAGAGGAAATTAGAAAACAAAAAATAATTTACATCTACAGAGTAATATTCATTTCTCTTCTAGCTCTTCCACCAAAGCCACCTAAGCCAATGACTTCAGCAGTTACAAATGGAATGAAGGACAGTTCTGTTTCTCTTCAGGATGCAGAATGGTACTGGGGGGATATTTCAAGGTAACTAGAATGCTACTGTAATTGAATGCAGTTTTTTAAAAAGTCATTTTTGAGAATTAGTAGGTAAAGTAAACCATTTTAAGCCAGGCATGGTGGCTTATGCCTATAATCCCAGCAACTCAGGAGGCTGAGGCTGAAGAAGCACGTGATACCAGGAGTTCAAGGCTATAAAGAGCACTGTTGCACTCTAGCCTGGGCAACAGAGTAAGACCCCCCAAATCTTTTTTTTTTTTTTTTTTTTTTGAGACGGAGTCTCGCTCTGTCGGCCAGGCTGGAGTGCAGTGGCGCGATCTCCGCTCATTGCAAGCTCGGCCGCCTCCCGGGTTCATGCCATTCTCCTGCCTCAGCCTCCCTGGAAGCTGGGACTACAGGCGCCTGCCACCACGCCCGGCTAATTTTTTTGTATTTTTAGTAGAGACGGGGTTTCACTGTGTTCACCAGGATGGTCTTGATCTCCTGACCTCGTGATCCGCCTGTCTTGGCCTCCCAAAGTGCTGGGATTACAGGCGTGAGCCACCGCTCCCGGCCCCGACCCCCCAAATCTAAAAAAAAAAAAAAAAGTATTGTAGTGCCCTACTAATTTTTATTTAAAGATTACCATTTTAGGCCAGGTGCGGTGGCTCACACCTATAATCCTAGCACTTTGGGAGGCTGAGGCGGGTGGATTGCCTGAGCTCAGGAGTTTGAGACCAGCTTGGGCAACATGGTGAAACCCTGTCTCTACTAATACAAAAATTAGCCGAGCATGTTGGCATGCGCCTGTAATCCCAGCTACTTGGGAGGTTGAGGCAGGAGAATTGTTAGAACCCGGGAGGTGGAGGTTGCAGTGAGCTGAGATAGTACCACTGCACTCCAGCCTGGGCGACAGAGTGAGACACTATCTCGAAAAAAAAACAGAAAAAATGCTCATGTAAAAAATTTTGTGTGGGAACATTTCATAAATGTCTTAACACTTTTCTTCCCATGAAAAAATGACAAGAAAATCTTCATTATTTATTTATTTTGAGACGGTGTCTCACTCTGTCGCCCAGGCTGGAGTGCAGTGGCATGATCTCAGCTTACTGCAACTTCTGCCTGCTGGATTCAAGCGATTCTCCTGCCTCAGCCTCCCGAGTAGCTGGGATTATAGTCATGTGTCACTATGCCCTGTTAATTTTTGTATTTTTAGTAGAGACAGGGATTCACCATGTTGGCCAGGCTGTTCTCGAACTCCTGACCTATGGTGATCCACCTGCCTTGGCCTCACAAAGTGCTGGGATTACAGGTGTCAGCCACTGTGCCTGGCTGAAAATCTTTAAATTATGAGTGTGATTATTACTTCTAATACTATATTGAGGATGGATTTCTAAATAAGTGACACTTAGACATTTAGGATAGTTACATGTGTTTTAGAATTAAAAATATTTGTAGGTACTTACATTTCTGTACCTTTCTTTCTCTAAGCCAGTGATTCCAAAGTCTTTGCATGCACAAAAATCAGTTGAGGTGGAGCCCAGGAATCTGCATTTAACAGCTTCCCTGGGTAAATTTGATGCAGTCTCTTTACACACCCCAATTTGATAAACAGGACTCTAGGACAGATTTGTTTTCTGGGTAAAGTGTGGTTTTAGATAATTTTGAACCCAAAGAGGGAATTATATACATTTAATTTGAATATTGTATTTTCTTACTAAATTTTTTTCTTGTTAAACTTTGCTTTAATGGGTCTTAGATGTATTTTCTTTTTAAAGGCCTATCCATTTCTGTCACATCAGTTTCCAGGTTGATGCTGTATTCCTCAACACACTTATCTATCCCTTTCTCTTCTCTGTTCTCTTCCTCTACCAAAATGGTATTTATTTAATTTTTTTTTACTCTTACAGTTTCAACTGTTTTAAGAGTATATTTGCATTGTTGTGCAGCCATCATCACCATCCATCTCCAGAACTTTTTTATTTTCCCTAACTGAAATTCTGTACCCATTAAACAATAACCTTCCATTCTCCCCTCCTTCAGCTCATGGCAACCACCATTCTGCTTTCTGTCTTATGAATTCAATTCTAGGTACTTTGCATAAGTGTAATCATATAATAATTGTCCTTTTGTGACTGGCTTATTTCACTTTCTTCATACATCTTCAAGGTTCATTCATGTTATAGCATGTATCAGAATTTCATTCCTTCTTTTTTTTTTTTTTTTTGAGACAGAGTCTCGCTCTGTCGCCCGGGCTGGAGTGCAGTGGTGTGATCTCAGCTCACTTCAAGCTCCGCCTCCCGGGTTTACGCCATTCTCCTGCCTCAGCCTCCTGTGTAGCTGGGACTACAGGCGCCCGCCACCACACCCGGCTAGTTTTTTGTATTTTTCAGTAGAGACGGGGTTTCACCGTGTTAGCCAGGATGGTCTCGATCTCCTGACCTCGTGATCCGCCCGTCTCGGCCTCCCAAAGTGCTGGGATTACAGGCTTGAGCCACCGCGTCCGGCCTCATTCCTTCTTAAGGCTAATATCTTATTATATGTGTATGCTATATATTGTTTTAATCCATTCTGTCCATTTAATCCAATCTGGACATTTGGATTGTTTCTAACTTATGGCTGTTGTAAATAATGCCGCAGTTAATATTGGTGCACACATATCTCAGTCCTTGCTTTCAGTTATTTTGGGTATATACCCAGTAGTGGAATGGAATTGCCAGGTCATATGGTAAGTAATTCTGTGTTTAATTTTTTGAAGAGGACTTAATACATTTCATTAAAAACTTTTTTTTTTTTTTTTTTTTTGAGATAGAGTCTCATTCAGTCTCCTAGGCTGGAGTGCAATGGTGCAATCTCAGCCCACTGCAACCTCTGCCTCCCGGGTTCAAGTGATTCTCCTGTCTCAGCCTCCCAAGTAGCTGGGACTATAGGCACTTGCTCGGCCACCACGTCTGGCTAATTTTGTATTTTTAGTAGAGACAGGGTTTCATCATGTTGGCCAGGTTGGTCTCGAACTCATGACCTCAAGTGACCTCTCTGCTTCAGCCTCCTAAAATGCTGAGATTATAGGCGTGAGCCACTGCACCAAGCCATTTTATTTTAAAATTGATTAGAATATTTCTATTTTAATATTGTACAATAAAACAGTCTATTATTTTTTATTTTAAGATCACATGGTTCTAATATGATTCAAGGGTCTTTTATGCCCTGCCATTTCCTTTAAGTGTTCCTTAAATTTCTATACAGAAGGAATTTGTTATCGGGACAAATTTAAACTAGGAGAAAATCCTATTGAAAGGTTATGAACTTAGTGAATTTTCCCCCTTCTGTTCAGAAACAGCTGCCACTGTTGCTTAAATATAACCTTCTAAACAGCCGCTGTTTTTTTCCTGAAACTTTACAAGTTCAGACCTGCCTAAGGAAGCCCTAGAGGCTTGATGGAAACAGTATCTGTTATACACATTTGAAATCTGGAAGAGTTTAAAAATCAAATAGCTCTTCTGTAGATTGCTTACCACCAAAAATCAAAACAGAAAGAGCATATTTAATGCAGGGAAGAACTAAATGACCTCTAAAGGGCTCCATTATTCTATAACCTACTGCCAAAGCAGCCTTAGTAGTAACATGTAAAGACAACCAGTGTTGACATTTTTTCATTTTTCTTATAATTCTGTTCTTCAGGGAGGAGGTAAATGACAAATTGCGGGATATGCCAGATGGGACCTTCTTGGTCCGAGATGCCTCAACAAAAATGCAGGGAGATTATACTTTGACTTTGCGGTAAGTACTTTTCAGTCTTTTGGCTAGTGCTCTACTGATGTTATTTTTATTCTGGGTATACAGATATTTCTGTATTTAAATCTTTATACAATTTTTCATATTTTCGTTTATGTACATAATTTCCAGTCTGGCTAATTCTTTTTTCTATACATTAAGTATTTAAACATTTTGTATAAAAATGGCAACTTAAAAAAATGTAGAAAGTAAATGAAAAGGCTAAAATCCCAAAATGTAAGGGAGTAAGAAGCATACAGTTGACCTTATAAAGTACGTAGATGTCATGGGCATATGGGCATATTCTTTTTTTTTTTTTTTTTTTTTTTTTTAATTATCTGGTTAGTAAATCATACATTTAGAGAAAAACCATTGAAAATAAAAAATTAACTTTCTATCCTGAAAACTTGTTATTCCCCAGCAGCTGGGACTACAGGCGCATGCCGCCATGCCCGGCTGATTTATTTGCATTTTTTTTTTAGTAGCGACAGGGTTTCACCGTGTTAGCCAGGATGGTCTCGATCTCCTGACCTTGTGATCCGCCTGCCTGGGCCTCCCAAAGTGCTGGGATTACAGGCGTGAGCCACCGCATCTGGCCGTCACGGGCATATTCTAAGGGTAAAAATGAATCTATCATTCGAATAACCCTTTTATCTTCCTTAATGCAGACTTTAGAAAGCAGAACTCAACATAATTTTGGTTGATGAGGATATGTTGAAGATAAAGCAGTTCCCAGCCTGTATCATGCTTTCCATATGGGCATATTAGCGTCTTTTAAGTGATGGATATATGACTTTTTATATTTGCACATTTTTTTTTTTTTGAGATGGAGTCTCGCTTTGTTGCCCAGGCTGGAGTGCGGTGGCACAATCTCGGCTCACTGCAAGCTCCGCCTCCCGGGTTCATGCCATTCTCCTGCCTTAGCCTCCTGAGTAGCTGGGACTACAGGCGCCCGCCACTACGCCTGGCTAATTTTTTGTATTTTTAGTAGAGACGGGGTTTCACCGTGTTAGCCAGGATGGTCTCGATCTCCTGACCTCATGATCCACCCGCCTTGGCCTCCCAAAGTGCTGAGATTACAGGCGTGAGCCACCGCGCCCAGCCTATATTTGCACATATTTTTAAAAGGTTAAGAAAACTGCATAAGAAATTTCCACATTTAATTTTAATAATTAAAGTAGCCCAATTACAATAAAGCCTTATGATTTTTTAAAAAAGGAACTATTTAACAAAAAGAAAATAACAGTTAACAATAACATTTACTGACTTTCTTGTACTAAGCCCTTTACATGCATTATATCATTTATTCTTCACAACAACCTTATGAGGTAGGTATTATTACTATTCCCATTTTATAGATGAGGTAACTAAGGGTTAACATGGTTAAGGAACTTGCCTAAAGCCTCATAGTTAGAAAGTGGTAGAGGAAGAGTTTAAATCCAGATTCATCTGGCTGTTTACTGCCTTTCCAGCCTAATATCTTTAGAAAAAATAATGCTATATTTTATGCAAATATGGCATAAATTTGGAGGCACTATTTTAGTTTCTGGTAAAGAGCTAAAGAAATTAATACCTTTGCACCTGAATTGTGCTGACTAATCAGTGTTCTACAATAATTCATTGAACACAAATTTTCCTCTACTCCAGTCAGGCTTCCGTCTCCACCACTCCATGGAGACTCCTAAACCAGTGGCCACTTTTCTCTTCTTACCTTACTTGACCTCTTAGCAGCATTAGTCATAGACACTTCTTCTTAGAAGCAGTTTATTGTTTTGGCTGTTAAGACATCACACTTTCCTGATTTTCTTCCTAACTTTAAGCTGTTTTGCTCAATATCTAAATGTTAAGTGTTCCAGGGCTCAGACTTGGGCCTCCTTTTCTTCTCTGTATTCATTCTCTTAAGGTGAGCTTGTTTGTCCCATCGCCTTAATATATGTGATGATTAATTTTAGGTGTCAATTTGGCTGGATTAAGGAATACCTAGAGAACTGGTAAAGCATTATTTTGGATGTGTCTATGAGGATATTTCCTGAGCAGATTAGCATTTGAGTCAGTGGATTGAGTAAGGAAGATCGCCCCTCAATGTGAGTAAGCACCATCCAATTGGCTGAGGATAGAACAAAAAGAAAGAAAAAAGAATTTTACCTCTCTTTGTCTTGGAGCTAGAGCACACTCTTATTCTGTCCTTGGAAATCAGAACTCCAGCCTTTGGACTCCAGGATTTATACCAATACTCCCCACCCCCTATGGCCTTCAATCTTGGACTGAGAGTTAACACCATTGGTTTCCTGGGTTCTGAGGCTTGAGGACTTGGACTGAGCCACACTACTGGCATCCCAGCTTGCAGATGGCCTGTAATGGGACTTCTCAGCCTCCATAATCATGTGAGCCAGTTCCCCTGATAAATCCCCTCATATTTATCTTTCTCTCTCTCCTATTGGTTCTGTCTCTCTGGAGAACTCTGATTAACACAGATTTGGTACCAGGAATGATTCTAGTTTTTTTTTTTTTGGAGACAGGTTCTTGCTCTGTCTCCCTGGCTGGTGTGCAGTAGCATGATCATGGCTCACTGCAGCCTTAACCTCCCAGGCCTAAGTGATCCTCCTACCTCAGCCTCATGAGTAGCTGGGACCAAAGGCGCATGCCACCACACCCAGCTAATTTTTGTGTTTTTTATTTTTTATAGAATCGAGTCTCCCTGTGTTGCCCAGGCTGGTCTCAAAACTCCTGGGCTCAAGCAGTCCTCCTGCCTCAACCTTCCAATGCTGGGATTACAGGTGTGAGCCACTGCGCCCAGCCTGAGGAAGATAATTTTAAGGATGAGTTTCCTTAATTAGTTTTGGGGTTCCCAGAATTGGCTCTCTGATTTGATGAGACTTAAAAATGCTAAGGACCCTACTTCTAATAAATAGTACAGAGAGCACTGATAGTCCATACTGTGAACTGTTTATATAGAGATATGCAAAAAATCTACACTTGATACTTCTAATTTACCACCTGTAAGAGGCAAGGAACTTGGCAACCCTGTATTTGATACTGTCAAACATTTGTAGAAAACCAAGGTTTTCTAATGTTGCCACACAAAGTGATGAAAGAAAAGGGTGAGCTCAGGGTTTTGATTTCCTGGCCCCAGCTCTGCCATAAATAGCCCAAGAACTTCTAAGTATGCCCTAAGTCAGAGTCTTCTCTTCTGTTTCCACAGGTCTGAAATTGCAAAAAATCAAACACATGCTCTCATCATGTGATTAGCTGAATTACAATCAAAGTTGAAATCTCAGCCTTGTAAGGTGTCTGCTGTTAAAATGAGAGCATTGGTTGGGAAAGAATGGAATTCTATACATTTGGATGGGGATGTGTGGGCAGACCCTGATGAGGCTGGGGACATTGAGCTCCTAAATTCTGATGAGTCTTGTTTGCCAGCAGAAATGGCCTCCCTCCCCCAGTAACAGCATCCCCCTTACACTGGCCTTTCCACCTTTGTCTGAGGGGATTGACTTTGCATTGCTTGAGGAAACTGTAATGGCCTTCCTGGAGGCAACTGCTAAGCAAGAGGATGCTGAGTCTTCTCAGGACCCATGCCCACCACCCCTCTTTGCTTCTAGACCTATAGCTAGACTTGAGTCCCAGCAGCCCCTAAAGATGAGGTACAAAGTTTTACCCATGAGGAGATGTGCTATGTGCTAAAAAAGCTACTTGAGTTTTCTAATTTATACAAGCAGAAATCTGGAAAACAGGTATGGGAATAGATATTTAGGGTGTGAGATAATGATGGAAGGAACATAAACTTGAGTCAGGCTGAATTTATTGTTTTTTTTTTTTTTTGAGATGGAGTCTTGCTCTGTCGCCCAGGCTGGAGTGCAGTGGCGCAATCTCGGCTCATTGCAAGCTCCGCCTCCTGGGTTCCCGCCATTCTCCTGCCTCAGCCTCCCGAGTAGTTGGTACTACAGGCACCTGCCACTACGCCTGGCTAATTTTTTATATTTTTAGTAGAGACGGGGTTTCACCTGTGTTAGCCAGGATGCTGTTGATCTCCTGACCTTGTGATGCACCTGCCTCGGCCTCCCAAAGTGTTGGGATTACAGGCATGAGCCACCGCGCCTGGCTGAATTTATTGTTACTGGCCCACCAAACACATTCTGCATTTAATGTTGCAGCTCAGGGAGTTAGAAAAGGCAACAGTTGGCCAGGCATGGTGGCCCACGCCTATAATTCCAGCACTTTGGGAGACCAAAGTGGGCAGATCATGAGGTCAGGAGTTCAAGACCAGCCTGGCCAAAATGCGGTGAAACCCTGTCTGTACTAAAAATACTGGAAAAAAAAAATTAGCTGAATGTGGTGGCATGTGCCTGTAGTTCCAGCTACTTGGGAGGCTGAGGCAGAGGAATCACTTGAACCCAGGAGGTGGCGGTTGCAGTGAGCCAAGATCACGCCACTGCACTCTGTCCTGGGTGACAGAGCGAGACTCTGTCTCAAAAAAAAGAAAAGGCAACAGTTTATTTGGTTAGTTGGCTGAAACATGGATGAAAAGATGGCCTACTGTGAGCCAGCTGGAGGTGTCTGATCTACCTTGGTTAACACAGAGGAAGAGATTCAAAGGCTTAGGGAGGAGACTGGGTTGCTAGAGTGGATTTGTCATTTAAAATCTACTTATTCACACTGGGTGGGTCCAGACCACATGCTTTTCAGCAGTACTCTGAGAAACAGGTTTGTGAGGAGAACCCCATCATCCCTAAATGCCATGATTGCCCTTCTCTGTAGGCCGGACCTTAAAATGGGAACTGCAGTCGGTCAACGGAAAAATTTAAATGCAGTGGTAATAACTGGATCCTAGGGTAGCAGAGGCCAAGTGAAGGGACTCAGTTGACAAGGCAAGGTGGACATGGTTATCATAATGGACAGCAGAAGCAAAGCAACAGTCAGAATACTCTGACTCATGTAGACCTATGGCATTGACTAATTCGCTGTGTGGGCAGCTCACTGTCTATTTTCTTCTCCCTTCTCACCTAGTCTGTCTTGGCCTACTACAATTTAAATTCCCTGAGGTTGGGGATTTTGTTTTATCATTGCTTTATCTCCAGTGTCTAGATTAGTGCCTGATAATGGGTAAGCATTAGAGAATGGATGTCTAATAAGTGTGTGTGTGTGTGTGTGTATTTTTATATATATATATACACACATACATGTATATATATATATTTATATTTGTATTTTTTAGACAGGGTCTCTCTCTGTCATCCAGGCTAGAGTACAGTGATGTGATCATAGCTCACTGAAGGCTTGAACTCCTGAGCTCAAGTGATCCTCCTGCCTCAGCCTCCCAAGTAGCTAAGACTACAGGGGTGTGCCACCATGCCTGGCAGCTAATTTTGTGAAAATTTCTTTGTAGAGATGAGGTCACACTATGTTGCCCAGGCTGGTCTCACACTATGGATCTCAAGTGATCCTCCCACCTTGGCCTCCCCAGTCCTGAGATTACAGGTATGAGCCACCATGCCCAGCCTATAAATACTTATTTAATAGAAGAATATGCTGCTTATTTTTCTGGAAAATGGTTTTAATCCCACACTAAGTTGTAGAATTTCATTCCTTTTAAGGTTGAATAATAGTCTGCTATATGTATATACTACATTTTGTTTATCCATTCATCACTTGATAGCATTAGCAAGAATGTTTGAAAGTTTTCATGTATCTATCACAAGGTCTGACATACAGTAGGTGTTTGATAGGTGTTGTGTAAATGTTTAAATGAAAGAATTAGAGAAAGACAAAGTTTCTCACAGGAAATGACAGTTGAGCTAGGCCTTGATAGATTTTTGGAAGGCAGAAGAGTGATGACCTTAAGTCAATTTAATAAATACTTACAACTGAGTGCTAATTACTCTGCAGGGTATTTAACATGAGTTAAAACTTTTGTCTCAGGGAATATATAATCTAGTGAGGACAAAGGGAATGAGAAAATGGCTTTGAGTGAAAGTTTAATAGCAGGAGAGCTTCACACAATATGCTTTGGAGGCTGAAAGGAAGAAAAGAGATATCTTTGTTAAAAGAATGTAGAAAACTGACCTTCATGGAAGAGATCATATTTGCAGAATATCTTGAAGAAGGGGATAGGTTTGGACATGGAGAGAGTGGGAGGGGAGTAGCAGGAATAGATAACAATAGGAGCAAATATACGGAGGTGAGATTTTATAGCTGCTTTCTGTGAGATGTAGTCCTATTTGGATAAAAGATAAAGTTTGTAAAGAAGAAGTGGCAGGGGATAGGAGGTTGGAAAGGGGTCATGTTTAAGAGGGCCTTGAATTCCAGAACTTGGGAGTTTGTATTTAATGTTGTAGGTAGGTGGGGAGAACCACTGCATTTTTTCGGCAGGGAAATTGTGATCCGGCTATATATATGTATATTCTTTTTGAGACAGAGTCTTGCTCTGTTGCCTAGGCTAGAGTGTAATGGTGCGATCTCGGCTCATTGCAACCTCTGCCTCCCAGGTTCAAGCGATTCTCCTGCCTCAGCCTCCTGAGTAGCTGGGATTACAGTTGTGTGTCACCACCCCCAGCTAATTTTTGTATTTTTGGTAGAGGCAGGGTTTCACCATGTTGGCCAGGCTGGTCTTGAACTCCTGACCTCAGGTGATCCACCCGCCTCTGCCTCCCGAAGTGCTGGGATTACGGGCATGAGCCACCGCGGGGATAAATGTTGACTTCTAGCTGCTCCTGAACTGCAAGGTAGAAATGTATCTAGGATGTAGCTAGAAATGTAGTTTAATGCTTAGGAAAGAGTATAGGGCCAGAGAAAGAGTCAAGCTACCATATGCATAGAGTAAATGGGATTTTGTATGGAAAAAATATATAAAATTTAAAAAGGTGGAGGCTGAAGGCAAAATTTTTTTTTTAGGAAATAACTGGGATCAGGGAGGAGACAGGAAGAGTGGTTTGAGAGGTTGAAAGAAAATAATAATTTCATCAAAGTTATGGAAGGATGAAATAAAGAAGGCAGAGAGTGAGGGAGAAGGAAGACCTGGGATAAAGGAAGGGGACAGAGTCTGAATTTGTTCAGTCATTGGTGACTCTCAAGTGAGAGGAATGAGAGTGAAACCAGAATGCAGAGAGTAGTAGGTAGTGAGGAAATAGAGATTTTTCAGTTCAATAACTCTTATTTTTTAAATTGGTAAATAGTATTTGTTGTAGAAAATCTGGATACTTAACAAATCTTTAAGAATCTGCTATCTGCCAGACATTGGACTAGGTGCTGAGATGCAAGGAGGACTAGCATGATAAAGACATGACCTTCAATTCCTTCGTTCCTTCTCTTATCTCTGCTTAGAGTCCATAGTACATTATTATTAAAATTACCTATGTGAATACATTCTTAAACTTGCTCCTCTTCCTCCAGTGTAGTCACGAGACTAAATTCCAACACGTGAATTCAATTCTGCACCTAGTCCTTGCTTATACTTGAGCTGCTGAATGTGGAGAAAGGGATGTGACCACATGGACTGGTCTCACATTAATTATGACCACTAACCTTAAGTGACCTTTAAAACTGCCCAGCTTAACTTCTGCATTTCCACAATGCATTCATCCTGCTTCCCCGTCACTTTCCTAAATGACAGTTTCACATGTTCTTTTTTTTCTCTTTTAAAGGACAACCGTTCTTCCCACTTTTAACTAAAGAACTTGCTTTTAATATCACTGATAATGTGGACACAGTCAGACGAGAACTCCTTCATGCTCCTGTTACCACAGCTGTCAACATATTTACACATTAATGTGAATAGTCTGCCGCTTTTCTGTTCCAGTGGATGACTGTTCGTGTCCTTGTCCAGGGTCTGCTTCTCTGTTTGTGGACTGGATCCCATCCTATCCCTCTAATCTACTCAAGGACATCACTCTAGGAACTATCTTGTCCTCTTTTTTGGATCAACAATTTTTGTCTCTCTGTTGAGTCTTCCCCATCAGCATATAAATATACTCTATTATCTCCCATTTAAGAATAGTAAATAATTGACCCTATATCTCTTTCTAGCTACTTCTCTATTTCTCTGCCCTTATTTACAGCAGTATTCCTCGAGACACTTGCCTATGGGCATGTCTTCTTTATCTTCTTTCATTTTCTTGAATCCATTCCAGTCAGGGTTCTATCCTTACCATTTCACTGAAACCATTTAGTCAGTTCATTTAGTGATACCTGCTTTGCCAAACCTAATTATCATTGGACTTGGTTGATAATTTTCTCTTTGTTGAAATGCTTTTGTACGTGTTGGTTTTTAGGATATCACACTCTTAGTTCTCCTCTTACTTCATTAATTGCTCCCTTTTGGTTTCCTTTGCTGGTTCTTCCTTCCATGTCTCTGACCACTAAACATTGGCATACCCCAGTTCTTAGTCCTTGGACATCTTCTTCTGTCCAGCTATACTCACCTTCAAATAACATCTATCGGCTGGCAACTCCTGAATTTCTGTTTTTAGCCCAGACCTTTCTCCTGAACTTTAGATTCTTTAAGTAGGCTGCTGGATCATCTGCTTTTGAATGTTTAGTAGGCATCTCAAACTTAAAGTGTCTAAAACCAAATTTTTTCCACCTTTAAACATATTCTTTTTTTTTTTTTTTTGAGATGACGTCTTACTCTGTAACCTTGGCTGGAGTGCAGTGGCATGATCTCAGCTCACTGCAACCTCTGCCTCCTGGGTTCAAGTGATTCTTCTGCCTCAGGCTCCTGAATAGCTGGAATTCCAGGTGCCCTCTACCACACCAGGCTAATTTTTGTATTTTAGTAGAGATGGGGTTTCACTGTGTTGGTCAGGCTGGTCTCAAACTCTCGACCTCAAGTGATCTGCCCGCCTCGGCCTCCCAAAGTGCTGAGATTACAGGTGTGAGCCACTGTGCCTGGTCTAAACCCATTCTTTTTAAATAGCTTTCTTCATGTCAATAAATGACAATTCCATTCTTCTGATTGCTTATGATATAAACCTTGAAATCATCTTTATCTTGTCTCTTTGTCATATTCGTATCCAAGCCATCAGCAAATCCTGTCAGCTCTGTCTTCAAAATATATTAAGAATCTCACTATTTCTCATGACCTGTACTGCTGCTACCCTCATCCAAGACGCCATCATGCCTTGCCTAGATTATTATAAAAGTTTCACAAGTGATATTTCCACTTATACCGCTGCCCCCTTTGAACAGTCTTTTCTCAACCCAGCAGCTAGAGTGAGTCTTTTAAACCGCAAGATAGATTACATGATTCTACTGAAAACCCTTTTGTGCCTCCCATCTCACTCAGTAAAAGCTCAAGCCCTTACAGTAATCTACAGACTGTTATTACATAATCTAAGCTCCTTTTACATCTCTTACCTAGTCTCCTATTACTCTCCCTCTTGCTCGTTCAGGCCCAGCATCACTGGCCTCCTTGCTGTTCTTTGAACATGCCAAGCATGCCCTTACCGCACCTCTCTCTAGGACACTTCCCATACATGTCTGCTGTACTAGCTCCCTCACTTCACTTAGAACTCTGTTCAAATATCAGCTGAACACAGAGATTTCCCTTGAGCAATACAAACAATCCTCCACCACAAGAACTCCTTTCCCTTTACTCTGCTTTGTTTTTTTTTCCCCAATAGACATATTACCATTTGGTATATTTAGTTGTTTATTTTTGTGTTCTATCTTGAGAAATTTGTTATCTTCCTTAATAAACTGAAAGACAGAGATATGTTCCTTGTGCTGTTAAACTGGAAGCTCCACGAGAGCATGGACTGTATCTGACTTGTTTATCATGTATCTGTAGCACGTTATGTAATTCCTGGCACATAGATATTCAGCACATCATTATAAATGAATGAATGCCTTTTAACTTTAACAGAGAGGCCAGCTTGCAGTTATTGTATGTGTGAGTGTACACATTTGTAGTAACTGTATATGATTAGATGGTCCTCATGTACATTTAATAGAAATTATTTATCATCCATCTAAAAACTGACCTAAACATTGTTTTAATCAGCTTATAGGGTCAATCTTATTGCGTTCGACCTTTTACAAATCCCAGTGCCTCATTTATTATAAAAATGGCATGGCATAAAGAGAGATAGGGGCATAAATCTGCATGCTGCTGTAAGAAGAGTTGAATGGGAATGGTACAGCCTTTTGCTATGAATCAGCCTGCTGTGCTTTTAGATTATGCCTTATGGGACTTGCAAAACATTGCTATTTTAAACTTTAGTTATAAATTATCTTTTAAGGGACCATTTAGATATGACTTAGTAAACAAAGGTGTCCTGAACTGTCCAAGCATGAAATTACATTCATCTAATATACATAGCTCTTCAAAAGCTATACTTTGTAAAACGGTTGAATGACTTGAATCATTTACATGTTGTGATGGCCTAAATAGTCATTTCTGAGAATTATAAGCAAGTGTAAAAGACAAAATAGTATAAGGTTCTAGATTAATTATGCAGCTATAAATCATAGATTAAGGAGCTCAATTATGTTTGTGCATTAACAACAAAACCTTGAGTGTGTTGGTGATTGTGTGACAAATATTTATCATTCCTTTCATATAGAGATGGCTTCTGCTCCCCCTACAGAGACATACAACCACATATCTTTGGGTCCTTAGGAGATTTTTTGCGTTCTTCCTGACTAAAAATATTGATAGAATTTAAATTTGAAAATTCATTCAGAATATAAACAAAAATAGAATTTATTTCTGTTTTATTTTTCTTAAGTGATTTTTTTTGCTACATTTGTTCATACTGAATTCTGTGTAGATATGTTGACCTTTAATAACCAAGGTATTTTATGGACCAAACAATGCAAAAGTAATTATATATATATATATATATATATATATATATGTTCACATACACAATAACATGTCTTTTCACTCCTTCCAGCCACATTAATGTAGTAAAACTTGTTTATTATGTGACACCAAGCTTTCACATCTCCATATGAAAACAGTAGTTCAGTTGAATTTGGGGGAAAAAAATCCACAGTTGTTGTCTTGTTGTTCACAGGAAGGGAGGCAATAATAAGTTAATAAAGATCTATCACCGAGATGGTAAATATGGTTTTTCTGATCCTCTGACATTTAATTCCGTGGTGGAGCTCATTAACCACTATCACCATGAATCTCTTGCTCAGTACAATCCCAAGCTTGATGTGAAGCTGATGTACCCAGTGTCCAGATACCAACAGGTAAGATTATGGAAGTCCTTGCTAGCTATTGAGCAAGTCATTATTTAACAACCTTATTTGATTTTTTTTTTACCAGTGTTATCAGTTTTAAAAAACTAGCCATTTTATTATTTATTTATTTATTTACTTTGAGACAGAGTCTCTGTTGCCCAGGCTGAAGTGCAGTGGCATGAATATGGCTCACTGCAGTCTTGACCTTCTGGGCTCAAGTGGTCCTCCTGCCTCAGCCTCCCAGTAGCTGGGATCACAGGTGCATACCACAACTTCAGGGTCTTGCCATGTTGCCCAGGCTAGTCTTGAACTGGGCTCAAGCAGTCTTCTCACTTTGGCCACTGAAAGTGTTGGGATTATAGGCATGAGTCATTGTGCCTAGTGCCTACTTAAGATTTTAGATATTTTTGGAACTTATTTTGTGGCTACCCTTCTATAATATCTTATTGCATGTACTTGTTACCTTTATATAAAAATACTTATGTTTATGTTTCCCACTTATACTTCATTTCTTAATTTTTAAAGTATTAATCATTTTGATGTGATATAAAGGCTGATCTTAATATTATCAAAGGATTTGGTACATTTGTGTGCTTGATATTAATACAGTGACTTAAACTTGTACAGTTGAAATACAGTTTAAAAATAATATATGGTTGAGGTGATATTTTCCTTTAAAAAATAGATATGGAAAAAGTCACATGTTAGAATTGTTAACATTCTTTATTTTTTTCTTTACCTGTATAGGATCAGTTGGTAAAAGAAGATAATATTGATGCAGTAGGTAAAAAACTACAAGAATACCACTCTCAGTATCAAGAGAAGAGTAAAGAGTATGATAGGCTCTATGAAGAATATACGAGAACATCCCAGGTTGCTATATTTATGTTGTTTTGACTAGTATGTGTGCAATGTTTTAGTTACTTCAAATTTTCTATCATTCACTTGATGATCTTTAGCTGTTTTAATGTCTTAAAGGCTTAAACAGCCTTTTTGAAACTTGGATGATACAAATTCCCCTCCCTTCTTAATTGGTTAAGGATATAATTTGTATCAGTTAATATTAACTGGTCACAAGTGACAAAAAAAATAACAAAGGCTTCAGATAGAAATTTAGTTTTCTTTCATGTGTATATAGGAGCTACAGGGGTGTTAGGGTAACTCCACTGTCCTCAGAACTTACAGGCATTTTCTGTCTTGATGCTTGGCTATCTGTGGAAGAGGGCTTACTCTAATATTGGCGGTCACAACCATATTCTAGTAAACAGGAATGAAGAATAGGAAGGAGAAAGGAAGGTTCTCTATCTTTGAGACAACTTCCTAGAAGGAGCACACTCTGCTTTCACTTTTATCCCACTGGCTAGAACTAAGACGCATGGTCATACCTAGCTACAGGTCACTGCTAGCTGTAGGGGAGGCTGAGAAATCTAGTTTTTATTTGGTCAGGTGTGCTCAACTAACGTGGGGATTTACTGAGGAAGAAGGAGCTGATGGATGGAAATTGTGGGCTTACTAGTAGACCTAACTACACAGTTTTTAGATCATTAACTTTAATAACCAGTAATACTTACTTTTCATATTTATGATGTAGAGCAAAATTCTATAGAATAATCTAGTTTCTTTCCTTGGACTTCTTATGCCTGACTACTTTGATCCTTTTTTAGCTAGACTTGGTTTAATTTGCCCTAAGTTGTCACATAGTTTGTCAAAAGTGTTTGGAATTTTGATGAAGCTGGGTATCTTCAGAGAAGTTTACTTTTTATAATATTTGGGTAGGAAGTGGCTTAGGAAAATATATTTAACTGTATTTCTCATGTACATTCTCTTGGAACACAAGTTATTACTTTGAATATCAAATGATTTATAGAAGCATTAGTCCATGTTGATTCTACTTAATTCCTAGTGAATTCTTAGTGCAACAGTAGCTTACCCTGGGCTCTTTCTAGTAGATAACAATAATGGATTTTTTTAGTGTTTACTTTCTATTTCATGAATTTCTGCTCTTTTTAATTTTTTTCTGCTGTTTTTCAGTTTAATTTTCTCTTTTCCTACTTCTTAAGGTGGAAATTTTGTTCATTCGTTTAAAAACTTTCTTTTCTGGCCGGGCGCGGTGGCTCAAGCCTGTAATCCCAGCACTTTGGGAGGCCGAGACAGGCAGATCACGAGGTCAGGAGATCGAGACCATCCTGGCTAACACGGTGAAACCCTGTCTCTACTAAAAAATACAAAAAATTAGCCGGGCGTGGTGCCGGGCGCCTGTAGTCCCAGCTACTCGGGAGGCTGAGGCAGGAGAATGGCGTGAACCCGAGAGGCGGAGCTTGCAGCGAGCTGAGATCTGGCCACTGCACTGCAGCCTGGGTGACAGAGCAAGACTCCATCTCAAAAAAAAAAAAACAAAAAAACTTTCTTTTCTAAAATAAGCAGTTAAAGCAATACATTTTCCTCTAAGCACTGCGTATATGCATCTCACAAATTTTGTCATACTCTGTTTTCCCTGTTATTCAGTTTTTAATATTTTCTCTTTTTTTGTGATTTCTTCTTTCGCCCCTTGTGTTTTTAATTTTTAAATATTTGGGACTTTCAAATATATTATTTATTTCTAATTTAAATTAATTTTGTTGTTAGTAAATATGTTCATTAAAGTTATATTCTTTTGACATTTATTGACCTAGATTTTATTTTATTATTGATGTTTTTATGAGACAGAATCTTGCCCTGTCCCCCAGGCTGGAGTGAAGTGGCTCCATCTCAGCTCACTGCAACCTCCGCCTCCCGGGTTCAAGCAATTCTCCTGCCTCAGCCTCCCGAATAGCTGTGATTACAGGTGTCCACCACCATGCCTGGCAAATTTTTGTATTTTTAGTAGAGACAGGTTTTCACCATGTTGGCCAGGCTGGTATCAAACTCCTGACCTCAGGTGATTTGCTCATCTCAGCCTCCCAAAGTGCTGGGATTACAGGCGTGAGCCACTGTGCCCGGCCAGCTCTTTTTTTATTTTTATTTTTTATTTTACTTACTTATTTTTTAAGTAGAGAGGGGTTTTGCCATGTTGGTCAGACTGGTCTTGAACCCCTGACCTCAAGCGATCGACCTGACTCAGCCTCCCACAGTGCTGGGATTACAGGCATGAGCCACCATGCCCAGCCACAAACAAAGCCATAAACAACTCTTTAAGAAGCTTATCTGTGATTTGAAGAGAATTTTGGAATAAGAGTGCTTTTTTTTCAAAGTGTTGTTACCAGAACTTGCTTATATGCTGCTAAGAAGGAATCATTAGACTGGGAGAGTTAATAATGTAAAAGGGGCTAGCTGATACGATAGAGTGAAGGACCCAGAAAGGAAAGGGAGCTGAGACCTAGAGCACATGTAAATAAAGGGAGAGGAAGGGAGAGAAGAGGTGAACAGGTAGGTTTATAGTTTTGGTGGCAGGTGTAGTGGTATAGTGGCATTGTTTATGAGGGGGGGTGCTGACTTAGTAGTGATATCAAATACTTTTCCCTTTGCTGTTCTACTTACCGATATATATACCAGTGTTAATAAAATCTAAATTGTTAGTGTTTTCTTTGAAGATCCAGGGCCAGAACTTGATAGGTAATTTCTAACCTTGCAAGGGAGCTAAGGCTATCCACTATAATTTAAGAGTTGTAGAATTAGTACCAAGATATTTGGCATATGGGCATTCTAGTTAGTTTTTAATATTAAGATACATATGATGTAATCTCAACTGTATGGACTATCACAAGGTTCCAGCCTCCCTCATCTGCTAATCCTCTAATGTTCTAGCCCTACTGGGCAATTACTAATCCTTGAACATGCCTTGTTATTTTATGTATACATTATACCATGCCTCCTTTGTGCAGTGCTGCATTTTCTTCCTCTATATCAGTTCTTTAAGACCTAGCTTAAGTGTCACCTCCTCTGTGAAGTCTCTGTAAAGCAATAAATAATTAGTTAATATCACTTGGTTGCCTCTTCCATGACATGAAACCAAACCTTATTAGAGTTCAGAAATCTATTCCACCTGTATATTCTGAGTCTTAGAGGGCAGGCTTCATGTTTCACAAATCTCTATCACCAGATGGTAATTTCTGTGTAGTGGATTCTCAATAATCAATTGTTGAAAATGACAAATGCTTAAACTGGGTGTGTGGTGCCCTCCTAAAGTCTCAACTGGTTGGGAAACTGAGGTGGAATGATCCCTTAAGCCAGGATTTCAAGTCCAGCTTAGGCAACAGTTTTAAAAACACTAACCCACCCGCCCACCCACCAGCAAAACCAAAACCAAAACCCACCCCAGCCTAATAAGTGCTAGACAATGTAGGAATTATCCCATAAGCATCAAAACTTCTAGAATTATAAACATTCAGGATAGCAGTTTTTCTAGACCCTTAGGCGTATTTATTGCTTTTCTAAAAAACAAACTGAACAAAATTTAACCTTCTGAAGATTTTCGGGGAATCGTGATTCAGATGTTTTTTTTTGTTTTTGTTTTTTTTGAGACAAAGTCTTGCTCTGTTGCCAAGGCTGGAATGCAGTGGCACAATCTCAGCTCACTGCAACTGCTGCCTCCCGGGTTCAAACGATTCTCTTGCCTCAGCCTCCTGAGTAGCTGGGATTACAGGCGTGCGCCACCATGCCTGGCTAATTTTTGTATTTTTAGTAGAGACGGGGTTTCACCATGTTGGTCAAGCTGGTCTCGAACTCCTGACCTCGTGATCTGCCCACCTTGGCCTCCCAAAGTGCTGGGATTACAGGCATGATCATCTTATTATTCTTAAGTGCATTGGACTTTAGCAGCTATTTTTCCCCTTTTCATTTTCTTGTAATCGGATTAATCTACTGATGAATCTGTTTGGAAAACTAAGCACATACTTGAGAAATGAGAGTAAGAATAAATAGACTTTATAAGACTCTTCTGGGAGTAAGTCTTTGTGCTTTGGTGCATGGACTCTTTAGCTCTATCCATTCACTCTTTCAGCACCTTTTGGGGAATAGCACTATAATAGGTGCAAAATCAGAATTTGGTCGTTGTCTTCAAGGTGTTCAGGGTTAATCTCTCTTGGCAGCTCAGAGACCTTTCTGTGGTTCTTAGCGATATATTTCACATAATGGTTCTTTTTCATTTATTTATAGTTTTTTAAAATTTTAAAATTTTTTATTTTTTACATGGAATCTTGTTCTGTCACCCGGGTTGGAGTGCAGTGGCGTGATCTTGGCTCACTGCAACCTCTGCCTCCTGGGTTCAAGCGATTCTCCTGCCTCGGCCTCCTGAGTAGTTGGGATTACAGGCACCCGCCACCACGCCTGGCTAATTTTTGTACTTTTAGTAGAGACAGGGTTTTGCTATGTTGGCCCGGGTGTCTTGAACTCCTGACCTCAAGTGATCTGCCTGCCTCAGCTTCCCAAAGTGCTGGGATCACAGGTGTAAGCCACCATGCCTGGCCTATTTTATAGTTTAAATGATGTATTTTACATATAGGTAATAGAGTAGGGGTTGAATAAAAGCTCTTGATTTAGTCCTCCTAAACAAGGGGAAAGACTTTTGAAAGACTAGGTGTTATATGGGATTACATTAATAACTAGAATTATAAAATTTAAGACCAAGGTTAGAAGAAAATAATAAAGAATGAAGCCTGTGTTTTTTCTTTGTCTCTCTTGTAGGAAATACAGATGAAGAGGACTGCAATAGAAGCTTTTAATGAAACAATTAAAATATTTGAAGAGCAGTGTCACACACAAGAACAACATAGCAAAGAGTATATTGAGCGATTTCGCAGAGAGGGGAATGAAAAGGAGATTGAACGGTAAGTACTTAGTACCTCCAAGGGCATCAGTGAGACAGGATTTCTTTCTTCCCCAGTAATTTCTGTCTTGTTTGCTTTTGCCCCTCAAACTGCACAGCCCTACTATTGGAACCACTTGCTCTTTCCACTAACGGCACCAAATTGAACTTCCTCTCTCCTCTGTTCTTTCTTCATTCTCCCAAATTAACTCCTGCTTATCCATTAGGACTTCAGGTTAGATACCATCTTTTCTAGAAATTGTTCCCTGATTCCGGAGACCAATTTAGGGGCTGTATTTTGGGTCCCTACAGTGTCTGGTCCTGATCCCTAGTGTAACATTTACTGAATGCCATGCCCACTCAACTGTAAACTCATCGAGAGTAGGCATTGGTGGCTTATTTTCCCTGGTAGCCCTAGTACCTACGTATGTATGGGAGTACATAATGGGTGCTCATTGAATATTTTTTTGAAATGAAATCAACTTTGGCAGCAGTCTGAATAAATTGTAGTAGAACAAGACTAGGCAGGAACACCAGCCTGACTTGCACATGACTGCAACGGTTGTGGTCATCAGGTTAAACGATAATGAGGGCCTGGACTAGAGAAGTAGCAGAAAAGAAGCGGGAGGTCATGGGAATGCTAAGGACTTTATGCCTGACCAGATATGGTAGGTGTGGGAGAAGTCAAAGATTATTCCTAGATTTCTGGTGTGAGAGACTGGAAGATGGTGTTTTTCACCCAAATAAAAAGTACATGAGGAGAGTCTAGGGTTGGAACCAGTGAGTTCGAGGTTCCTGTGAGAACACAAATGGAGCTCACTGGGGAGCAGGCAGCTGATTATTTGGATTTAGAACTTGGTATAGAAAGGATTTGGAAGGCATAGGTGTGTAGCCGATGGTAGATGCTAAGAATGAAATTACACAGAAAGAATGAGTGGCAGGAGAAGTAATGGATTTGATAACTAAAAGGATATTGAAAGCCTGTCAAAGCAAATTGAGTGGAGTATTGGAAGACTAAGCTAGATTGTAGTGGGTTGAGTGCTAAAATAGATAATAAATATAAGTAATTAATATGCAATGGAAAAGCAAAATTATTTCTCATATTAGGACCACAGTATTAGTGTATTTCTGTGTGCATGAGTTTAGAGCTAAGTGCTGTGAGGCAGTGTAGCTTAAATGATTAAAACTATGGGCTTGAATTCTGAATTGGCCGTTTTGTTAGCTGTATAACCTTAGGTGAATTACTTAACTTTTCTCAGTCTGTTTTCTCTTCCATAAACTGAATAAAATTGTTGGAATGCTAGAGAATTAAGTAATATATATTTTGGCACATGATGGGCTTTCAGTAAATGATAATTATTTATTTATTTGAGATGGAGTCTCTCTGTGTTGCCCAGGCTAGAGTGCAGTGGTGCCATCTCGGCTCACTGCAACCTCTGTCTCCTGGGTTCAAATGATTCTTGTGCCTCAGCCTCCTGAGTCACTGGAATTACAGGCGCCCACCACCATGCCTGGCTACTCTTTTGTATTTTTTAGTAGAGACGGGGTTTCACCAAATTGACCAGACTGGCCTTGAACTGCTGACCTCAGGTGATCCACCCGCCTTGGCCTCCCAAGGTGCTGGGATTACAGGCTTGAGCCACTGCGCCCGGCCTCATGATAATTATTATTAACGATGAAGAAACAGAAAAGGATTTGTAGTTTTGTTGCAGAGGGAAATAAAGTAGCATGATAACGTTTTGTTTCATTTTATTTATTTATTTTTTTGAGACAGAGTCTTGCTCTGTCGCCCAGACTGGAGTGCGGTGGTGCGATCTCGGCTCACTGCACCCTCTGCCTCCTGGGTTCAAGTGATTCTGCTGCCCTAGCCTCCCAAGTAGCTGGGTTTACAGGTGAATGCCATCACACCTGGCTGATTTTTGTATTTTTGGTAGAGATACGGTTTCATCAAGTTGGCCAGGCTGGTCCTGAGCTCCTAATCTCAGGTGATCCACCCACCTTGGCCTCCCAAAGTGCTGCAATTACAGGCATGAGCCACTGTGCCCAGCCTATTTTATTTTTTTATTTTTTGAGGTAGGGTCTTGCTCTGTTGCCCAGGCTGGAATGAAGTAGCATGATCATGACTCACTGCAGCCTCAACCTCCTGGGCTCAAGGGATCCACTTGCCTCAGCCTCTCGAGTTGCTAGGACTACAGGCAAGCACCACTGCACTGGCTAATTTTTAAAAATCTTTTTGTAGAGATGGGGTCTTAACTCCTGGGTTCAAGCAATCCTCTGCCCTCAGCTTCCCAAAGTGCTGGGATTACAGGTGTGTGTCCATTCTGTGAAGTTTTAATAGTAATATAAAGCCACATATTGAGTGACAAGGGAATAATGTAGACAGTTGTTACCATAAGGGTTCAGAGCATAGCAAAACTTTGTGTGTTGGAAAAGCTTATAGCCATCATCTGTTGAGTGCTTACCAAGATAATGTCAGGAAATGTTCTTTCCTTTACATGTATTGTCACATTTAATTAACAGAAAATCCCAGTGAAGTAAGTACTGTTGTAGGTACCCATTTGTATTAGTCCATTTTCATGCTGCTGATAAAGACATACCTGAGACTGGGGCAGTTTACAAAAGGAAGAGGTTTAATTGGACTTACAGTTCCAGGTGGCTAGGGAAGCCTCACTCACAATCACGGTGGAAGGGAAGGAAGAGCAAGTCACATCTTACGTGGATGGCAGCAGGCAAAGAGAATGAGGAAGATGCAAAAGCAGAAATCCCTGATAAAACCATCAGATCTCGTGAAACTTATTCACTACCATGAGAACGGTATGGGGGAAACCACCTCCATGATTCAGTTGTTTCACCCTGGTCCCTCCCACAACATGTGGGAATTATGGGAGTATAATTCAAGAGGAGATTTGGGTGGGGACACAGCCAAACCACATTATTCTGCCCCGGCCCCTCCCAAATCTTGTATCTTTACATTTCAAAACCAATTATGCATTCCTAACAGTCCCCCAAAGTCTTAACTCATTTCAGCATTAACTCAAAAGTCCACAGTCCAAAGTCTCATCTGAGACAAGGCAAGTCCTATGAGCCTGTAAAATCGAAAGCAAGCTAGTTATTTCCTAGATACAATGGGGGTACAGACATTGGGTAAATACAGCTGTCCCAAATGGAAGAAATTGGCCAGAACAAAGGGGCTACAGGGTCCATGCAAGTCTGAAATCCAGCAGGGCAGTCAAATCTTAAAGCTCCAAAATGGTCTCCTTTGACTCCATGTCTCACATCCAGGACATGCTGATGCAAGAGATGGGTTCCCATAGTCTTGGGTAGCTCTGCCCCTGTGGCTTTGCAGGGTACAGCCTCCCTCCTGGCTGCTTTCACAGGTTGGCCTTGAGTGTCTGTGACTTTTCCAGGCACACAGTGTAAGGTGTCAATGGATCTACCATTCTGGGGTCTGGAGGACAGTGGCCCTTTTCTCACAATGCCACTAGGCGGTGCCCCAGTAGGAACTCTGTGTGGGGGCTTTGACCCCGCATTTCCCTTCCACACTGCCCTAGCAGAGGTTCTCCATGAGGGCTCTGCCCCTGCAGCAAACTTCTGCCTGGGCATCCAGGTGTTTCCATACATCTGAAATCTAGGCGGAGGTTCCCAATTCTTGACTTCTGTGCACCTGCAGGCTCAACACCACATGGAAGCTGCCAAGGCTTGGGGCTTGTACCATCTGATGCCATGGCCTGAGCCCTATGTTGGCCCCTTTCAGCCATGGCTGGAGTGGTTAGGATGCCAGGCATCAAGTCTCTAGGCCGCACACAGCTCAGGGACCCTGGGCCTAGCCAGCGAAACTCCTTTTTCCTCTAGGCCTCCGGGCCTTGATGGGAGGGGCTGCCTTGAAGACTTCTGACATGCCCTGGAGACATTTTCCCCATTGTCTTGAGGATTAACATTTGGCTTCTTGTTACTTATGCAAATTTCTGCAGCTGGCTTGAATTTCTCCTCAGAAAATGGAATTTTATTTTCTATTGCATTGTCAGGCTGCAAATTTTTCAAACTTTTATGCTCTGTTTCCCTTTTAAAACTGAATGCTTTTAAGAGCACCCAAGTAACCTCTTGAATGCTTTGCTGCTTAGAAATTTCTCCTGCCAGATACCCTAAATCATCTCCCTCAAGTTCAATGTTCCACAAATCTCTAGGGCAGGGGCAAAATGCCATCAGTCTCTTTGCTAAAACATAACAAGAGTCACCTTTGCTCCAGTTCGCAACAAGTTCCTCATCTCCATCTCAGACCACCTCAGCCTGGACCTTATTGTCCATATGACTATCAGCATTTTGGGCAAAGCCATGCGACAAATCTCTAGGAAGTTCCAGACTTTCCCACATTTTCCTGTCTTCTTCTGAGCCCTTCAAACTGTTCCAACTTCTGCCTGTTACCCGATTTTAAGGTTGCTTCCACATTTTCGGGTATCTTTTCAGCAATGCCTCACTCTGCTAGTACTAATTTACTAAATTAGTCCATTTTCATACTGCTGATAAGGACATACCCAAGACTGGGCAATTTACAAAAGGAAGAGGCTTAATTAGGCTGACAGTTCCACGTGGCTGGGGAAGCCTCACAGTCATGGTGGAAGGCAAGGAGGGACAAGTCCTGTCTTACATGGATGACAGCAGGCAAAGAGAGAATGAGGAAGATGCAAAAGCAGAAACCCCTGATAAAACCATCAGATCTTATGAGACCTGTTCACTACCATGAGAACAGTATGGGGGAACCGCTCCATGATTCAATTATCTCTTCCCGGGTCCTTCCTACAATCTGTGGGAATTATGGGAGTACAATTCAAGATGAGATTTGGGTGAGGGCACAGCCAAACCATATCACCATTTTAAACAGATGAGGAAATGAAGGCACTGAGACGTTAAATAACTTGCCCATGGCCCCACAGCAAGTGACAGCAGAGATTCAGACGTAGGTTGCAAAACCATAGTTCTTAACTGTTGTGTTGTGCTACCTCTTGAATATCAAACGTATAGCTTTACTTGTTCAGTCATTGCTGGATTCAGGGCCCAAACAAGGTTATTGAGATTCTCTCTCACATTGTATTTTAGCTCAGTTTTTCTCTGGGTTGATTTTATTCTCAGGCAGGCTTTGCCAGTGAAGTGACAGTATAGCTGCTGGGATGAGAACTGCATATTCATAATTTAGCAATTCGTGTGGAAAGAGATAATTTATTTTAACAATACAGTTCTAGCAAATGTTCTAGAATTGACTCTCATTCGATCAGTTTGAGTCTTATTCCTGTTCCTGAACCAGTCACTGTGGTCTGAGGGTAGGGATGGGATAGAGTGGAATATTCTTATTGGCCAGTCTGGGCCATGTGTGTTTACATCCCTGGATCTGAAATGGGGGAATGAATCCTTACCTCCAGGGAACATCAGGGTGCTAATACCAGAAATGGGAATGGATATGGGCCAGGTAAAAACAAATCTTCACCCCGCATAAGATATTAGAACCTCACTGGGTGCAATGGCTCACGCCTGTAATCCCAGTACTTTGGGAGGCTGAGGCAGGCAGATCACCTGAGGTTAGGAGTTTGAGACCAGCCTGGTCAACATGGCAAAACCCCGTCTCTGCTAAAAATACAAAAATTAGCCGGGTGTGGTAACACGTGCCTGTAATCCCAGCTACTGGGGAGGCTGAAGCAGGAGAGTTGCTTGAACCCGGAAGGCAGAGGTTGCAGTGAGCTGAGATCATGCCACTACACTCCAGCCTGGGGTGACAGAGCGAGACTCAAGGGGGAAAAAAAAAAAGGATATTAGGACCATGCTCACTCAGTAGGATCTGTCTGCTTGATTTCTATTTTAGCCTTAACATGTCACATATTTTTACAGAATTATGATGAATTATGATAAATTGAAATCACGTCTGGGAGAGATTCATGATAGCAAAATGCGTCTAGAGCAGGATTTGAAGAAACAAGCTTTGGACAACCGAGAAATAGATAAAAAAATGAATAGTATCAAACCTGACCTGATCCAGCTGCGAAAGATCCGAGATCAGCACCTTGTGTAAGTAGTCTGCGAGTGTATCGGGAGGGAGACACTAGTGCCAGGTTACTACCAGCACTAGAGATGTCAGAGGTGGGAGAAGAGATTTGTAATTGAGAATTGGCCAGTAAGATGGTAAGAATTTAGGAAAATGGCCTTGGTAGTTGTAGGGGGTACCAGAGTTAATCTGAAGTTAATATGTGGAGCAACCCAGAATGTAGGATTCTTGATTCATAGAAATGCCTTGGAAATCTCAGAGGCTGGCTGTGGCATGAGTAAAATGCTATACCTTAAGAAGAACAGATTAATGTTTGCCTAAAACATAAAAATCAGAATCTTTGTTTACACAGTAGAACTGAGTGGGGAATTTCTATTTCCTCTGAGGGGAAATAGGTCCTAGGCTGGGCACAGTGGCTTACGCCTGTAACCCCAGCACTTTGGGAGGCCGAGGTAGGCAGATCATCTGAGGTCATGAGTTCAAGACACCAGCCTGGCAAACATGGTGAAACTCCGTTTCTACTAAAAATACAAAAATTTGCTGGGTATGGTGGCACATGCCTGTAATCCCAGCTACTCGGGAGGCTGAGGCAGGAGAATCACTTGAACCCTGGAGGCAGAGGTTGCAGTGAGCCGAGATCACGCCACTGCACTCCAGCCTGGGTGACAGAGTGAGACTCCATCTCAAAAAAAAAAAAAAGAAAAAAAGATGATGAAACCTCGTCTGTACTAAAAATACAAAAAATTAGCTGGGCATAGTGGTGGGTGCCTGTAGTCCCAGCTACTTGGGAGGCTGAGGCAGGAGAATCACTTGAACCTGGGAGGCAGAGGTTGCAGCGAGCCAAGATCGTGCCACTGCACTCCAACCTGGACAAGAGTGAGTCTCAAAAACAACAACAACAAAAACAAAATGACGTTCTTTATTTAAATAACAGAAATGTGTCTATAGAAGGTACTTGAGGTAACTTGACTGAGTAGTGAAACCTAATTCTTTAAGATTAGGGAAAACTATATAATTTAGCCAAATATAGGCATAATAGAGATAATATCCAAATATAAATGGAAAGATAGTATCAGAATAAAATGTGTGAATTATATTTTTAGAAACATAAGTAACTGCTTCATAGGACAGAATGCATGAGAAAGGAACATACTGGATATTGGGCTTAGTTCTAGGTAACAAATAGGCTGTTCTGAAATACATTTATGGGTGACCTTGATACATGTAACACCACTCAATTCAAACTACTGGCAGGAGAAAACAGAGCAGAGACCTCTGAATCTGGGTTTTCCATAGAAACCCTGGGTTCTTTGTGTGAGAAAGAGGGAGAAGATGAAATATATACCCAGAGATTGGAACTGTGGCAGAAGAGTTTCAGTAGAGGAAGATTTAAGATGATTTTTCTTTTTTCTGAGACGGAGTCTCACTGTGTCACCTAGGCTGGAGTGCAATGGCATGATCTCAGCTCACTGCAACCTCCACCTCCTGGGTTCAAGTGATTCTCCAACCTCAGTCTTCCGAGTAGCTGGGAATACAGGCGTGCACCACCATGCCCAGCTAATTTTTGTATTTTTAGTAGAGACGGGGTTTCACCATGTTGACCAAGCTGGTCTCAAGTTCCAGACCTTAGGTGATCTACCCACCTTGGCCTCCTAAAGTACTGGGGTTACAGGCATGAGCCACTGTTCCTGGCCTAAGGTGACATTTTTTGGGATAAACAATTACAACTACACCATGCTGAGTAGTTTTTAATAACAGCCCTCTCAAGAGATCATTTTAGTTTGCTATTGTGGCCAAAAGTCAAGCTGAGTGTATATAGCATACTGAAGAGCTTTGTAAAGAAGGCAAGGAGGTGCTGTCATCTGTAAGAAGGGTGTGTCTGCTCTTGGAATGCTCACGTGGTTCTAGTCACATCATGAAGCTGAAGAAAGGCCCAAGAAGGCTATGCTGTACACCAAAATCATGAATGGAAGTCCTTCTTTGCCCTGAAAAGCAGTAAGAAATACAAGGAATATACCATCCCAAGGGGCATGAGTAAGTGTAGTGTCTTAGTCTGTTTAGGCTGCTATAACAAAATACCATAAATTGGGTAGCTTGTAAACACCATGAATTTCTCTTCTAGAGACTAGGAAGTCCAAACTCAAGGCACTGGCAGATTTGGTGTCTGGTGAGGGGTGAGGATCTGCTTTCTGGTTCATAGATGGTGCCTTCTACCTATGTCCTGGTAGAAGGAGCTAGGGGTCTCTATCAGGCCTCTTTTATAAGGGCACTAATCCCATTCCTGAGGGCTCTGCCTTTATGACCTAATCACCTCCCAAAGTCCTCACCTCCAAATACCATCACCTTGAGGGTTAGATTTTCCACCTGTGAATTTTGGGAAGATACTAACATTCAGACTGTAGCATGTGACAAACCAGACCTTGGAAGTTTCTTTAATGGTTTATATAAACTAAATACAGAAGAAAGAAAGAAAACAACAACAAAAAGATAACAACAACAAAAAAACATACACACCAAAAAAAAAAAAAACACAAAAAACAAAACAATAACACAACAACAACAACAAATATAAAAGAGTTTAGATAACATCATGGATGACAAATTCATGACCTACAAGTAAGGACAACTCAAGTGTAGGGAGACACAGACAGCCATTACCTCTTTTGGAAGGGCCGCTTCCAGGAGAATAGTTTAGTGTCCAATAGTCCATGCTTTAATGTTTCTAACAGAATTGTCTCTGGGCTTGGTGGACTCGATCGATTCTAATACTGGAATTTATGTTGGTTGTCAGTACTGAAGGAGACTGTAGTAAAATATGTGTCTCGTATTAGCGTTGCTACATGATGCTGAGTATGATCTCTCTCTCTGGTCCTGTTTTAAAGGAATAGATTGGGATTCTGTGATACCTAGCTCAAGATTGTCATCAGTTCTTTAAGCCCTCTTTGGATGTGGTCATTTCCCTGACTGGCCACTGCATAGCCCACAAGGATTCTATGTGATTGTCTGCTGAGATCTAGGTGTACTGCTAGTAAGATATTCTTGAGTGTTTAAATACAGAATTTCATTGCTTAAATATAGAAAAAAATTATATAATTCCATTTATTGGAAGCTCAAGAATAGGTAAAACCTATCTATGATGATAGAATTAAAAATAGTGATTATTTATGGTGAGGATTTTGATGGGAAAATGGGATGAGGAACCTTTAACGGTTCTAGAAATGTTCTGAATCTTGATATGAGTGGGGTTCCATGGGTTTATACATAGGTTAAAATTTATCATCAGTACACTTAAGATTAATGTGCTTTATGTGTATTATAACTCAATAAATACGTTAAACATTTCTTAGGTATCAGTTTTTTAAAAAATTTCCTTTCAAAAAAAGGAATTTTGTTGTTAATATGCAATTCTTTTTCCTCATGAGTTTAAGGCTAGCTTTCATGATTACCATTTACCTTTTTTGGTACTGTAGACCCCTTGGTCCATGGCTTTGCTTACTGTGGTTTTGCTTTCCATGTGTTCAGGTATCCCCAGTCAGCCACAGTCTGGATAGGTGAATACAGCACAATAACACATTTTGAGAGAGACCACATTCACATCACTTTTATTCCAGCATATTGTTATATTTTTCTCTTTTGTTATTAGTTATTGCTAATCCCTTACTGTGCTTAATTTATAAATTAAATGATCACAGGTATGTATGTATAGGGAAAAACAGTATATATAGGGTTTAGTACTTTCTGTAGTTTCAGGCATCTATTTGGTTGTCTTAGAACTATTCCCCATGGATAAGCAGGGACTGCAGTATTCATAAATCAAAATTCATAAATTTAAAATAAAGAATAACGGCCATAACAGTATAGGTACATAATGATGAGGGTTTTTTAAATGCATATTCTGCTTAGGGAAAAGATGAGTTTTGAGTAATATATGTACTAGGGGAGTTTGCAGATAAAGGAGTTCTATGTGGCCGGGTGCAGTGACTCACACCTGTAATCCCAGCACTTTGGGAGGCCGAGGCAGGTGGATCACCTGAGGTCAGGAGTTCGAGACCAGCCTGGCCAAGATAGTGAAACCCTGTCTCTACTAAAAATATAAAAATTAGTCAGGCATGGTGGCACATGCCTGTAATCCCAGCTAGTCAGAAGCCTGAGGCAGAATTGCTTGAACCTGGAAAGTGGAGGTTGCAGTGATCTGAGATCACCCCA
>NW_012109831.1:129072-200435 GCF_000951045.1 Mandrillus leucophaeus | reverse complement strand
CAAAGGATTATAAATCATACTGCTATAAAGACACATGCACACGTATGTTTATTGCAGCACTATTCACAATAGCAAAGACTTGGAATCAACCCAAATGTCTATCAGTGACAGACTGGATTAAGAAAATGTGGCACATATACACCATGGAATACTATGCAGCCATAAAAAAGGATGAGTTCGTTTCCTTTGTAGAGACATGGATGAAGCTGGAAACCATCATTCTCAGCAAACTATCGCAAGAACAGAAAACCAAACACCGCGTTTTCTCTCATAGGTGGGAATTGAACAATGAAATCACTTGGACACAGGAAGGGGAACATCACACACGGGGCCTATTGTGGGGAGTGGGGAGGGAGGAGGGATAGCATTAGGAGATATACCTAATGTAAATGACGAGTTAATGGGTGCAGCACACTAACATGGCACATGTATACATATGTAACCTGCATGTTGTGCACATGTACCCTAGAACTTAAAGTATAATAATAAAAAATAAATAAATAGAAAAAAAAAGGAGGGTGGTGTGTTCTGGTTTTATTTTTTGTTTTTACAGCTTTATTGAGATACAGTTTACATCCCATACAGTTCACCCATTTAAAGTGTATTATTCAGTGCTTTTAGTATGTTCACAGGTATTTACAGTCATCACCAAATATTTTAGAACATTTTCATCACCTTAAAAAAAACCCTGCACCCTTTACTTATCATCCCTATTACCCCTTGCATCTAGCCCTAAACAACTGCTAATCTACTTTCTGTCTCTATGGATTTGTCTATTCTGGACATTTCATATGAATGAAAATAATGTAAAATGTACTCTTTTGTGACTGGCTTCTTTCACTTAGCATGGTGTTTTCAAAGTTTGTCTGTGTTGTAGCATATATCAGTATTTCATTCCTTTTTATGGCCAAATAATAGTCTGTTGTATAGTTATACCACATTTTGTTTAATCATCACCAGTTGGTGGACATTTGGGTTGTTTCTGTCTTTTTGGCTATTTCAGTAATGCTGCTGTGAACATTTATATACAGGTTTTTGAATGGATATGTATTTTCATTTCTCATGGGTATATGCTGAGGCGTGAAATTCCTGAATCATATGGTAATTATCTGTGTTTCACTGAACAACTGCCCAGACTGTTTTGCGTAGTGGTTGCACTATTTTACATTCACACCAGTAGTGATAATTTGGGTTTCTTAAAGTAATGAATCATTCTTTATTTCTTTTTTTTTTGAGATGGATTTTTGCTCTTGTTGCCCAAACTGGAGTGCAGTGGTGCGATCTTGGCTCACTACAACCTCTGCCTTCTGGGTTCAAGCAATTCTCCTGCCTCAGCCTCCTGAGTAGCTGGGATTATAGGCGTGCACCACCACCTCCAACTAATTTTTGTATTTTTAGTAGAGATGGGGTTTCACCATGTTGGCCAGGCTGGTCTCAAACTCCTGACCTCAGATGATCCACCTGCCTCAGCCTCCCAAAGTGCTGGGATTACAGGCATGGAGCCACCGCACCTGGCCTCATTCTTCAATATATTTCTGATAACTAAATTTTTATAAGCGATTTTTCTTTTTAAAGTATTGTATACATTATCCCACTTTGTTTTTTTATGTAGAGAATATGTCTGTCCATAAAATTTGGTGGAAGACAAGTTTCATTCCTTTTTTTTTTTTTTTTTTTTTTTTTGGAGACAGAGTTTCACTCTTGTTACCGAGGCTGGAGTGCAATGGTGCGATCTCAGCTCACTGCAACCTCTGCCTTCCAGGTTCAAGTGGTTCTCCTGCATCAGCCTCCCGAGTAGCTGGGATTACAGGCATGCCCCACCACGCCCGGCTAATTTTTTGTATTTTTAATAGGAATGGGGTTTCACCGTGTTAGCCAGCCTGGTCTTGAACTCCTGATCTCAGGTGATCCACCTGCCTTGGCCTCCCAAAGTGCTGGGATTACAGGCATGAACCACTGTGCCCAGCCACATTCCTTATTTAAAATAAATAAATAAATCTATTTCAAGCTCCCACTGGCCTGGTTACATTAAAAATATTTAATCTCTGTTATCATTCCTACCTCCTACACAGACTGACACTTGGATCATATAAGAATGTCATCCTGAGGCCGGGCGCGGTGGCTCAAGCCTGTAATCCCAGCACTTTGGGAGGCCGAGACGGGTGGATCACAAGGTCATGAGATCGAGACCATCCTGGCTAACCCGGTGAAACCCCGTCTCTACTATAAAATACAAAAAACTAGCCGGGCGAGGTGGCGGGCGCCTGTAGTCCCAGCTACTCGGGAGGCTGAGGCAGGAGAATGGCGTGAACCCGGGAGGCGGAGCTTGCAGTGAGCTGAGATCCGGCCACTGCACTCCAGCCTGGGCGACAGAGCGAGACTCCGTCTCAAAAAAAACAAAAACAAAAACAAAACAAACAAACAAACAAAGAATGTCATCCTGAAGTAGTGTCAGAAAATTAGAGGAGCACAAGGTCTTTTGTGCCTCCCTCTTGACTGCTGAAAATTCCAAGGTGTCCTTCACAGTAATCTCATCACTGGCCACCAACAGATGCTGCATCGTAAAACCTCATTCTCCATCCAGGATGCCCTGTGCATGAGGCACTGTTTTCTGTCACCCCATTTTCTACTTCAGCGAGGCTCTAGACAAGCTTCTGCTTTCTTCCAGGACCACGGCGTCAGCTTTAAAGTCGTTTTTCCTGTCCTTCTCTCTCAGGGTTTTCCCAGCTTAATCCTTTTGTCTTAGACTGAAACACAAGCTCTCTTCCTCTTAAAGTGTGGTAGTTGGGCTGTAAAACCAATTAGATCTTTAGAAAGGACACTATATAATACATATTTTTTCCCTTACTTGCTGGGGTAGGGCTAGGAAAAGATATGCTAACACCAGATATTTTTTCTGTCTTGTATTTCTTAAGATTACTTTGATGTAATCTGTGGAAGTAGTGTTTTCCTTTTTTTTTTTTTTTTTTTTAGAAGAAATAGCTGCACCAAAGAGAGATGGGTCCAAGACCATGCCAAAAAATACGTATATATAGTATCCTTTCTAAAAATCTAATTGGTTTTACAACCCAGTTACCACACTAACAGAATCAGAACTGGATGTTAGGTCTTTGAATGTTTTGCCTTAGATTTTTCCTGTAGAATTTATTGCATTATTTGTGATCAGTGCATTATTCAATAACATTAAATGTGAATTAACATATTTACTAAAGTTATTAGAGGTTTTTGAAAATGGTTTTTAAAATCTAATCAGCTCCTGGCATTGTTAATAGGTTTGTAAGGACTCAGAACTAGATAAGTCTTTGAAATGGACTTTTGGGAGATTGGAAAAGCTGCCTAAGTCAGAAGGTAGGCACCATCATAAATGGAGGGTGGAGCAAAAGCAATTTTTCTTTTTCTTCTTTTTTTTTTCATTAGGAAAGTGCTAGGAAATGGGTTCCTAACACTGTGTGTGACCGAAAGAGAGGCTCAGTTTAAAGAGGTTGGTGGGTAAAAGAAAATGGAGATTCAAGAGAAAATGTGGTACATTAATTCAATTCACGCCTTTTTACCCAGTGTGCTTATTTCTTTGATAAAGAGAAGGTCAGTTTCTTTGAGGATAGAAAACTTTGGGTGATAAGAATGCTTAGAGGAGGGCATCTGGATATTTTGATGACAGACATGGTGTGGGGGAGGGGGCTTGTTATTAAATCAGTTGTATCAAGATCACATATTATCTATTTTCCAGTTTCCCTAAGCATAAAAAATGAAATCCAAGTTAACTAAAGGGCAAGTCTTACTGAGAAAGACTGTGAAATCTGTCTAACAGAACTTTAAAATTAGGTGTGATGCCAAGTTATCTTGTGTACTTGGGGTCAGAGAGAGATAGAGGATGATCCTGGAGTTGTGAAGATTTTGTTAAAAGCAGCCCACCAGCAAATATTTACTGACAGTTGAATATCTATGTGCATGTGCTGTTTTAATAATTGGTAACATAGCCACAAACAGGACAGACTCCTTTCATTACAGCAGCTTACATTTTATTGGGGAGACAGACAAACAAATACAAATATAAAATAGGCCTGGCACAGTGGCTCACGCCTGTAATCCCAGCACTTTGGGAGGCCAAGGTGGGCGGATCACCTGAGGTCAGGAGTTCGAGACCAACCTGACCAACGTGGTGAAACCCTGTCTTTACTAAAAATACGAAAACTAGCTGGGCGTGGTGGCGCATGCCTGTAGTCCCAGCTGCAGAGGCAGAGGTGAGAGAATTGCTTGAACCCTGGAGACGGAGGCTGCAGTGAGCCGAGATCGTGCCATTGCATTCCAGCCTAGGTAACAGAGTGAGACTCCATCTCAAAAAAAAAAAAAAAAAAAAAAAACCAACCAACCAAACAAAAATATAAAATAATGGATTTTAACTAAGTGCTATGAAGATGATAAAACAAGGTAAAGTGTAGAGAGTGACCGGGGACTGCCTTAGTTGGGACAGTTAGGGTCATCCTCCCTGAGGGGATGGTGTGTATGATAAAACCTGAATGATAGGAGCCTTGCTTAGTGGGTAATGATGAATGAAGGTGCTTTCCACTCCTCCACCCTAGTTTTAGACTGTTGGCCATCTGAAAGGAACAAAATGTGCTGGTTTACCTCATTTTACATCTAAAATACTGGTACATTTTAAGAGATACTATGATTTTCTTTTCTTTCTTTTTTTTTTTTTTTGAGATCGAGTCTCGCTCTGTCGCCCACGCTGGAGGGCAGTGGTGCAATCTCAGCTCACTACAGCCTCTGCCCCCTGGTTTCAAGCTTAATTCTCCTGCCTCAGCCTCCTAGTAGCTGGGATTACAGGCATGCACTACCACACCTGGCTAATTTTTGTATTTTTAGTAGAAATGGGGTTTGATTATGTTGGCCAGGCTGGTCTTGAACTCCTGACCTCAGGTGATCCACCTGCCTTGGCGTCCCAAAGTGCTGGGATTACAGGCGTGAACCACTGAGCCCAGCCTGGATACTGTGATTTTCTTGGTAATGAAGTTCACTCATTAATTACTCAGATTGCCACCCTGAATTTCTTGTGGCCTGCTTAAATGCAAAAATAGATCTTGAAGTTTTTAGTTGAAATATTAAACTCAATTCAGTAGGTCACACGGAAAGTGGGTTCTCAGGCTTAGTGGAGATTGCCAACGTGACACCATGCTCACCTAACTCATGTTTTCAGAAACAAATGTCCCACTGTGAGTGCGAGTATATATGTGCTTGTGGTGGCACATCTTCCAGAAAAGAAAAATGAAAAGTGAAGGGTCTAATTTCAAGTAGCCCTTTATGTTTCTGCCTTTTTCCAGAAAAGATCAGTTCATCTTGATAGTAGTTGAAAGAAAAGTAATGAGAGACTATTTTGAGAAATCTTTGCCCACTCTTTGTGGGATTAGGAAAAACAAGAGGTGCCTAGACTCTAGAAGTTTAGTCGGCTCAGACATACCTACTTTGTCCAGTCAGAGTTTGCATAGATACTGACACTGGTGTCTTTCCTCTGGCAGATGGCTCAATCACAAAGGGGTGAGACAGAAACGCCTGAATGCCTGGCTGGGAATTAAGAATGAGGATGCTGATGAGTAAGTTCTCTCTAGACCTTTCGGTCAGAGGGCTTTGTTATCAATATAAGACGTGCGCCTTGTTTATACATGGTAAATATTGGTTGTCATTGTCACTTGAGGACATTGAATCTAGAACTTTGACTCTCTTTTGAATTGAATTGAATTGCCTGAAAGTACCCTATAGGCACTGGAGTTCAGAGACCTGCCTCTGAACTCAAAATCTGGATGTATAAGCTACTTTGAGTATAGCTACTCAAAATCTGGATGTAAAAGCACCGTTATTCAGATGTTCATATTTCAGCTTATTGGATGAAACATGAATTCTGTGCTTTATGCACCATAGCAAGTAATGAAGCTAACACCCAACTAATTGCAATTTTGGTTTGTCATTTGTGGTTTAAAGATTTAGAAGAGTGTTTTATTTATGAATTTGCTTTTAGATAGAAGTAACTTGTTAGAATAACAATTAACATTTAATTTTTAGGAACTATTTTATCAATGAGGAAGATGAAAACCTGCCCCACTATGATGAGAAAACCTGGTTTGTTGAGGATATCAATCGAGTACAAGCAGAGGACTTGCTTTATGGGAAACCTGATGGTGCATTCTTAATTCGTGAGAGTAGCAAGAAAGGATGCTATGCTTGCTCTGTGGTGTAAGTCTTCTCTGGGGATATAGCCTTTTGAAATCTTTTGCATTAATTAATATGAAATCAACCCCTTGTAAAATTCAGATGAAATTAGTTAATGTACAGTAACGAGGACCCATGGCTTGGACCATAACTATTAGTACAAAAAAACCCAGCTTTATGAGAAATGATATCTGAAATTATCCTGGAGTTTTAATTTACATGGTAAGTAGATTAGGTCCTGCAGTATTGCTGTTGGATTTCAGGTATCTGTGAAAGGTAATGTGAGATCTTAAATTGAAAAAAAAAAAAAAAATCACTTAATTCTTGAGTAGTATCCTATACACCTAGTATGGTCTCCAGTGTCAGATTAGGAAAGGCTTGATTAAATAGAACTGTTTTTACTTCAGAAGGAAAACTCTATCTAAAAATTTAAATTATATATTATTCTGTTGATGTAGTGATAGGAAATGTGGACGTGTTTTCCGTAAGATAATCATGTGACTCTTTTGAGAAAAGCCCATTTTCCTTGTAATGGAAAGTGAAATTTTGGGGATAACTAACTGTGCCTTGGTCAGATTTTTGCCTGAGTGTGGAATATATTCCTTAAGAAGGCAAACATCTTCATTGACAAAAGCCACACTTAGAAAAGAGTTACGATGGTGCCAGATATACTGGGTTCAGCTCCTGGCTCTACTGCTTACTAGCTGGGTCACCTTGGGTAAATTACTTAGTCTTTGCCCAGTTTCCTTATCTGTAAAATAAGGATAATACCTACTTTAGGGTTTTTGTGAGGATTAAATGAGCTAATCTATGTCATACAATATGCTTTTAACATAAGAAGTAAATGTCACCTACTAATATGATGATGATGCTACTGATGGATGTGGCAGAAGGCAAACAAAGTGACAAAGTGATTGTGCCCTTAGAGGGCAAAGTGGAGAAGATAGAGGAAAGGCATTCATATTAACAGACTGCTCAGTGCTTTATGTGATCATCTTGTTTGTAGCACTCTACTTCTGTCATGGAGTCAGAGTTTGAATCCAAGTTTACGTGGTTTCAAAACCCACATTTTTCTATTGCACCAGGGTTTTTTCATTTCAGCAAATATCCAAGATGAATAGGACCACTGTGAAATAAGTATCATTAGTAGGCTGTGCACATGTGGAAGGGTTAATTCTAGTGGAGAAAGAGTGGATTGGGAGGTTTTGTGGAAAAGGCATCTGAGATGGACCTCAAAAAGATGAATGGGATGTCTTACAGTTGGAAAATGGGGGAGGAGTTGAAAAGTGCATTGGATTACTGTTATCCAAAGATAGAACTACTTGCAACGTTTCATTTCTCCTTGACTTGGGCTATTCCAGTTATCTGAGTGGAAATATAGGTGAGGATGGTTCTTGTAAGACTTTGGGTCTTCTAAGAATAATAAAGAAGGCAGGAAGCCCAGTTGCTCACTCACTCAGGTTATTGGGTGGCAGCCTGTAGGTTCAGGACTTGGTTGGAGTCCTTACATAAACTGATTAATCAAAAACTACCCTTGGCTGGGCGCAGCGGCTCATACCTGTAATCCCAGCATTTTAGTAGGCTAAGGCAGGAGGATTCCTTGAGCCCAGGAGTTCACGACCTGCCTGGGCAACATAGCAAGACCCCATTTCTACTAAAAATAAAAAAGTAGCTGGGCATGTGGCTCACACCTGTAGTCCCGGCTACTTGGGAAGCTGTGGTGAGAGGATCACTTGAGCCCAGGAGTTTGAGGCTGCAGTGAGCTGTGATCAAGCCACTGTACCCTAGCCTTGGTGATAGAGCGAGACCCTGTCTAAAAAAAAAAAAAAGAAAGGAAACATTTACATTTATGGTTGTTTTAACGCCTGTATCTGTGGCCAAGTCTGTAGGGAATGGGGACGCAATTTTACAAGCTTTGCCTGGTTAACAAAAAACACTTATCTGCATAACAGTTGCTCTCAGACTTCTGGCCATTTAGCGTCCCTTTATTTATCGTTACCTACCTTACCATTTCTTCTGTGGTGTGTCATTGCAGGGCTGATGGGGAAGTGAAGCACTGTGTGATCTACAGCACTGCTCGGGGCTATGGCTTTGCAGAGCCCTACAACCTGTACAGCTCTCTGAAGGAGCTAGTGCTCCATTACCAGCAGACATCCTTGGTTCAGCACAACGACTCCCTCAATGTCAGGCTTGCCTACCCTGTTCATGCACAGATGCCCTCGCTGTGCAGATAAAGAGGAAGTGGGAAGAGAGGTGGTTCTCTGGCATTTTTTTCTACAGTTTTTATTAGACTACGATGAGGGCATTCTTTCTACATAGACTGCTTGTTTTGCACAAGAAGTGATTCTGTGAATGTGAAGTGGAGAGGCCGAGCAGCAGCCGGCCGGGATGGGGGCATTAGAGGCCTGAGGTTCTCTGGGACTCAGCCATGCCGCTGCACTGACATACTAAGCTGGAAGCAGATGTTTTTTTGAAAGTCTATTTCATTGGGGTTTTTGTTTTGTTTAGCCAGGCACCCTCAACAGAATATTAGGCTTGATGGTTATAGTGGGTGGGGTTGTATTTGGAAGCCTCTGAAGAGGCCATGTCTTTTTTAAATCCTTAACTCTTGAGAGTGCAGCAGGGGCATGGCTCTGCTGGGAGTTCTGTTTTGCTTTGGCAGTCTCTCTTCCCCCCACGAAGAAGGCTGTTTTGGTTTTGTGATAGAATGGGATTTGATGAAAAAGACAACCAAAGGAAAATGGGAAGGCTTGGGATTTCATTCAAACAATCTAAGCCGAGATGATAAAAAAAAACCTTCAACTGAAGGTACTTTATTTCTTACCAACATAATTTAGGCTTCAGCATCTCATCAGCCCCTCCCTCTAAAGAAGTATTATGTTCAGAAGCCAACAAAACAATGTTTGTTGCCAGACCAATGTTTGATGGAAAAACGTAGCACTCATAGATGAATGTATACTTCTGTACCAAAACTTGAACATAAAAAGACTAGAAATTGTGAGTTTTAGCAAACACTAAAATTGGTCAGTGTAACCCCTTCTGTCCTGCCTGTTTCTCTGAGATGAGAAATAGCGTTCTTTTTGTGGGGATGGTGAGTTTTGAATCATAAAATGAAGTTGGTGCTTGTGTGGTGTTTCCTTAGCCTAAAGAATGATCTATTGTTTGAAATCTTTGTAACTTGTTTGTATGAGTCAAGAAAAGGTGCAATCCAGTGCTTTTAGATGGCTTGATATACCAAATAACAATATAGAACAACATTATTATATGTGCTTTCCAAGTTTAAAGGCCCTGCAGAAATAGTAAACATGATTTAATTTCCCTTCATCTCCCCCTCCTTTGCTGGATGGGGTTTTGGGAGCTATAGGTTGCTAAGGAGGGGAGTCAGATTGTGGTCAGGGGCCTCAGTAAATCACAGACCCAGGGGCCCTGTGGTCCGGGTGAGAGTCATACCACATTACACATGTGCTTCCATACAGTGGTTTCTGAAGCTTTTGCAGGGAGAGAAGATGGCTTAGTGTTTAGACTGTTAGTAGAAGCCATCTGGAAGCTTTTCTCTTTGCCTTTTTTTGTGATCCTGCCATAAAGGCTATGTGCAGTCTGCCCTCATGCTCCAGTGGCCTTGATTTTAGGCCAGGAATCTTCTGCTCCATGTGGCTTAAGCCTTCCAGCTGAGTGAAGCTAGGCAAATGGAGTGGGGGCAGGCATCTATTCCTGCCCCCATCATGCCCCACACCCATCAATCAGTCAACACTCATTTGACAAATAGAGTCCAGCTGCCTCTGAGCCAATCCCGGAACCATAATAGGCTCAGAGTGAGTCAGCTGTTTGAACCCAAAGCTGTGCAGTCAGGCATCCTGGCTGAGCTAGAGAAGCCAGTACCTGCCTCTTGGTTTATAAGGTTACAGCTAGGAAAGCTCTAGTTTTGGGGGTGAAAGAAAAATATAACTTTACCTGAGCACTTATTTCTGTGACAGTGTCTAAAATATGGACCATGATGTAGACATAGATTTATAAATTTGGAGAAACCTCCAGTTACTAGCGATGAGGATAGGAAGGGAAGTGCTTATCTTTGGCTTTTTCTTGGTTACATTGCAGTTTCAGGATTGGGTGAGACAGAGACAAATGAACCCCCCTCTGAAGTAATTTAACTAATAGCCAGCACATCCCTTCCCCAAACTGTCGATTGAAATCTTACTGAAAGTTTTACTGAGTAATACCAAGCTAATTGCTGCTGGGCACACCTGCATGGCTTTGCACCTGGTGTTGAACCTGCTGAAGCAGGTGGATGCTCAAGATTACGTGTAAGGAATCCCTCCTGTCTGGTACTAACATTTCAGTGTGTTCTGAGTGTCTTTTAAACCAAAATGGAAATACAGATACATGCCTGTAGTATTCAGTGTGTCTGCTCCTTTTTGGGCAGACACAGAGGGTGTGCAGGGAGAGACCAAGTACCATCTTTATCTACACTTGGGCTGGCTTGTGGAGAAGGGCTGCTTTTTTTCAGTCCTACATTCCTTCATTTTTTTTTTCTTTTGTTTTTCGTTCTTGAATTCATTGTTTTGTGGGATCTAAGACCCAGGGGTCATTTGAGAGGTTTGACAGTATCTTTTCTGACCAGTTGCCACATGACTTGCTTGACCCCGAGCCAGTGGAAATGGCATAGTGACCAGTCTACTACCCACTGAGCCTGGTGTGTAGAGGGGGATAGGGTAGCAAGGTGCATCTCTACGCCCATGACTTGAGAGGAGATCTTGGCCTCTTTCATGAGAATCTAGTGCTGTTTCCTGTCCCGTGATCTGGACCCTGGGACTATCTGTTTTGGCATCTTAACTGCAGTTTCAATGAGGCAGAGGGCAAAGAGAGACCAAGATCAGAGGGGCTTATTATACCCCCGGCTGGAGAACCCAGCTACTGACATGAAAGCAGCTTGGGGCTGGCTGGACACAGGTACTAGGCCCATCGTTTTCAGGTGAAGCTTTCATCACAGAATAGTGCCATCTCCACCTGGCCATAGATGCCATGCCATGATTCAGGCCTGGATAGGCTGCCTGTGTCCTTACCACTGATCTGGCCAAGAATGAGGACCTCCCAACACTTTCACTCCCTCTCCAAGCCTTGGTGGGACCTCCACTTACTTTAGGCCTCATGTGCTGTGAAGAAGCTTTGAGAGCCAATGTGGTGTCTTCCACAGGTCTCCTCTTTTTGCTGCAAGGAATCAGCCCCATGTATTCTCTGAAACTGAGAATTGCACCTGGGCAATTCCTGTTTTCTAAGGTGGTCTCTGCTGCTAGTTAAGAACCCAGAGTAGGCCTCTGTGAGGCTTCAGTGGTCTCAGAAACCAGAGGGTCCAGATAGGGGGCCTGCTTGGGCCCTCTGTGGCCAACTGCTCAACCCTGCTTTAGCTCCAGCCACTTGTGGCAAACCACCTCGTTTCCTTACAAATTCCAGCATGTGACTTTGGTGCCCTGTTACTTGTGAAAATTTATTCTGTTGTCTTCGATGTAGTCCAAAAAAAATTCATGTAGTTTTTACATAAAAATATCTGACTCCCAAGAAAGCCAATTGTATGTCTTGTGATGGGACAGTTCATATGTAGTTCCTAGACCACTTTGCAAATTGTTCTTGTCACCAGATGTGTTCAGACATTGCTGTGCAATTGTGGGGGAGGGTAGGGGGAAAGGCGAGAGGAGTTACTTATTGGTCTTTTTGTTTTATAACCTTCCCCAAGAGGGGACAGTCTGGCCAACTTGCTCCAGTAATGCAATAAACACATTGCAATAAAGTAATTTTTTGTCTGCATGCTATGAAAGGGTGGGCTGGGGGCAGAGTGGGGGTCAAGAGAGAAAAGTACTCAGGTGTTGAACAGCCCTTGAAACTTCCAAACCTTCTCTCCAGTAAGCGCCAAAAGACTAGTACTTGGGCTGAACTGGGGCAACCAAAGGCTCTTTTCTTCCTAGGGGAGGACATCCACTCCAACCAGGCATGATGCCAGAGTCCTATCCACCGAACACAGACACAGGGAGTCTCAGATACTGACTCAGAAAATTAAAACTGAATGCCATTTCCTCCACACCTCACTGCCCACTCCTGACTAATAAGCTGTTTATTGGTTCTCATATTTCTACCCAGAATGAAAAGTGTTTCCACATTCTACTCTGGGGGAGGGGGAAATGGACCCAGCTTTATAGTCTCTCCCTTTGTTGCCCCAGGCCCTTGTCATCTCCTACCAAGGCACACTGTTGAGCTTCCTGTATTCTGGGAATGTAATGAGCAAACATGTGATGACCTCTTGTTGCATAGGATATTGCAGCGCTCATCCATGTCTCAGGCCCCACCCATGTGTAGTCAATTACAAATAAGTCAGATTGGGCAGGGAACAGCCTGTTCTAAGTGACCTTGTCTATGTCTTTTCTCCCCACTACACTTTAGCTACACAGCATCCCAAGACCACTGCTAGGAACTATGGATTTCTCCTGATCCCAGAGTTGTTCATACTTCTGTGTTTAGGATGCTCAGATTTCTATCTCCTTCCCAGTTCTTTCTTCTGAACCCTACCTGCTGGCTGGATATTTCCACTGGGCTCCTGGGTGGGTGTCTCACCGACACTTCAAACTTGTTTACTTGGGGCTGGGTGTGGTGGCTCATGCCTGTAATCCCCGCACTTTGGGAGGCCTAGGCAGGCGGATCACCTGAGGTCAGGATTTCGAGAACAGCCTGGCCAACATGGTGAAACCCCGTCTCTACTAAAAGTACAAAAATTAGCTGGGTGTTGTAGCATGCACCTGTAATCCCAGCTACTCGGGAGGCTGAAGCATAAGAATTGCCTGAACCCCGGATGCAGGGGTTACAGTGGGCCAAGGCCGCACCATTGTACTCCAGCCTGGGCAACAGGGCGAGACTCCATCTCAAAAAAACAAAAAAAAAACTTGTTTACTTGGCAGAAAAAGTATGATTGGCTATGAATTCCCTTACCTTCCTACCACCAAACCTACAACCTTATCTACATCTATATAACTATTCTCCCTCCCACCTGTTAAATTACAATAGTTGCCTCCAACTAAAGCCAGCCCTCCACATGTATTTTGGAATCTATTTTCTTCCACCTTAGGAATCTCCCAAGATTAAGATCAATTCTTTCTCTACTTCAACTGGATTATCTCCATTGATATTTAAACATGGTTGGTTGGTTCTCATTCTACTCCCCCAATCCCTACTCAATCATCCCATACATCTTTATTTCTTTTCTCCTCTTCAAAGCCAAGCCTTTGGAAAGAGCTGTCTTAAATATCCTTATTTCCTCATCTCAAGTATTTCAGTACTGGTTCCACCACTGTTTGAAACTGCTTTTCTTGATGCCTTCAATAACCATCACTGTTAACTATCCTCTCCATGGAAAGCTCCTTCATGGAGTCTTATTACAACTCATTAATCTAATATTCTTCTGACATCTGACTGTTCTTTTACATCTCCTGGATTCCTTCAATTCTCACTTAACGCCATTTTACCTGGCAGTTTTATCCACAGTCATGAATCCACCCACCATCTCTAGGCCAATTACATCTGTTTATTTCACTTGCCCAGACCTCTATTGGAAGCTACTTCATACTTAGCTTATGGAATGCAGCACTGAACTACTTAGCCCTGGTTCTCTTCCTTGTTTCTTATTTCGGTGAATGGAAATACAATTCATCTGGTTATATAAGTCAGAAATGTAGTCAGTCATTCATATCTAAAGTCCTTCACCAAGTATCAATCAAAACACCACTTCTAAGTTCACTGCTTCACTACCATCTGCATCCTTCATCCTGGAAGGCCCCCCTTCTTCTTGTCCCCCTCAAATCCATTCTGATTATAGCAACCAGGCATCTTTTCAAAATACAAATCGGAACCTGTGGCAAACAATTACTAAGTCTCCATTGATCTTAGGGTGAATTACAAAATTAGATGGTCTGGCTTCTCCCTCATCTGGGATCTCATTCCCCACCTTCAACTTCTTTTCACTGGCTCTACCCCCTCAGCTAGTGCCAGTAACTCAGGACTTCTTCCTCATCCTGCGTATGTTCCCTGGACAGTCCTCATCTCTTGTGGCTTTCATTGCCTTCTACTGCCTGATGGCTCCCAAATCTAGATGTCCAGCTTCCTACCCTTTCCTTCCTTACCTCCTCACTGTTGCTGTTCTAGTTCACACCGCACTACCTCATTCTCTGTGGTACCCTCACTCCACTCCAGCCTCTCTATACTGCAGCCAGAGTGATCTTCCTAAAACAGAAGATAATACCACTTCCCTGAAGTTACCTTTCAGGAACTCTTCACTACCCCCACCAGTTTCTCAAAGGGAACACTACTGACACTTGGGGCAATTGCCCGATGTGGTATAGGATGTTTAGCATCTCTGTGCTTCCTCTTCCCATCCCCATTTCCAACCCTCTAGGAGGGCAGTTCCCAACATCCTTTTCACCTGTGGTGTGCTGCTCCTGACCAGATCCCTATATGCACGGGGCACTTGCTCCCTCAGCCATGCCCCTGCCATCCTCCAGCTCACAACCTGTAATCTGTCTGCCAAGGCCCCGGTACATTAGCCCAGAGTCTACTGTGAATGAATGAAGTGAAGAGAGGACTAGAAGGCTGAGGGGCCAAATATCTGCACAAATGGGCTCTGCCACTGTGGATACAGTGTGCCCTCTGGTGGCCACCGCCTTCCCAGGCAATGAGCCTCCTAACACTTCTTCAGACCTAGGCACTGGATTGTGGGACGATCAGTGCAACCAGTGCAAGACAGTTTCTCAAGTCTTCCACCACTATGGAGACAAAGCCTTGGTACTCTGCCAAGCCCCACTGCCTGCCCTGTGATGCCACCTCCTGACTCCCCTGGCTCTGGTCCCACTTATTTCCTCCCCCTTCCTCCCGCACTACCCATCAAATGAAGTTTTACTCAATGAGGGCTGCGCACACGATGTCCATCCACCTGCAGTGCTGAGGCCTCTACCTGCAACAGCCCAGGAAGAGCTCACTGGCTACAATCATGAAGGTTTGCTTACTAAATATGACTGGCAGCTTTGTCTTCATCTCACCCTCACCTCGGCATTTATCAAGTAACTTCTCCGTCCATTTTAAAAACTCTTTCCTCCTGTGGACTTTATGACTCTTGGGCTGTTCTGTCTTCTATCTCAAACACACCCAAAGTTAAACTGCCTCCTCTCACTTCTTCCCCTCCTCATTTCCTGGCTGAGGCAATCCAAGTTAGGAGACACATGTGAGTTCTGGAGTCCAAGGGAAACCTAGGTTCTAACCCCAGTTCTACCCAAGCTGTATTACCATGGCCATCAAAGCCTGAGTGCCCTTATCTATAAAGAAGGAATTTTAGTTGCTACATGGTATTTTCTGGTTCCCCATCACCTTCACAAAGTCATCTCCTGGAAGACCATTAGACATGGCCCTTGCCTCACTTGCCAGACCCATCTCTACTTTGAATTATCTTTGGTTCCTTGAATATACCAGGTATACTGTATGTGCTAAATGTTGCCTGGACAGCCTTTGTTAAACCAGCCTCCACCCTTGCCACACCCAGCAACTACTACGTATCATCTGTTCTTCATGTTTGAGCTCAAATGTCACAGCCTTTGGGAAGTCAAGCTGGGTTAGGTGGCCCTCCCCTGATGGTGGAAACTGTTTTATTCCCAGCAGCAACACAGGACCTAGTTACATGTGGGTTGACCGAAGGAAAACAAGCAAGCAAAAGACATAACGATGGTTTCCAGGAGTATATATTACACAGGTCTGAGTGCAAGAAATGGGAAACAACTGCTATGTTTGCTTTAAAAGCTCATCTGGAACCAATGCCAAATCCCGATGCTTTTGATGGCCCCCTGGTTCTTGGCCCCTCCAGAGGAGGCTGGACTCAGACTCCTGGGTGAGGGGGCAGCCTTGGCATGGAACGTCCTGCCTTCTGTCACCTGAGGCATCAGGCACTTGGGTGATGCTCAGGGCTGGATCCTCTTTCACTGCTTGTGCACACTCAGACTCCCATAGCCAGCCCTGGCTGGGATCCTCACAAGGTGGACGGGCACTGGGTGGCTGTGTCTTCCCCTGCTCCCTGGGAGACAGGTTCTTAGGGTGGGCTGGAGTTGTGGTTTCCAAATCCTGGAGGTTGACTAGCCCACCTGCCATGGTTGCCTTTCTGCTTGGGGATGCCCTGTCTGGGCCCTCAATATGGAATTTCCAGGACCACATGCCCAGCTTCCCAGAGGTGGAACTGGGAGGAGAGCAACTGCTGGTGGGGGTGAGTCCTGAAGTGCTGGAAGAAAGTGCTGCTAGTGCCTGGGTGTGGAGGTGCTGAGCCTTCCAGCAACCTTCAGAAGGGATGGGGTCTGTGGCTCCAGACCTACCCAGGTTGGGGCCTGGTGAGGAGGAGCTGGCAGCCTCCTCAACGGCTTGTGGGCTCCCAAGCCTCCTGTGGGGACCACTGGGACTTTCCATTCTGGGAGGCCCCAGTGTGATCCCTGTCAATAGGCTTGGGACCACCGGGCCCGGGCTCCTAGGGTCTCTGGATGGGAAAGTTTCCTCTTCCCCACTCTCTCCTGTTCCTTTGGGGGCCACACTCTGGCTCACTGCTGGGTGAGGTGCCAGGCTCAGCTCCTGCGCACCCTGGCTGTTCTCAGGCCCCTCCTCGGTGTCGTCCTCTGAGGAGTCCACCTCACGAATGGCTTCTTGCTTCTGCAGTGACTCCCGTCGTTCAGCTCGGTCCTGCCGGAGGGTGCCTAGGGCCCGTGAGGGAGCAGGCTGCAGCACCCCCTTCCCTGGCAGGGCCCCCTTGCCAGACAGCACACCCCTGGCTCCAACTACCTCCAGAGGGCTCACTTCCCTGGGCGGCAGTTCCTTCTTTAGCTCAGAGTGGGGCAGGTCAAGGCTGTGCTTGCGAGAAGTGGCTAGCTTCTTCTCAGAAGCGGCAAGTGCTGCTGCCAGTTTCTCAGCTGACTGCACCCTCTTGAGTAGTGGTGAACGGGGTGGCTCCGCACTCTTGGGCCGCGAGAGTTGTCTGCCCAGGGGAGGTGACAAGTGAAGCTTTGTGGGAAAGGCCTGGGCTACATGGCCAGACAGGGGTGATGGGGACCGCTGAGGTGAAGCTGCTGGGGGTGGGGGAGAAGGGGTGTGGGCCAGTGGTGACAGTGGGATGCTGCCTGCTGACTTGCGCCGTGGAGAGCGGTACTGGCGTTGGAGCTTGGGTGCCAGACCGTGGAGGGAGCTGGGCCGTGTGTGCCCAGAGCCGGCTGGGGAACTGGGCACGCTGGAGCTGGGGGAGCTGCTCTGTGATGAATTCCCTCCCACTTTGTACAGAGACAGACAGACAGACAAAAGCAGAGCAGTGTTAGCTGTTAGAAGTGACGAAGGGCAAGACAGGGCTTAGCCCTGTTATGTCCCAGAAACCAAGCTACCCCCTTCCCCATCAATTAATTCCTCCCCAAGACTACAGGATCTTCCAGGGGGCGGCTGAATGAGAGATTCAGAGCGGGTCTGTGACAAGCACACAGGGTCTAGGAACTCTCCTATTTCCCAGGGGTTGTTTCTGACAGTTTTCTGTCAGGGAGCCCTTCGTACCTGAATGCACAGCATCGGGGGTCACCCGGTAGCCTTGAGTGGGAGATCGGGGGGAAAGGCTGTGGCTGTGTGTGGGAGAGCCTGGCCCACTCTCCCCTGATGACAAGGAGCGGTTAAGGGAAGAAAGGCTGCGGCTGGTGTGGAGCAGGGATACTTGCTTAGCGATCTTGCGGAACAGGGAGCTCCTTTTTCTGCTGTGGAGATAAGGGTCAAAGGCTGAGTCAATGCAGAGAGCACAGCACACCCTGGGCCCAGGGCCAAGGCACCCGGCATGTACCAGCACTCATGTGGCTCAGAGAAAACCCTCTGGACTGCACCTGGCTCACCTTTCTTGCCCATCCTTGCCGCGGCCCCTCTTGCTCCTTCGGGCCATCTTGGCCTTGTAGCTGCCCTTCCGCGCTGGCCCCACTTTAATGGATGTGTTCTCCAGGGGAGTTGTTGAAATGGCCACCTTGTTTCCACTCTGGGGAGCAGAGCATGAGGCCTAGGCTAAGCTGGAGCCATATGCTTCCCTCCTGGCATGGCTATACCACAGCATCAGCTTTTGCCCCTGCACCAACACATCTGAACCACGGGCCTGTATTATTCTGTCTTCACAGATGAGGAAATGTCTCCCATTGGAGCCCCAGAGTAGTCTGGGGTAAGAAGGTAGAGAACAGGCTAACCCGTCCCATTCTGCAGCCCTACCCACAGCTCAGAAGGATCCCTGGGCCTTAGTCAGGGAGGGTGCCGCCTTGTGGAGAAAACTCTCTGTTGTGCCACATTCAAGTTCTGTGTGTACCTACATCTTTTTTTTTTTTTTTTTTTTTAAGACAGAGTCTCACTCTGTCACTCAGACTGGAGTGCAGTGGTGTAATCTCAGCTCACTGCAACCTCTGCCTCCTGGGTTCAAGCGATTCTCCTGCCTCAGCCTCCCGAGTAGCTGGGATGACAAGTGCCTACCACCACACTTGGCTAATTTTTGTATTTTTTAGTAGAGATAGAGTTTTGCCATGTTGGGCAGGCTGGTCTCAAACTCCTGACCACAGGTGATCTACCCACCTCGGCCTCCCAAAGTGCGGGGATTACAGACGTGAGCTACCGTGCCCAGCCATTTTTTTTTTTTTTTTTTTTTTTGTATTTTTAGTATAGGCAGGGTTTCACCACGTTGGCCAGGCTGGTCTCGAACTTCTGGTCTCAAGTGATTCACCTGCCTCAGCCTCCCAAAGTGTTGGGATCACAGGCAGGAGCCACCGCGCCCGGGCTGTGTGTACCTACATCCATACTCGGTGTAGGTGTGTGTGCACCCAACTCACCCACTCCCCTAACTGCCATCACAGACTCACAGGCCAAGGTCATTCAGGGACCATGCGGGCAGCACGCCCTGCACTAACCTTCAGGATCAGCTCCACCACCTCCGTGTGCACCAGCCCATGCACAGGTTCCCCATTGACATGGGTGATGAGGTCACCTTGACGAAGCCCTGCCTCGCTGGCCGGACCTCCGTCCTCCACGTGCTACCCCAGGAAGAGAATAGTACTCAGACTGGAGCCTGAACACGAAGTATGGCGCTTGGTTCTGCACATTAAGCTGTGAGCCCCTTCACCACCACCCTTTGACCCCCGAGCAGGGACAGATGGGCTCCACAAAGGGGAAGCCGGAAGGATGATGAAGCTGGGAGACAGCAGGTCTGGATGGTCAGACATACCCACACCATGTGGTGCACGGTGTAGACGTCGGAGTCACCCATGTAGACGCGAATGGCCCGCAGGGTGAAGCCATACTTCTTGCCAGCTCGGTGGATGATGATGGGAGGCCTCACGCTGCCAAGGGCTGGCAAGAAGTCCCTGCTTGGAGAAGAGTCCCGGGATGATGGGTTGGACGACTGAGAATGTGGGGACATGGGGCTGGCCAGCGGGGAGCAGGTGTGGTGTTCTAGAGAAGGAGAAGCCAGGACTTAGTGGGTCAGAGGGCCTTGGCCTGGCCCACGGTCCAGTCTGTTGATTTCAGCACAACTCTAGTCACAGAGCCTGAGCCCAGGTCCATGTTCTCCACAGCCCCTGACCTGTGAAGCCCTCTCCTGTGCCCAGACCCCAAGAGACGGTGGTGGTGATGAGAAATGGCAGCTAGCATTATGTATCAGGGACTATGTAAGCTTATCATACATATTTAAATGTCACAATTAACTGATGAGCTGGCCACTATTATATCCACATTTCTGGATGAGAAACTTGAGGCTTAGAGGAGTTAAGCAACTTGCTCAAGGTCAAAAGCCTGTTAGTGATGGAGCCAGGATTTAAGTGTGAGCTCTCTGCCCCAAAGCCTGCACTTGTGACATGGTGCTGTCCTGCCTTCTGGCACATGTATATATACACAACCCCAGACACCAATACACACCGTCAGAGACCACAGTCTCTGAGATCCCTGCTTAACACATATACACCTGCCATGTGCAGAACCTTGCCAAGGCCTAGAGATTCTAAGGCCCTTCCTATGAGTTTTATCCCAGCTCCCCAGGGGCCTCACCCGAAGGAATGAGGAGTGAGAGGGCTGTGGCTGAGGCGGACTTGATCACTTTGTTGACAGGGCGAGTCGTGCGCTTCTCTGTTGAGTCCCCAGAGAGCAGCCGGTGGCGGGCTCTACGCACAGCCAGGTCACTGATGGCCTTGGCTGTGGCTCCCTCAGTCAGCTGTGGGGTCCCACGGCCTCTGGTCTCCATAGCTGTAGGCCCAAGGGAGCAGTGAGACCGCGATGCTGCTGAGCTTCCCCGCCCTGCAGTATCCTCCAGCTTAGGGCCTTTGGCCACCCACTGGGCCATACCTGGACTGGAACCACTGCTCCGGCCAACAGCTTCCTCATCCAGCTTTGGCCGCTGCTCCCCTGAGCGTTCAGCAACAGGCCCAGAGGCCCCCTCTCCAGAGGGGGGAGTCAGGACCCATATCCCCTCCTGCGGTTGCCTCCTGAGGGCACTGCTGGCCTCCTCAGGGCCCTCGGGGAACCGAGGCGCATCCAGGAGGCCTGAGCAGCGGCGTCGCACTGTCATGGGAGGGCTGGAGTCACTCTCTGTGTGGGACGACTCAGACACCGACAGCCGCTTCCGTAATCTATGAGACACAAGGCCTGGGGTGAGATGGCCCAGGTGGTCCACCTCCTCCTGCGAGGTCTCCTCAGGGGCACACAAGGGTTATAGTAACAGAATTTTCCTCCGCAGACATTCCTCTAGGAGTCACCCTTGTGAATGCCCCCTCACTGCCACCTGCACTCCTCCGCGGCATCGGAATCTCTCCCATGATCTGTGACAAAGCAGGGATAGCTGTGTCGCCCACCCTGGGTGAACTCTGGGGTGCTCACATCTCAGGGGAGCCAATCACCCAGCTCCGGTCTCGGCCTTTGAGCCCTGCCAGGCCATCTGAGCGGTCCTCCTTCTCCTCACTCAGGCTGCGCTTGGTGGGGGGTGGTGTCCGGCGCTCCTCGAGCAGTGAGAGCCGCTCCATGCTGCTGTACACCTGTGGGCACAGGGGATGTGCTGGGGATGGGCTGTGGCAGCCGTATCTCCCAAGTGGCATAAAGCATCGGAAACCTAGGAATTTCAACCAGTCGGCTCCTTCCCTCCTCCACACACCCCTGAATATTTGGGGAAGCGGTTATTCCACGGATCTGACCTGGTATCTCATGTCAGGGACTACAGTGGTTCTAGAAGCACCTATATATAGCTATATGTAGCCCCAGCCCTCAGCTCCTCTTTCTCTAGAGGCGGCTCCAACCCCAACTCCCTGAGCCTGCCCAGGTGTGCCCTTTGACAGGCCCTCTTCTTCTGATCCTCCAGCCTGTTCTGCCCATCCTGGGCCTCCTCAGTCACACCTTGCTGAACCTTGGAGAGCAGGAAGAGAACTGGCGGATCTCAAGGCAGCCATCTTCACTCACTTCTTCCTCATCCTCCGAGTCCATGTGGTGGTATCGCTCTGAGCGGGCTGGGCCAGACATAAAGGACACTTTCCTTCAGAGCCCTGCTGGTGGCCTCCTTGTGACCCCATTAGATTTCAGCAGAGCCCTGAGAAGTTGCTCCCAATGCCAAGTTCAGTGTGCACAGGTGTTTCTAGGCAAACAGGTAGGACCCATACTCCACTCCACACATTGGCGGCCTTACTGTCAAAATAGCTAGTATCGTCCTCTGACTCCAGCTGAGGAATAAATTCAGCTTTCTGGCGGAGAAGTCCTGTCCAGTCCAGACCAGTAAAGAATGGGTGCTGCTTCACCTCATAGGCACTGCCTGTGGAAAGGGAGGGCATGGGCGAGGGGGAAGGATGAGCCGCATGGAGTCCAGGTCAGCAAACCTCGTAAGAAGCCAGACCTTGAGAAGCTATACTCATGGGGTCAGCTCAAGCATCTTCCCTTCCCTGCCTACAGGGAGCAGGGCAGAGTTTCAGGATCCAGAGGGGCTGCCCGTAACTGAAGCCTGAACCTCCAGGGTACACGGACTCAGCCTCCCTTACCCCTTTTCTAAGTAGTGGGAAAAGTTAGCAGGGCCTGCCCTACCTGTGCCCAGTCTCTCCAGAGGGTTCTGGTGGAGCAGTTTGGAGGTGAGGTCCTGGGCGTCTGGGGGCAGTGCATCATCACCCTCAGGCCACACAATCTCATCTGAAGTCATCAGGGGTGAGAGGGAGAGGAGAAATTGTGGGTAGAGTGGAGAGATGTAGAAGAGGGTCCCAGGACAATGTAAGGAAAGGAGTCAAAAAGGACCCAGCCCGGAGTCCCGGAATGCCTTGCCTGGGACCCCAGTCTTTAATTTTTTTAGGTTCCTAGACCATGGCTTGATCTTTGATCCATGGTGGGCACTGCAAAGCTCTAGCTCACCCTGCTTTTATACTCCACAAAACATACACAGACATACCCCTCACACTTATGGGATGTGCACATACACAGACAGGAACACACAGGTATATATGGGAGACACGTGAGGCCCTAGGGGACACAGTGTCCACATGTATGTACATGCAGAAACACAGAGACACCCACCCCCAAAGCAGCAGACATCACAAACACATGGTGAGTTCAGAACAAGAGCTCACAGGCCTCATGAGCTGCCTGCATACATCATAGTTGTGAATCCAGACTGTATCCCCACTGGGCCAGCAGGATAGTACCTACCACTGATCACTTGGCCAAAGAGCTCCTCCGGAGTGTCTCCAAAAAAAGGGACGCAGCCCACCAGGAACTCATACAGGATAATGCCCATGGCCCACCAGTCCACCGGCTTCCCATAGCCCTGGCGCAGGATCACCTCAGGCGCAATGTATTCTGGGGTCCCGCATACCTGGGCACAGAAAAGCCAGGCTGGCTCAGCCTCCTGAGGCTGCTCACTGGCATGACAGCGGGAGACGCGGGATGCTCCCACCTCGAACAGAAGAGTCTCTGAATGAAGACTCAGCCCACCTTAGTTAATGAACAAAATCAACAGAAGCCCCAGGGAACAAGAGTCGGAACTGTCAGCAGGTATTGCTAATTAACAAAACTGTCTCATTCTAGCCCAGAACTACCATCCCTTAAGCCCTCAACACCCACCTCTGGCATCTGATCCCACAATTGGCCTCTGCACTCCAGCCTCTAACGGAACAGACCCTACCGGTTACCTAACTACTACAGGGACTGGTGAATAGTCACAACCTGAAATGTCAAACCAGGGAACATCCAGAGGCTGCCTCTCAGGACACTGGGCCACAGCCCAATGGAAATTCAAACCTGTGTTCCAAGAACCTCAGGCTCCAGGAGAGCCTTGTCCTTGACTCAGGCTGGGAGATTCGGGACTGACCTCATATGAAACTGTGCTAACAGTTACATGACCTGTTTTCTCCAAACCCTGAGAAGGAAGATGACTTTGGATTTTATATCCATATGATTCTCATGGCTCATCCTGTTTTCCAAATGTGCTACCTATCTCAATGCCTCTCTGGAACCCAAAGGTAGAAAAGATAGGGGTTCCCAATCTTAACATCTAGCTACAAGGTAGACATATGGCCCCAAGGCCTTATTCAAGGGCCTGGAATCTATGTATGTGTATACAAATGTAGAGATGGGCTCTCACTATGTTGCCGAGGCTGGTCTTGAACTCCTGGCCTCCAGCGATCCTTCTGCCTCAGCCTCCCAAAGGGTTGGAATTACGGGCATGAGCCACTGTGCCAGGACAAGGGCCCAGAATCTACCCTCCAATGTATCAACTATCCTTCCTTACCTGCTTGTCCAGGAATTCCCGGGCATCCTTTTCAATGTGACCCTCATACAAGTTCGTTGTCAGACTCATGAGACCAATTTTGGACAGTCCAAAGTCCGTGAGCTTGATGTGCCCCATTGATGTAATTAGGAGGCTGGGAGACCGGAGAAATAAAATTATGAAGTTATTCCTGGTTTTCTGAGAGTACTGATTTTAGTATATGCCCAATTTCCCCAAACAGGCTTCCATGGGGGTACTGTGAGACATAAGCTGGGTAGCTTCAGCAGTGGGGACAGGGAGGTGTGGACACGTAAATCGCTCTGGCTGTGTGAGTGCTGCATTCTGCACAAGCAACGAACCTGCCTTTTGCCCATTCCCACAACTCCATTTCTGTTCACGGCCCTAACTGTATTCTATATTGGGGGCAGGAGTCATTCAGTTGAACAACAGAGTTTCTTCTACAGAGCTGAGATCAGCCTTATTCTAAGGCTGGAGCCATTCCTAGTCCCCTCTCCCGATCTGAGTGGCCCATAATACTTCTGTTTCAGGGAGAGGGGCAGGGGGCACATAATTTTGTTCCATGTCCATGGCTGGTTTTGGGAGGAGGGTTAGTTGGGAGAAACTAGAACTAAGATCCCTTTATATATTCTGCCTGAGTCACTCATTTTGTGCTGAAGGCTTTACCCTGCCACCCTTTTATTCTAATGACTCCCCAAATAGTACCTCTGGCTGTGACTTCCTTTTTGAGCTCCAGGCCCACCCAACTGCCCATATGTCTTACAGGCACCACAAACTCAATCTGTCTAAAACAAAGTCATGCCTCCCAACTGGTTCTCCTCCTCAGTGAAAAACAGTAATTTCGGTTATCTATTGAGCTCTGTGCTAAGTGCTTTAAAAATATTCTGGCCCCTGAAAGGTTTTCTAGAGTAACACATCAAAGGTAGGTGTCATTATTCCCTATTTTAGAAAGCAGGTACGTGAGGGTCAGGGAAATTTTAATTAATAGACTCAAACTCAGACTTAATAAGCAGAAGAGTGGCCATTTGAATTCAGGTCTGTCTTATGTCAAAGCCACTTTCTCCCACAGAGGCTTATCACCCTGCCCCAGTTCCAAGCTGGAAATCTGGAACACACCCCAGCCTCTTCTGTTCCCTTGCTTCCTTTCCTGCCCCACCCCAGCCTGGTCTTCTTTCCTGTTTCCCCACGCTGCCCTCTTCTTTCTACCCTGACCCCCTGCTCTGCTGCAGGCATTGCTGGCTTTGGTCTCAGTGTCTTCTTTTCATCGACAGAGCGAGCTTTCTAAACCTAAACCACAATCTGGGCATGCCACTCTATCATATCCTTGGTTAGCAGACCCTTCCAAGACTCTCCAGGCCCCTTTAAAATAAAACCCAAATGTAACAAAAGGGCCCTTGATGAACCAGTTCCTGCCTCTCTCTCCAGCCTTTTCTCTTACTACTCTCTCACCATCTAAGCTGTCACCACATTGTACTATTTGTAGTTCCTGAACAAGTGCTGTTCTCTCGCACCTGTGTGCCTCTGCACATTCTGCTCTCCTGCTTTAGAAAGCAGGTCTTCCTTTTTCCACTTGACTAATACCCTCTGAGAAGAAGCTCATATATATATATTTCTGTCTCCCACTGTAGACTTAAGTTCTACATGCCAGGGACTATATTTAAAACCCAGAATATAGTGCTTGGCACAGAGTAGATGTCAGTAAATGTCAGTAAACTTGTTTAACCATCTACTAGATGTGCTTATTCTTTTGTTCTTGCTTGGTTTCTTCAGTGGGGCTCCTCAATGACTCTTTTTTTTTTTTTTTTGGAGACGGAGTCTCACTCTGTCACCCAGACTGGAGTGCAGAGGTGTGATCTTGGCTCACTGCAAGCTCCACCTCCCGGGTTCACGCCATTCTCTGGCCTCAGCATCCCCAGTAGCTGGGACTACAGGCACCCGCCACCATGCCTGGCTAATTTTTTTTTTGTATTTTTCAGAGAGACAGGGTTTTACCATGTTAGCCAGGATGGTCTCAATCTCCTGACTTCGTGATCCACCTGCCTCAGCCTCCCAAAGTGCTGGGATTACAGGCGTGAGCCACCGTGCCTGGCCTCTCAATGACTCTTTCATGTCACCAAAGCCTTATAATATTCCAGCCAGACCTTGAGGCAATGATCTGCACCTGGGGTGGTCGGGGGGCTAGAGAACTAGGCCTAGACGGACACACACAGGAGCGTGTTTTCCCAGTAGCCATCTGGATAGACTTAGAGCTACTGTGCTTGCCAACATTTTATCTAGAGACCCAAGAGGGAGACCCTGGACAAGGGACACAGATTGTGGACATACTTGTCAGGCTTGAGGTCACGGTGCACGATGCCATAGTTGTGTAAGTACTCCAGGGCCAGCACAGTTTCCGCAAAGTATAGACGCACCATGTCCACAGGCAGGGCCCCAATATTCTTCAGCAGAGTGGCACAGTCTCCCCCTGCAACAAGCCCAGGCTACCATGAGGAAAGGATCCAGTTCCCTGCTCTAGCCAGCTCCCATCTGGCAGTTTCTGAGGTCCCAGAGGAGACAGCTTCATGGAATATCCTGGTGCTGGAGACTCTGATTCTAGCCCCTTTGCTGCTGGCATGGGTGGGAGACACGGTGATATGGTTTGGCTGTGTCCCCACCCACAGCTCATCTTGAATTGTAGCTCCCATAATTCCCATGTGTTGTGGGAAGGGACCTGGAGGGAGATAACTGAATCATGGGAGTGGGTCTTTCCCATGCTATTCTCGTGATAGTGAATAAGTCTCATGAGATCTGATGGTTATTTTTATTTATTTATTTTTTTGAGGCAGAGTCTTGCTCTGTCGCCCAGGGTAGAGTGCAGTGGTGTGATCTCAGCTCACCGCAACCTCCGCCTCCCAGGTTCAAGCGATTCTCCTGCCTCAGCCTCCCGAGTAGCTGGGATCACAGGCGTGTGCCACCACACCCAGTTAATTTTTTTGCATTTTTTTGTAGAGATAGGGTTTCGCCATGTTGGTCAGGTTGGTCTTGAATTCCTGACCTCAGGTGATCTGCCTGGCTCAGCCTCCCAAAGTGCTGGGATTACAGGTATGAGCCACCATGCCTGGCTGAGCTAATGGTTTTATAAAGGGGAGTTTCCCCGCACAAGCTCTCTCTTGTCTGCCGCTATGTGAGACATGCCTTTCACCTTCTGCCATGATTGTGAGGCCTCCTCAACCACATGGAACTACAAGTCCATTAAACCTCTTTCTTTTGTAAATTGTACAGTCTCTGGTATGCCTTTATTAGCAGCATGAAAAGGGACTAATACACAGGGTATGGAGCGGGGCGCAAAGTAAAGTGAATCTGCTGATAGCTGTCATGGACATTTTTCAGGCCAGAGAGGGAAGGAACCCAGATTTTTATTAAAAGTAATGGCAAAAATGCCATTACTTTTGTACCAGCCTAACATTTTAGGACAGGAATACTGCATAGTGTAAACACATCTGGCTGAGACATTAGCATTTGTTCATGTTACTTCCTTCTTACTGGCTTTTAGTTTCTGGGTAGAGTAACACTGTGAACTCCCAGCATGTACCCAGTAAACACTAAAGGACATTTTTTTTCAGCTTCAGCTTCAAGACTAGGCACAATATCTTCGGAGGCTGTACACATAGTGAGAATGTGAGAGGGAAGGCCACTGGCAAAGCTGCTGCCTCTCTCCAGAACTATGCCCCGTGTTGCTCTTCTGTTCTACTCACAGAGCATTTTGCATGGTTTTAAGGGGTGTCCCCTTTGCAAGCCAGTCAGGGTAATTAATGGCTTTCCTTTCTTCTGAGGGTTCAGATGCAATCCTCTGAACACCCAATCTTGGGCTTTTGCAGCTCTGCTGCCTCCTCTGTTGCTGTCTGATACCAGCAGTAGAGAGAGTGCAGGCTTTGGGGTGCAGGATTCTACAGCTGCTGGCCTGCTACTTCCTATCCCAGAGTGCCTCTCATGGCAGAGGCAGGCAGCTTTGTGCCCACCGTGGCCAAATGGTCTCTGTGATCCTGAGGCAGAAACCAATGCCAAAGGTGGACTGGAAAGCTGGGCCCTGAAACTTCAACTCTGTAAAAAAGCTGCTGGTCCCTGTTTAAGGCTCAGATTGTGCCTTGGCCTCCATGCCAGGCCACCTTTGCCTCAGTACCTTCAACATACTCCATCACCATGCACAAGTGGCGCTTGGTCTCAAAGGAGCAGAACATGCTGACCACAAAGGGGTTCTCAGCGAAAGTCAGTATGTCACGCTCCACGAAGGCCTGCTGGATCTGGTTCCGTAGGATCAGGTTCTGCTTGTTGATCTTCTTCATGGCAAAGCGCTGCCGGGTGGACTTGTGCCGCACCAGGAATACAGCCCTGGGAAACACAGTCCAGCCCATCCCCCATGGACCCTCAGCACCAGAGCTGTGCTCTCTGCCACCCAAACTGCCTTCTCTCACACCTTAATGAATGCACAGAACAAGGGGGCAGGGCATGCATACCAATGAGAAGGATCTGGGACCCCCTAGCCCATAGAACTCTTAAACTTCCTGACAGACCATGTCCTGATGACACGGCTCAATGCTTCCCCAGAGCTCAGGGAGAGGAGGATGCGTGGTAACAAGAGGTGTGGGAATCTTGTCTAGGAAAGGAACAATGATCGATGTCAGAGGAATCTGAACTCCTGCCCACCCAGGAGGCTTCTGGGAGTGAGAAGGTCCACCCTGAGGCATCTGCCCAGAGGACTGGGCAGCATACACTCTCACATGGAAGAGATCAAAGGCTGACCTGGCTTCAGTCCTGGCCACACCCTGACCCCTGCCTTTACCCATAGGCGCCATTGCTGATGAGCTTAATGGTCTCGAAGTCCTCTTCAGAGGGTGTCTTTTTAGATGGCAGAGATGCCCCACGGCCCTGGAAGACAAGGGGAAAGGCAGGAGACAGGCATGCTTCTCAGAGTCCATATCCTTGCAGAAGCTGTGGCTCTAGCGTTCTCAGCTCTTAGCTCTAGCGCAGTCCCCTGCCCATTCTTCTGGGAGTAGAATGACTTCTCAGTGTTTGCTGTCACCAATTCCCCCATCCCTTCTTCAGATAGTCTCTTAAAGAGAACTCACAGCTCTTTGCTTCGTAGGGCCCAGGCTCCAGGAATGGGGCAGGAGCTCAGGGTTTTTACCTCAATAGAATCATCTGTCTCTGGAGTGTCAGGACTGTCACAGCTGCTCAACTGGGCCATTTCTGGAAACAAAACAAAGACACAGGAGAAGAGTACGTGGCAATGTCAGGTATCTCAGCAGTATCCTCAGATCACACAACAGGTGCATGTAGGGTAGGCATTAATGCTTTTTGCATCAGCCTAGGACGTGAATTCAGTCCCATGGCACTATACCCAATGTAGTCCCAGCTTTTGGACCAGGAAACAAGCCAAATCCTACTGCTACTCCCATTTCCAGAAGTCCATTGCCATTCACAGGGCCTGGCAAATTCTATAAACTTGGGAAATTTCCTGGAAAACAGGACCTGAAACTGGGTTACTAGTTCCCATCCTGCTGGCCAAGACTGCTTCACTGGATGGGGCTGGGAAGCACAGAAGGCAGGAGCAGGATACCTACAGACCAGGGACTTGGAGGCCCATGGTTGCTGCAGGGGTTCAGCAGAAGCCCAGAGGAATGGCGGTATCCTCTGAAGCCCTGTGCTGGACCACCCTAAAGACACAGGAAGACCTGTAAGGTGGCCAAGAGGAGAGGCAAGGTGCAGAGGAGGTGACCATTTTTGCAAATGTGATTGTGGCTCTTTGTTGTTGACCTCTTTGGAACTGAGGTTCTAAATGCAACTCAGCCAGGCCGATGCAATCCAGGCTGGGATCTACCAGGCAGATGTGAACAGCAGTTCCAAAGGAAAGACTGTTTTGTCACAGAGATCACAGTGTATATCCTAAATTCCTGAAGCCCCTGGGGCCATGCTGTGTCCACGTCCAAGCTAAGTCTCTTCTCCAAGCAGCTTCCCTGCTGTTAAAGCTTGCCAGCAGTGGTGGGGCCTCTCTGCAGCCACCAGGCAGTATGCTCACCCTCTAGGGGATCCCGTGTGAGGCCCAGCTGGCTAACGATGTAGCGGGGAATGTCACATTTAATCCCTTGTCCCTCTTTGGCGTGGCCCTCAGCTGCTTCTAATAGGTGGTAGAACTCTTCAGGGTCAAACTCCTGTACCAAGGGAGAGAGGCAGTCAGTGGTGACAGATAGAAGCAAAAGCTGCTGGCCTCTTTGGTTTTAGAGCATATAGTAGACTGAGATGAACAAGACTTTCTTTGTGACAGGACATTCCCACCCCTCAATATTCAGAAATAACACGATTCAGGGATCACAGGAATGGGGATGAAGATGTCTTACAGGTCACCTCCAGATTGGACATACTCAGCATATGGTATCTTCCTGGCAATAAGAACTAGAGGTTTTACTCTAAAGAGAGCTCAGCCTACTGATCTGGTCCCATGCCTTACATCAGCCAGTTGGCACTATCTGGTGTATTCAGATGCCCAGTCCACAGCAGTCCTGGCACACACTCAATTATGACTCATAAGAGCTTTGGCACAGCCCTACTGGTGCATGCATACCTTCAAATATTTACTGGGCACCTCCTGTGCGCTAGAGGCTGGAGATCCATTGAAAAGCACAGTCCTTGTCTGCACATAATAACTGAGTGCCTACTAAGTGCCACACACTGGGTTAAACCTTCTAGCAACTCTTTGACCTCACTGAGGAAATCAAGGCTCGCAGGGATGCACTGATTTGTCCATAATCACGGAGGCAGGAAGGAACAGAAAACCAGCATTCAGCCCAGGTCTGACTCCAAGCCCCTGCTTAGCCAAGGACTTCGTGTTCTTGAGGGAGAGGCTTTCTGCTCTATCACAGCACTAGCCTCTGCTCTGAACTTTGTTCTCATTCCCTGTGGTCTCACTGTTTTGGAGAACTGTACTTATCTGGATATAACCTAAGCCAGACCTGGAAGCCCTTTTAACTTCTTATTCTTCCTTAGCTCCTATTTGGTCAGAATGTCTCTCTCATAAATACCCCTCTAATCCACCTCTTTCTCTCTGTTATCCTACCATTCATTGTCTGAGTTCTGGCCACCCCATCTCACATGAATTGCTTTGAGTACCTCTGCCCTGATGTCCCTGGCTCATCCTGCCCTCTCTTCCAATTCACTATCCATGTTGCAGCCAAAGTAATCTTTCTTAGGACTAAATCTGATATAATATTTACATAGAAATAAATAGGAACCAATTACTGATACATGCAACAACATGCATGAATTTCTACAAACATGCTGAGTGAAAAGAAGTCAGAACATACTACAGAAACCACACAGAAACATGGTTTCATTTCTAGGAAACTGTACAAAAGGCAAACCCATCCCTAGTGAAACAAAGCAGGTAAGTTATTGTCTGGGAGCAGGAGGAAGAGGGGACTGACTCCAAAGGGGCACAAGGGAACTTATCTGATAGAAATATTCTCTATGTCAGCTGTGGCCATGATTCTACAAGTGTATATTTGTTAAATCTCAATGAACTGTACCATCAAAGGGATATATTTTATTGTATAAAAATTATACCTTAATAATACTGTTTAAGAAAAAAGTAAATGTGGCCATGTCACATTCTTACCTAAACTTCCTGGTGCCTCCAAGTGGCTGTAAGGGTAATGCAAAACTCCAGAGCCGAGAACCCGACACCCTCTGTGACCCTGTCACAGTCCTACCTTCCAGGCTTACCTCTCAGCACTTCTTCAAACCCACCCTGTGCTGCACTGAATGCCCCTTCCCATGCTCCCTATCTGGGAAACAGACTCATCCTTCAGTTTGCTGAATAAGCCTCATGTCCCCCAGGGAGCATTCACTGAATGTTCCTTCCAGGAAGACTAAAGCACTTCCTTTTCCAGGTTCCCACTGCATTGCGTACTGACCTCAACTGCAACACTTCTTGCAGTACTGTAATTACTATTTACATGTCCTCATGCCTCATGCTTCCCAACTCCACTGGAGAGGAAACATCCCAAGATCAGAGACTGTGCTTTATTCATGTCTGTATCTCCAGTGTCTAGCACGAAGTAGGTACTCAGTCAAGTTTGCTGAAAATTAAATGAAGGACTCAACTTGTGCAAACTAAACTGGGCTATGCTCCTGACGCTCCTCAACCCCAAGGCCCCCACTGAGGTGAGCCCTGATCATGTGAGGGTGGGCTAGACTAATACTTCTCCCTGCCACATCCCCTCAGGACCATACACTTGTCCTCACAAAAATCTGTTTAGTCTCCCACTGGTGGCAAATCATATTTAAATAAGGACCTAAGCGACAGAGATGGCAGTGGTTACCACCACAGTTTTGCTGTCATCAGGATACTTCCTCCATAGCCCTCCTCCAAATCTGCCCACCCGACTTTCCTAGAGTCCACTCACCAGGCATTCCAGGAGACGTGCTGGGCGGGCAATGACAATCATCAGCTTTTTCACCAGCTGCATCACAAAAGCCACTTCCGAGCTCTCTGAGCGCTCATGAGCCTATAGAGAAAAGAAGGGCTGCTTAAGCAATCTATTGGCCCAGTGTGGTTGGGCTAAGCAGGACCAGACTGGGCAGAGCTGAATCCAGGGAGAAACAATTCGGTAGCACAGAGAGCTCCGCCAAGCAAGGAACTCCGAGAAGGCTGGCTGGCTGTGAGAGGGAGCGAGTTGCTCACAGGGAACCATTTGAGCTTTAGAACACTACATGACACCGAGAAATGCCACACAGACATACAGCTGTACCTGCTCCTCCATCCAACAAGCCTCACTTACCCTGCAGACCCCAGCTCAAGGGGCAACTCTCAATGGCGCCTTCACTGATGTTCACTTTCCACTCTAGACTGTAAGGAGTAGAAAGACCTCAAAGCTGAGGGTGATATGACCAGAAAGGTACTTCAGAAGGATCACTCTGGCTGCAGTATAGAGGGTACACTAAAGAGGGCAAGCCTAAATGCAGGAAAACCCATTAGCAGGCAACTCTAATAATTCAGATGAAAAAGGCATAGGTCGGCTGGGTGCAGTGGCTCACGCCTGTAATCCCAGCACTTTGGGAGGCCGAGGCAGGCGGATCACGAGGTCAGGAGATCGAGACCATCCTGGCGAACACAGTGCAACCCCGTCTCTACTAAAAATACAAAAAAATTAGCCGGGCGTGGTGGCGGGCGCCTGTAGTCTCAGCTACTTGGGAGGCTGAGGCAGGAGAATGGCATGAACCTGGGGGGCGGAGCTTGCAGTGAGCCGACATGGCGCCCCTGCACTCCAGTCTGGGCGACAGAGCAAGATTCCGTCTCATAAATAAATAAATAAATAAATAAATAAATAAAAGAAAAAGGCATGGGTCAAGGCAGAAGAATGCAGACAAAGGGACAGGTGTGAGCTACTACCAAAGCAGATAAGGGTGAAAGCAGCACAAACAGAAGGCAACTCCAACTTCAATTTTAGGAAAATTTCAATGAATACGTGAAATAGTAACTATAAGAAGCCATTTAGGTGATAGGTAAAGAATGTACTGCATTTGGTTTTAGAGAAGGAACAGCTAGGCAGAAAAGATAAGCTCAGTTCTGGGCGTGTAGAGTTTCAGGCACCTATATGAGAGAGTCTCTTGGGTATCTGCTTGGTCCAGGGGCCTTTCTCTTTTTCCCTGAGAACTGCTCTGGTTTCTAGGAGCCACATTTGTACTGTGTGTCTGCGCCTTCCCTCCCACCTCTAATAGCTGACCAGGGAGGATCACTTTCCTAGGAATTTAAAAAAGGATAGAAAGATAATTGTTAACATCAGTGTGGCAGAAACTGTTTAAGAACTGTGACAAGGGATGGCCGTACCTACCATGGAGACAGAGAAAAGATGCATACAGGAAAAGAAAGAATGAAGACTTCCTGAGCTTCCTGGAGCTTCTGGTTTCTAGTTCTGGTTCCTTTTTAAGGTCTGGTTATATCCCTCGCTTCAATTCTCTAAGACCTACCCCTTTTACTCTTATAATGTTTCCCTTTACTGTTTAAACTATTCTGAGTCAGATTTCTATTACGTGTAACCAAAGAATAAGAACCAATATGGGGAAGTCAAAGTGGAGGAGTCCACCAGGCAGCTGGGTGCACTGATCTGAAGCTCAGGAGAACAGTAAGAGTGGCAGCCACATGTGGAAGTCCTCAGCGTAGCGATGACAACTGAAGACATGGGAGCAGGTGGCAAGACATCAGAGAGAGAGTGGAGGAAGGGGAAAGGGGAAAACAGGCATGCAGGATGGTGCCCTGTGACACACCAGTATGAAGGGGTGGGCAGCAAAGGAACTTGTGAAGAGGCAGCAAGACTGGTGAGAACGGTGAATTGACAACTGGGGAAGGGGGTTCAGGAAGTATCCGCTGTGCTCCACAGGGAGGTGGCAGAAGATGGGAACTGAAAGCAGACACAGGATTTGGCAATTGGCCAGTGAGTTCCTTGGTGAATTTTGCCTGAACAGTTTTGGTAAGGTGGGAAGGGAAACCGGAAGGCAGAAGATTGAGTAGTAAATAGGATACAAGGAAAGAAAAACAGTAAATGAGGACTTTTCTTTTTTTAAAGTATTGGTTATGAAATGAAGAGAAAGGATGAGCGGTTGGTGAAATCCCATTTATTCTTTTAAAACCTGTCTCCTGTTCCCAACACACATATACATACACATGTGAAGAAAAAGAAGTAATTGCTGTCTTTAACATGTTCTCCTGGCTGTTCGTGCATACCACATGGTACTGTCATGCTGTTTCATAACGAGCTATCTGTCTCTACAGCTACACTGCTGGGCCTAGTGAGTAAAGAGGCTCTGTGTCTTTTTCTTTTTCTTTTTTTTTTTTTGAGACAGAGTTTCGTTTTCATTGCCCAGGCTGGAGTGCAATGGCTCGATCTTGGCTCACCGCAACCTCCGCCTCCCAGGTTCAAGCGATTCTCCTGCTTCAGCCTCCCGAGTAGCTGGGATTACAGGCATGTGTCACCATGCCCAGCTAATTTTGTATTTTTAGTAGAGATGGGGTTTCTCCATGTTGGTCAGGCTGGTCTGGAACTCCCGACCTCAGGTGATCTGCCTGCCTCAGTCTCCCAAAGTGCTGGGATTACAGGCGTGAGCCACCGTGCCTGGCCCTTTTTCTTTCCTCAAATGCTAAGCCTAGCAGAGTGCCTCCTAGACAGCAGATGTCAGTCAGTGTTTGTTGACTGTTTGAAAATGTATGCTCTTAGGCTCTGGAATAAGCCAAACCTGGGACTGGGTCCTGGTTTTGCTACTTAAAAATATAAGTTATCTTGAGCTAACTTAGTTTCCTCATCTGTAAATTTAGGAAATAATATTAAGTACCTTCCTTACAGGGTTGTGAAGATTTCATCAGATAAATTAAACGAGGTAATGTAGTGTCTAGCATGTATTAAATGCTCCATAAATGTTACTGATTTTTATTATTCTAAAACCTGACCAGGTCATTTTTCAGTTTGTCACACTGGATGATACCCACTGCCTTCATGATACAATCTAAGCTCCTCACAAGGCCCTTCAGCATCTGGCCCCCAGTCCAACTCTTCAAATTCATCTGCCAGCAGGTCAGGTGCAGTGGCTCACACCTGTAATCCCCGCACTTTGAGAGGCCAAGGCAGGGGGATCACTTGAGATCAGGAGTTTGAGACCAGCCTGGCCAATGTGGTGAAACCCTGTCTCTACTAAAAATACAAAAGTCAGCTGGGCGTGGTGGCAGGCACCTGTAATCTCATCTGCTAGGGAGGCTGAGGCAGGAGAATTGCTTAAACCTGGCAGGTGGAGGTTGCAATGAGCCAAGATCGCGCCACTGCACTACAGGCTGGGTGACAGAGTAAGACTCAATCTCAAAAAAAAAAAAAAAAAAAATCATCTGCCAGCTTTTCCCCTGTGGGTGTCTTTCTTTTCTTTTCTTTCTTTTTTTTTTTGAGATGGAGTTTCGCTCTTGTTGCCCAGGCCAGAGTGCAATGGTGTTATCTTGGTTCACCACAACCTGCACCTCCGGGTTCAAGCAATTCTCCTGCCTCAGCCTCCCTAGTAGCTGGGATTACAGGCATATGCCACCATGCTCAGCTAATTTTGTATTTTTTGTAGAGCCGGGGTTTTCTCCATGTTGGTCAGGCTGGTCTTGAACTCCCGACTTCAGGTGATCCGCCTGCCTTGGCCTACCAAAGTGCTGGGATTACAGCATGGGCCACCATGCCCGGCTCCACTATGAGTGTCTTTTACTGTAGTTATGCAAACTACTTCATCTGCAATTTCTGGAATGTACCAAGTTTCTTTACACCTTTGAGAGGTTACTTATTTATTTATTAAGAGACAGGGTCTCACCCTATCATTCGGGTTGGAGTACAGTGGCACAATAACAGCTCACTGCAGCCTCGACCTCCAGGGCTCAGGCAATCCTCCCACCTCAGCCTCCTGAGTAGCCTGGATTACAGGCACATGCCACCATGGCTGGCTAGTGTAGAGATGGGGTCTCACTTTGTTGCCCAGGCTGGTCTCAAGCTCGTGGGCTCAAGTGATCCTCCCACCCTGGCCTCCCAAAAAGCTGGGATTACAGGCATGAGCCACTGCGCCCAAGTAAGAGGTTGTTTATGCTTTTTCCTAGCTTCAGTGAACTCCTATCTGTTTAAGATTTAGCCTTCCCTGAACTTTCCACAAAGAGTCAGCATATCCTTCTCTGTGCTCAGAACCTACTTATCTCTAGTGCTCATCAATCATATTGTACTGTAGTCAGTGGAAGTGAGAGAATTCATATAAAGTATTCAGTGTAGTAATAGCTGTTACTTTTATTAAGTACATGTTGATGGGTCTGTAACCCCATTGATGGCAAATTCCCTAAGATAGAGCCTGCGCTGAATTCTTTTCTGCATTCCAAAGGCCTCGCAAATTAGGGAACAGATGAACAAACTGGTTCCAAATTCAGTGCTCTTCTTATTGTATCAAACAACCTAACCGCACAAGCAGTCAGTCTGGGAAAATGCCTAAAGGTTTTGAACAAGGCTCTGACTTCAGCATTTTAGAAGATAAATCTTAAACGTACCAGGAAACTTGGAAGTTACTCTACATTAATCCTTTACCGAATGCAGTAATCCCTGATTCCTAAATGTCTCTGGGGTGCCCCTTTCCATTGCTGGAAAACTGTCAGAAAGCTTTTCCTGAACAGAAACAAACATCTACCAGCGATTTTCACGGGACTCTGGCTTTCTAAAGTTATACTTCTACAATGTTTGATTTTAAATATTTATTTTGAAATCAGAAAAAGATATTTTTGTAGAAGAAAGTACTTTTTCACCTATTAAATCAAAATCTTTCTTCCTGTAACTCCTGCCCACTGGACTAATTATGTCTTTCAGGGGTACTGAGAACAATCTGCTCTTTTTTATATATGAGAAACTTTCCACTACTTGACAATAATCATTTCTCTAGATTGAACTGTTCCCTGAAAATGTGTTTAAACTCCCCGCTCCTTCTTACTTCTAGACGAACACACTGATGTCCTTTTGGTCATCAGCCCGGGGCCCTCAGCTCAGTTGGTACTACTCCAGAGAGAGGTCTTGGTCTGGAGGCAATAAGGGGTTCTGGACTGGGCAATTCTCTAGTGACATGATGAGCTCTGGGGAGACAGGCACATCCTCTCTCCCCCAAACCGTATTAATGGGTAACATGGAGCCGCTATGGTCTGAGTGAGATGGCATCTGGCCACCTTAATCAAGAGGCTGATAGCAAAGGAAGCGCTAGTGCAGGAAGCAGTGCTTAAGAACTCTCATGTGCTTTGGTCTTGGCCATCTCTAGCTTACTTTACCTTTAGCCTCCCAGAGATTTTTTCACACCAGGGAGGATCAGGTCTCAAAACATGTAAGTCCTAACTAGAGAACTCTCCATGTAAATGGCTAAACCCATCATGCAAGCCTCATATTTGTTTTCCCTTGGCTGAGGATAAACAGTCTGAAGGCTCTGCTTAAACCAGTATTTCCAGTAGAAGAAAGCCCATCATAGCCACTGGAGCCACTTTTTGGCTTTGGGTAGCAAACCTCCTAGTCAAATACTTATGAGTACTACCCATGGTGGAGCTTCGCGCAGAGTGATACAACTTTGGATTTAGAAAAGGAACACAAGTGAGTTCCTTTGATACCAAGCAGGCTTCTCTCACTATTGCAGGGGACTGAGGAGGAATCTAAGCCCCTCAGCTCTGCCTTTGAGGGTGGGTAAGAAGCAGTCTGTGAAGACTGAGAATACCACTAACGCCCTGATCCTAGCTTGGGATTATGAATCCAATACCAGGTAGAGGTTTTTTCAGAACCCCAGCACAAGGACACTCACATCTTGTACAAGTTTCTCCAAATTCTCTTGAAGTTCATAGAAGTATTGTGATGTAATGAGGCCACTCCGAGATTTATCCAGGCAGTCTCGGGCCATCTCAATCACCTGATGATGAATAAAGCTCAGGGCTCCATCCGCCAAGGGCAGCACGCTGTCTGGGGTATTGGAGGAAATAAACTCTGCTAGTCGTTCTTCCATTTGTGCGGTGGCCTGGGAAGAAAAGCAAGAAACACACACTTCCCTTCTAGTCCCAGCTCAGTTGGAACTAAGCCTGAAGGACCTGGAAATAGCAAAATAATGGGCTCCCTGTGATCCTGGTTTCCTTACACGGCATTTGGGAAACCTGATAACTGAAGACATTAATAGATCACCTTCAAGTAAAGTCAAATGAAGATGCCTTAGCTTTATATTCAAGGCCCTCTTTCACCTGGCCTTGCCCATCTCCCCCAGCTCCCTCCAGGGCAAGCTCTTTTGCTGTAAGGACACACAAGTGTTTGCTATCTTCCTCCTTTACTATGCTATTTCATGCCTGTCTGTTTATGCTGTTCCCTGTGTATGGCTTTCTCACCCTGCCAAGCCTGCCTGGCAAACTAATTCTCCTTCTCATCTCAGTTCAAGTATCGTGTCTCCTCTGGGAAGTCTTTCATTTCCCCAGGCAAACGGGTTTCCATTCCTCTGTTCTTCCACTGGACCTCCCAACTGTGTAAACTTTGTATATGGGCACTGCTGGTTTCTAAACTAGGAAGTTATTTAAGTCAGAGAGAGTTTCATTTATCTCAGGATCTTCTTACTTAACCTTAGGACCCAAGGGAGTTAGGCAGGTGCTTGGAGAGCTGCTTAGTGAACCTGTCTGGTCACAGATGGTGAGTTGGAATGGGGGGACTGTGGATAGGAACATAACCCTGGCCTGGATCCCCAGCAAAGGAGAATGGAGGTCTGACTCCAAACCTCAAGAGACCTAACTACGCGGTCATGTCAAAACGACAAATACACATCTGTGAACGAGTTCTCAGCTGCCTATCTAAGACTCTGCCTTACTTCTTTGCTACCAGGTGGTGATTTCTGATTTCCAGTGTGTGTTCAGGTGAATGTATACTTACATACATATATATGTGCTGTGTCTACGTGGAGAATGAAAGAGGAAGAGGTGAAAGAGTGGGAGTAGAGGAGAAAGAAGGAAGTGAAGGAATCTTAACACATTTTCTCCAACAATAGTTCATCCTATAGGAAGGAACTGGAAACATGCCTATAAACACAAACATCCAATACTACAAAAACACCTAATATACAAGGAGGAGGAGGGCAAGCATGAGATACATTTCTCAACATTATATACTCCCAAACTTCATAAACACCAAGTACATCAAAATGAATTCCTAGCTATTTGTTCTGCCTCCTTCCTCACGTTTATTGTCTAGTGCCACTCCAAAGCTGGAAAGCACAGACCATGGGGCACAGGTTCTACAGTCCAGTATCCCTTCTCAGTCAGCAACAGGGCCTATCTTCAGAAGGCCAGGTCAGAGTGTACAGGCATGTGGTGTTGAAAAAGACATGCAAATGGGGCCAGGTGCAGTGGCTCATGCCTGTAATCCCAGCACTTTGGGAGGCAAAGGCAGGTGGATCACCTGACGTCAGGAGTTCGAGACCAGTCTGGCCAACATGGCAAAACCTGTCTCTACTAAAAATACAAAAATTAGCCAGGCGTGGTGGTGCATGCCCGTAGTCCCAGCGTCTCAGGAGGCTGAGGCAGGAGAATTGTTTGAACCCTGGAGGCGGAGGTTACAGTGAGCCAAGATGGTGCCACTGCACTCCAGCCTGGGCGATAGAGCAAGACTCCATCTCTTAACAGAAAAAGAGACATGCAAATGGGAAACAAGATCCTAGTTCCATATACAAGGAGGTTCACAGCCAAGCAGCAGAGTTATGACTGCTACTTCTCAGCTATCTCAGGATACCAACCTACTTTCCTCCCTAAGGATTTTCCTGCTTGAAAATGAAAATTCAAATGGTAGCAAGCAACTCTGAGATCTGTCTCCCACTTCTACTGCTCTCTCTGGCCTTCTTGCCAGTGCAGCCTACTTCTGTCTGTGTACTCTCTGACACCTGGTAATGAGGTGCTGCTTAAGAAATCTCTATCAAATGACGATGCCACCAGAGGGCAAATCCTGTAATGAATGAACCCTGACTCATGGATCCTCATATGCACAGTGAGAAGTAAAGCCTCCAGTTCTTTCTTTCCTCTTTAATATATGGTGGGATACCTTTCTGACATTCCCCTCTGGATAACTGTACTTCTGGGTAGTGAAGAAACAAAGGCTCTGCAAATACAGTTTCCAAACTCATAGTTTCCTGCTGTCTCCTTCTCAAGCAGTCTGGAAGCCCTTGTTGCTGTGTCCACAGCCTCCTGGCTGACTTTCTGTCCTTCTTGGTTATCTCTGGAGGTAGCACTTCATTCCCTCACTCCAGAGTCTTCCCAATGGGGCTGGCTGTAGGCAGCCACCCTGGGGGGCACTGCTACTCTCCTTTTAAATGGATCCTTACCTTTGGGAATCTTTCTTTGTACACATGATTCATCATTATTATTTCACTGTCAAAGGAGACTGGGGATCGTCCAGGACTAAAAAAAGAAAAGAAATGATTGTGTTACTTTAGGGCTATGGAACTATCAAGGAGAAAGATGGCCATCCCCAGAGATCCTGCCCCTCCCATCATCTTCAGCAGCCTACACATTTCCACCTTAATGGGTACTGAGTTCTAGAGCCTTTCTTATTCCTGGAGTTTTCAGTGTACCTTGTTCAGTTCAAAATGGTACTATATGGAGCTAGGCTTGGTTTTCACAAAGACCTCTTCCAGGCTAGAAAGACCTAGAAGGGACCTACTCCTAAGCTCACTGGTGGCTTTCCCAGGATAACCTTCCCCAGAGTAGGATTCTGTGTCCTCTTAGTTTTGGCCAATAGGGTTGGGTGTGCCCCAGCATATTCTTGGGAACAAAGCAAATTAAAAAACTACCAAAGCAACCAAAGAAGACGGTGCACACGTACATTTTTTTCCAAACTAGCTGCAGCCAGTGGACCTAACTTAGGGATGAATGAGGCCAGTTCAGACTGTTGTGAGTTATACATCTGGGTCATTTACTGAAGGGAGCCAATATGTTTTCTGCTTTAATTTATTATCTTCCCTGATAACCTAAATCTCCCCCTCTGGCTCATGTGTGGTTATATCTCCTCAAAAAATTTCAAAGTTGGAGCCACATAGTTGAACGGATATGTGGGTCTTGCCCAGTTTACTGCCCCTGACACATGATCCCAGATGTGCTAGGTCCACAACTGTCCCACTCTGTCTTTCTTCCCTGGAATGTGCCATGTTGTGCCTGCTGTACTGCTGCACATTACCAAGGATTTAAGAGTAATATACCAGGGATTTCTCTGAGCATCACTGTAGGCCTCTCAATCTCAACTGGCCTAAAAGGTACCCTTCTCTGTGCATGGGTTATTGAGACCACCAAGACTCAGATGTTCCTCTGTGAGACAGAGAAAGGCACTGGAGATTCACACCTGCTCGTTTGTATGCTTGATCCTTCACACTTAAGCCCCAGATACCATCTTCATCAGTCTCTGAACCTGAACCAGTCATCGTGGTCTGGCCCAGCTTTCCTGTCACTCCCGGTGCAGTGCCAGCATTACCTGAGGGGATTCTTTCTGGGAGGAACTGCTGCTCCTCTGGGATCCTGCCCTGCACATATTAGCCAATCAATTACTTCTCAGGGACCCTGCAATACTGAGCTCAATCATTAAAGTCATGTTCATTTGAATCTCCATCATCTTCCTTAACCTAACATTCTGGCACTGATTTACTAGCTAACGCCAAGGAGAATCAAAAATTAATCAGCAGCTGTTAAGGTTTGTTTGGTTTGATGAACATGTGCCCAGGTGATTCACAGAATAAAGACAGATTCAAATGGCATTTAATTCTGCTTTTGAAATGGGCTTCTTCCCCACGCCAGCAACCTGTCTTAAGCAGCAACTTTTTCAGCTGGCCTAGATCATACACCCAGGGCCAATGGGTTCTGGAGCCAGATAACCATCAGAATTGATGATACTATTGTTCTCCTTTTACCGGAGGTAATCTAAAGTATATTTCTGCTGCTAACTACCCTTAAACAGAACAAAAGAGGGATCAGTTGACAGTATTGCTAAATACCTCCTGGGGTGATAGGTTGAGCTGTACCTGAAGCCAAAAAGAGCTTGGGCTTTACTGAACTTGACTCACTGAAGCTGGCCAATGTATTATGCCAGGGGTAGCAAACTACAGCCTGCAGACCACCTATGGCCTAATACTTTTTTTTTTTTTTTTGGGTAAATAAAGTTTATATATTATTTGTGGATACTTACTACAACAGCAGAGTTGAGGAATGTGACCAAGATATATGACCTATAAAGCCTAAAACTATTTACTGTCTTGGCCCTTTATAGCACAAGTGTGCCCACCCCTGTGCTACGCAAACGAGCTGAAATCCACATGCACTGGGACAGTGGGCAGACAGCACTCTCACCTGAGGCTCCGGGAGCGGGGCCGCATGGCTGGGGACTGCCGTCCCTCCTCATCTGGTACGCTCTCTGTGCTGAAATGCTTCGTTAAAAAGTGCAGCTCATCAGCTGTAGGCTGGAAAGGCAACTGATGCAGCTTTTCCTGTGAGGAGCATGATGACTAGAAGGGAAAACATTAAGAAGTGGCATTAAAGACATGTCCCAGAGCAGTCCACTAATGGGGAAGGACTGAAAATGGTCAGGGAACTTCCCAGTCACTATAAACCCAAAGCAGGTCTTCTTTCCTCCACTCCCTTAGCCTTGTCTGTGCTTGATCCTGTTCTTTTCCAGCGCTTCAGAGCCCTCAGCCCTGAGGAACCCAATATACTGGAGTCCTTCAAGGGTTGTGCAGGGAGTTGGGCCCAGACCTTCATGGAATTTTAGAACTGCAGAAGTAGTTAATAAATCATGCTTCCTCACTTGGGACATGTTCTAGGTACGCCCAGCTGCGAATAACATCCTCTTACGTTCTCCCTTCCACAATCTTGAGAGAGCCACCCTGGGGGCAGCTCAGCAATGTTTCCTTTTGGCTGGTATCTGAAGAAGTGCCTTTTCTGGGGTTGTAAAGGCTGTGCCTAGACTCAAGCTGGCCACTGTATTATGCCAGGGGTTAGCAAACTATAGCCTGCAGACCAGCTATGGCCTGGTGTCCAGCAGGTAAGAAAATCCAGCAGGGAAGAAAATTACTTTTACATCTGGACCCAAAGATTAGGCTTGACCTGAAAACACTCATGAATTCTAAACATGGCTCAGTGACTGAGGACTCCTCACAACAGCACTGCCAGTCTCAACAGGCCATCTGAGGGAGGGTGCTCGGCTATCACAGGACTTCCATAGGTGCAGCTAATGCTGAAGCACCCATTCAGCCCCAGGACTGGGGAACTCCCCCCATTACCTGACAAGACTGACAAAGAGAACAGGCAAGTTAAACATTGTCAGCCCAAGTTCTATTTACCAAACTGATCACTGATCTGGGGTTTTGTTTTTGTTTTTGTTTTCTGAGACGGAGTTTCGCTCTTGTTGCCCAGGCTGGAGCGCAATGGCATGATCTTGGCTTACTGCAACCTCCGCCTCCTGGGTTCAAGCGACTCTCCTGCCTCAGCCTCCTGAGTAGTTGGGATTACAGGCATGTACCACCATGCCTGGGTAATTTTGTATTTTTAATAAAGACGGGGTTTCTCCATGTTGGTCAGGCTGGTCTGGAACTGCGACCTCAGGTGATTTGCCTGCCTTGGCCTCCCAAAGTGCTGGGATTACAGGTGTGAGCCACTGTGCCCAGCCTGTTTGTATTTTTTTCAGAGACAGGATTTTGTTCTGTTGTCCTGGCTGGAGTGCAGTGGAGTGATCATAGCTCACTGCTGCCTCAAACTTCTGGACTCAAGTGATCCTCATGCCTCAGCTTCCCAAGCAGCTGAAACTGCAGGTGCATGACACCATGTCCAGCTTTTTTTTTTTTTTTTTTTTAAATAAAGTGACAGGGTCTTGCTGTGTTGTCCAGGCTGGTCTTTTGGAACTCCTGCTCTGACCTCCCAAAGTGCTGAGATTATAGGCCTGAGCTACTGCTTCCAGAGCCAGGGTTTAAATATCTAAATCCATTTAAGAATCAAAGCTAGGCCAGGGGCGGTGGCTCACACTTGTAATCCCGGCACTTTGGGAGGCCGAGGTGGGCGGATCACGAGGTCAGGAGATTGAGACCATTCTGGCTAACACGGTGAAACCCTGTCTCTACTAAAAATACAAAAAATTAGCCGGGCGTGGTGGCGGGCACCTGTAGTCCCAGCTACTTGGGAGGCTGAGGCAGGAGAATGGCGTGAACCCAGGAGGCAGAGCTTGTAGTGAGCCGAGATCGCGCCACAGCACTCCAGCCTGGGCGACAGAGCGAGACTCCGCCTCAAAAAAAAAAAAAAGAACCAAAGCTAAAGCACCACACTGAGACAACTCTGTTGTCACAGGCTTAATAAACAAGTGAGAAATCAGCATTTCTTTTTGGCTAACAGTGCACATTTTCTCTCACAGAATGCTATAATACATGAAGTTATAAACAGCTAGTGAGATGTCTCCATAGGGTTATTTCTTGGCCACATTTTAATAAATGATTTGGATAAAGTTGTAAAACGTATTCTTATCAGCTATAGCTAACATGAAACTAGTGAGGCAGTGTAAACTACAGTGGGCAAAACTGGTATTTTAAAGAATCCTAATAAACTGGAGCAATGAGTTAAGTCTATTAAAATTTGCAGAAAAGGAATATTTATACATAGATGAGACTTACCTTGGTTCTAAAAAAAATCACTTGTTTGAGTAAAGAGTTATGGGAAAGGGGATTTTTTTTCTTTTTTTTGAGACGGAGTCTTGCTCTGTTGCCCAGGCTGGAGTGCAGTGGCGTGATCTCAGCTCACTGCAATCTCTGCTCACTGCAATCTCTGCCTCCTGGTGGTTCAAGCGATTATCCTGCCTCAGCCTCCCAAGACGCTGGGACTACAGGCGCCCGCCACCACGCCCAGCTAATTTTTTGTATTTTTAGTAGAGATGGGGTTTCACCATGTTAGCCAGGATGGTCTCGATCTCCTGACCTTGTGATCTGCCCACCTCAGCCTACCAAAGTGCTGGGATTACAAGTGTGAGCCACCGCGCCTGGCCTGGAAAAGGGGATGTTTATTAGGGAAAGACCTTAAACTTAACAGCTGCCAAAGACCAGTGACATCTTTGGATTAGTGTGATAGTAATATCTAGGTTGGAAGAGGAAATATACTCCTTTTCCCTGCTCGAGATTCAGGAATAAAGGCACAATGAGCAGGGAAGACCTGAAGAATGCTGCAAGCAATGGGGATGGGGTCAGCAGGTCTACGGCCTGCTTCTGTATGGCTTGCAAAGACTAAAACATTTACTCTACATTTGGCCCTTTACAGAAAAAGTTGGCCAAGCTTGTAACTGTGGTTTTAATAAAAAGTTGCTCGGCTGGGTGTGGTAGTTCACGCCTGTAATCCAAGCACTTTGGGAAACCAAGGCAGATGGATGGCTTGAGCCGAGGAATTTGAGACCAGCCTGGGAAACATGATGAAACCCCGTCTCTACAAAAAATTAGCCTGCTACAGGGTGGGCATGCCCCTGCAGTCCCAGTCTACTCAGGAGGCTGAGGTGGGAGGATCATCTGAGCCTGGGGAGGTTGAAGCTGCAGTGAGCCGTGATTGCGCCACTGTACTCCAGCCTGGCCAACAGTGGCACTCTGTTTCAAAAAAAAGGTTGCTCAATGAGGGCTTACTTAAGGGTCAATTGTGCATAGCAGCAATTAGTACAGCTCTTGTGTTTTAGGCTAAAACATTCTCCATAAGAAACGTTTTAGAGACAGGTCCAGCTTTTTGCTTCATACACATCAAACTTGGATATCAAATAACAATCACTCTTCCCTTCTTTTTTGAAAGAAAAAGGCAAAAAAGAGAGGAGAGTCTACCAAGTGTTTCGGATATGAGAAAGGTGATCTATCTGCTCTTGGTTCCAGTTCTAGAAATAAGAATGGAGGAGTAGGAGAAGTGTGCTTAGGAGCCCCCATACCTGGTCTCACTGTCAAAGCAAAAGTTCATCCTCAAGCTCTCCTCTGCCTCCACTAGATGTAACTGATTCCCAGAGAGAGCACTGGTCATCCTTTCTGAAGGCACTTATGGAGCTAGCTATGGTTGGGAAGGGACACCAGCCCTCTGTTGCACCCAGCATCATCTCTAAGCAACCTCTTTGAGTTTGACTTTGGAGAAAAACTTGACAACCATTTTGTAACACTAGATAACCCAAAGGGAAGTACTTCCTCAGGGTGAAGGAAGTATGACCACAGATTTGGCTACTTACTGAGACAGTGGAGCTAGGAGTGTTAGTTCCATATCCTGAAGAGGGCAAAGAGGCCAAAGACCAGCGTCGCCCATCAGTCCTGTATGCAAGAAAAAAGTATTAGGTAGTTTCTACAGGACTACACCCTGACCCACAACCTGCCTGTCTGTCCATCAGCATTTGGGGGCAGTTGATTCACTGTAGGGCTCCTCTTTAAGACATTACTGCTCAATCCAGTACATGCTTTTATCTCTCTCTCCTACAGAGGGCTTATTGTTGTTTTCCCTGAAAAGACAGACATCTCTGACTATAAAATAGTCCATGACTTTGTATAACAGAAGAACATCTGTCATATAACACTGTGGTTTTGGAATAAACATTTTCATACTCTCAACTTACTTTCATAGAAACAATGACAGAGGATTCCAGCTACAGGCAACATCACAAGATAGAACTGCCACTGAAATGCAGCTATTTCCGTTTGTGAAGGCTCCATATTAAGGGTTCTTTGGTCTTCCCCAGGCCACTGGCTGACAACAGGAAGAAGTGGGCCACCATCTGGGTCTGAACTGAGCTAATCAATGGGAAATAGTTATAGGCTGCCTAGGGGCCATTAGGACTCATAAAACCAATCTTTGGGAATGTTTGTCGAAGAGTGACAGTAACTTTATGAAAGAGGAGGGAGGTGACATACCCTTAGCTGTATAAGAGGCTTTGGGGGAGGCTTCCTGCTGCTCTCAAAAGGATGCTCCCCAAAGCTCTCATGAAAACAAACAACCCTCCCCACACACACACAGTTATTTGCTTTACTGTAGAGGGGAAAGATCAAGCAAGGATCTAGTTTGAAACTTTTATAACATGAACGTGTGATTCTTTGCTTGGACTGTGGGATGTGGTGTATTCTTTTTTGTAGGGCTTAAGGGTACAGCCTGCTCTGGTTGAAATTAGATACTTTTTTTGCTGCTACTCATGGAACCTTAGACTATCAGCAATGGAGGATCTTTATAAGTTCATATTACAATTTACAGAGAAAACACTAGGATCCTGAGATTTGGGTGGTTTGTTCAAGGCTTCATGGTTATGGCAGGGACAGGGAGAGGAAGAAGCAAAAAGGAATACATCTTGCTGGGGCTTCTCCCTTCGAAGCACTCCTCCCCACCCTCACCAATACCTAGCAGCTTTTCTACTCCATTCTCTAAGGGGTGAGTCGAAGGTTCCATGCCACATGCACATGACTCAAACTTCATGCCACCCTGGCAGCAGCACATATAGGCTATAACTCTGCTGGAACCTAGTCTCTGAGGTTCAGACATGTCCAGGAAGGTGCTCAGACATCACGTTCTCTCTGACCTCTTTGCTGGGTCCTGGGAGCACCACACAATAAAGCAAGCTGGTTCCAGGACACAGCTCAGCAACAATGAGACAAGTATAACTCAGGGTTGGTTTTGCCAAACCCTTGTCAAATACACTTTTGCACATGTGAGTTTTCCTCCCCTTAGATAAAAATGAAAACCAGTTGCATGGCAGCTATTTCTCTGTATAATGAACGGCAGGGGCCACCAGAGTCAGGAAGAAATGCCACCCCATGATGCCTCTATTTCCTCTATCTGGTCACCGCAGTCACCTGACTGTGTAAAGTTGTGGGAATAAGGATGACTTGTCCCTAAGCTCAGAAGTTTGGAACTATTCAGCTATTCCTGCATCCAAGCACATGAGCTCTGAGCCTTGGTTCCAGCAGGTAGAGGGAGATCCCTTTGGGCCTCTTTGCAAGATAGGAAAGGCCCAATGTTCATACCCAGTCAGAGAAGAATCATCACAACCAGTTTTCACCAACCACAACATCACAAACCATATTGTCTGGCCATGCATAGCAGTTTCCCAGCCCCTCTCCCCATTATACCCGCTATTACCTGTCAGCTCTGTGGCTATGGCTGTAGTAAAAAAATACACATTACAGTGAGAACCAAAGGAACCAGAGAGAGTAATCTTTTTGAATCTTGGTATTTGGTCTAGCTTGGCACATTCCTTCTGTTTAGGAATGTGTGATAGTTTGAAGTGAAATTGTAGGACCAATGGGTCTATCCTTAGTGTTCAATCTGTCTTTTGTTTGATATTGCAAACCAATGTGATCCTCCAAAGCACCAGCCAGTAACACAGAAACAAACAATTCCTGATACTCTGTTTGGCAGGGTTGAAACACTTCTCCCCACCCCACCAATAACCAGCAGCTTTTCCTACTATGTTCTATAAGAGGACAGCCCAGAGATCCATGTTCCATGCACATGACTCAAATGTCATGCCACTTAGCATAGACCTGTTTGTGTCTCAGTGGTAAAAAAACAGGCCCTGAGGCCTCCCAGTTGGTCCTACTCCCAAACCAAGGCAATGAAACAGACCCACGGTATCAATGGAACAGGCTGTTCCCTCTGCCTAGAATGGTCTGCACACACCTGGGTCCTCACACTTAACGTGCCAGCTGCTTCTCACCCTTCAGAGAGGTTTTACATGGCCGCCCAATGGAGGTTCTCTGGCCTTAGTCTCTTCCTGTTCTTGTTCTGTTTTGTTTTGAGATGAAGTCTTACTCTGTCGCCCAGGCTGGAGTGCAGTGGCACAATCTCGGCTCACTGCAAACCTACCTCTCGGATTCAAGTGATTCTCCTGCCTCGGCCTCCTGAGTAGCTGGGATTACAGACCTGCACCACCATGCCCAGTTAATTTTTGTATTTTTAGTAGAGATGGTGTTTCACCATGTTGGCCAGGCTGGTCTCAAACTCCTGACTTCAAGTGATCCACCTGCTTCGGCCTCCCAAAGTGCTGGGATTACAGGCGTGAGCCACTGCGCCCGGCCCTCTTCCTGTTCTTTCATGCAGCATCATGCTCTTTCCCTCTATGGTGCTTGTCATAACTTATATCTATATACTTGTTTGTCTTTCTCTCCCACTACTCATTTGTCTTCCCGCCAGGACACAGAGCTTTCAACAAATGAAGGTATCTCTATTAAAGGTGACTTGATCGTGGTTGAACTGAGACAGAAAATATGCAAATAAGAAAATATCAGGAACTGAAAAGTACTATTTTGAAAATAAAACTGGATGATTTGATGGAGAAAGACAAGAAGGCCCCTTTAGATTGAATGTTTAGGGAAGGCCTCTCTGAGGAGGTGACGTTTAAGATGAGATATGAATCATAAGAATGAGTTAGCTAAATGAAGATTTGAGGGAGCAGCAGTCCTTACAAAGGAAACAACCAGTACACAGACTCTCCTACATCGTGAGTTTCAGGGAAGTAGGGACTATGTCTATTTTGCTACCACTACATAACTCAGCACCCAGCCGAGTGTGCCTGGCTCTACGTGGTGGTGCTCAGCAAATATTTATCGAATGAATGAGAAGTAACTCGATGCCACCTATGGGGATCTGGCCACAGGTCTTGGTGTCCCAGCTCATACCTACTCTGAGAGTGCAGTTGATATACAGTCCAGGCAAGAAGTCTGGGATAAGTCTTTCCACCTGGGTTGGAAAAACAAATGCACCAATCCAGCATATTCTTACACTGTAAGTGATCTTATCTGGATCCTTGCTTAACAAATGGGAAGTTCCATAGGGTAGGAGAGATGAGCCCGTGGAACAACCCTGGATAAAACTTGTTTTGAATAAGGTAAGTGGGTTGAGGGAGGAAACCCAAATCAGTCATCAAACTTATCCCAACCTGTTCATGTTCTTTTCAGCCAAAAATAATCCTGGAAAGAGGATGGATTTCTTTTGGGCTATCATTGGAATAGTGAGTTAACACTGTTTCCAGGAGCCTCCCCTTTTCCTAATATGTCTTTTTTAAAAAAGTAGTCTAAGTATTAAAACTGTCCTGGCCTCCAGCTATATTACATTCTCCATCCATTAAAGGTTACAAATCTGGAACCATAATTTTCCTGGAGGTCTTATACTAGAGACTAACTCTAACAAAGAATAATGTTAAAAATTAAAAAATAAGATAAAATAAATATAAACTCTGGCAACAAATCTTAGAAAAGTTCTGACAAGAAACCACGTGTGTACAGAGCCTAGGTATGTGATTTGGATGGATTAATCTCATTCAGCTTTCTCCAAAGGCCTGATGATATTCCAGCCACAGACAGAGCTGTCAGCATTGCTGCCCTGGGCCAGAGACAGGTTTGTATCACTCTCAAGAGGGGAGAAACACAGGAGGTGGACCATAAGCATGGCTTTGTATGCACCAAATCTTTCTAAATTCATGGAAGGAAAAGTGAAGTCCCTGTAGTCTCTTTATCCCCCAAACGAACTCCAGTTCAAAGTCAAGGAGAGAAGCACAGAGGGCCCTTCCAGCCACCTTAAACTAGCTGAGTTAGAGAGGACAAAGAGTGTAACTTTGGGTCCTCCTGGAGGAGAGCTTATTTTCTCATCGATCACTCTAGGACAGTTCTCAATTGAGAGTGTAACGCTTTGGAACATACCCGCAGGACATCACGGACTTAAAAAAAAGTGAATTGTACAAATAAATCTACTTTTACTTAATATCTACTCTCCTGTTTAAATATTCAAACACAAATACATGGGGCACCTACAAAGCAAAACCAGAACACGATGATTACAACATGGGAGAGGAAAGCAAAGACAGAGTTTTGATGGATGGGAGCTTCAGGTAATACACTTGAAAGAATAGTGACACTTAAAGGAGGAATCTGACATTCAACTAACCCTCATGCAAGTGCCACAGGTGCTGGTCCCAGAGGAGGTTTTCTATCAACTTACCTACGGGCAGGAACAAAGGAAAAGTGAGCAGGTGCATTTGGAGAGAAATTCCGGGGGCTGTCCAAAGGACTGTTACCTGTTGATGGGAAAAGAAACGAAACTCTGTAAGGTTTGCTTTTGAGGAGGGCAGACATGACCTTCGGGCAAGAAATCTTCCCCTAGCACTGGCAATTATATGGTTATTTTCTCAGGGCCACTATCAGTTTAATGAGTTTCTGTAAAAGTTTCATGGCCCAGAGGTTTTCTCCCTTGTTCCCAAGTTTCCTATAACAACCCATGTCTCTCAGACAACCATTCTAGATCTAGCAGCAACTTGACTATTTCCTGCCCTCCTAGGAACACACCTGAGACTTCAATCTGTCTTGTCAAGTGAACCAACATTCAGAAGGCTTAAAGAGCTCATTCAGTACAGAGGGTATAGCCAAAGGTTCATGCTTTCTCAAAGGGCAATAGGACCCCAATCCAAGTTTCTTGAATATATATCTCTCTGTGCACTGTATCCAAGGGCTAAACCAGGAACATGTGTATTTTAAGGGGAAAGAGAAGTTCTCAGGTAGGGACTCAGGACGGTAGTAAACCTTAAGATAGTTCATAATCAAGGCCCCCAAGTGTACAAAGCATACCACCACTTCTTATTAGTATTCACGTGCCCCTATAACTTGCTAACTTAAAGCTCAGAAGCTTTCAATAAAACTGTAAGTTTACCTTTGTACTAATCCCAATAGTTCTTAAACCTAAGCCTGCCATACTTCTCTGGGCTATCTTCTAGTTGGGGGCTGGTACATAGGAGCCCCTAGCTGGCAGTTGTTAATATGACTCTACTCAAAAGGCCATGTTGAAGTAAGCACCATACTCCATGCTGTGCTGGCACCCCTCTAACCCCTGTCCACCTCCTCACTGCTGTGCTTACCTCCCAGGGGCCTGGTACTTCAGCATGCGCTGGCTTTCTCTTGGATAGCATGTTTGCTGCACAGGGTATGGATGTTCCAAGTTGCCAAAAACCTACCCCTTTGTTTCCCATTATCTCTATCCAATAGGGTTTATATAGCACGTAATGTCTTTTTATACTGATCTAGTACAAACCAGCCTCTCAATCAGCGCTCCTACTACCCTATGCAGCAGCACCTCTGTATCAATTATATAATGGCATTGTTTTTTGTTGAATGAGAAAGAGGCATCTTCAGCTTCTTCTCACCCCCAGGTGCATAAAATATACAACTTCATCCAGTGGATATGCTCTCAACATTGCATGAACTCTGCGTTTTCCATGCTTTGTGTGAGGACTATCTGTTATGACCTCTCCCCATCTTCTGGCTAGCGGGCACCAGGATATAAGGGAAGTGATCCTGAGTAGCTGTTTCCTTAGCCAGGACTTAATAAGGATCAGGTCTCCTCAGAAGCATCAAGGCTTATTTTTTAAAAACAATTTTATTCTTTCTTGATAGTGTCATCTCATGTCAAAGATTAACAAATATCCAGTTTGATTCTTGACATGCAAAGTCAGATGCCCTTTGTTGGTTAACTACCCAGCTAAAGCCTCAAGGAGATGCCTGGACATGAGCATCCTACAATAACTAGCCTTCCAAGGATCGGTCTGGGTACAGAGGTACAAAGAACCTTCCAGGTGCTCATAGTAGGGCTAGGGTTACATAACACACATGTATGTCAGAAATAACTAACACCGAGAGGAAAAAAAATTATCAAAAAAACTAAACAGCACCACTGAGCTGTAGGACAACTTCAAGCAGCGGGAGGGGAGACAGGGGGATACAGAAAAAAGACAGGAAGAAATAATGACTGACAACTTTGCAAATTTGATAAAAACCATATACCCACATGTTGTGTGACAGGTTCTTTACCAGATTACTTAAAGGTACATATGTTCGCTGCCTGAAACTTGAAGGCTAGGCCCATGGCAATGGTACCCAGCTGAGAAGCAGGTATCCCTGAGAACCAACCAAACATCCTAGAGAGTATCTGAGAACCTCTCAAGAAAAACAGTATCACTGTTCAAACACAGTAGGCAAAGATCCAGAAAATTAGCTTAAAAGCAGTTTAGAGGGAGCCAGGCGCAGTAGCTCAGGCTTGTCATCCCAGTTTGGGAGGCTGAGGAGGGCGGATCACTTGAGTCCAGGAGTCCGAGACCAGCCTCAGCAACATAGCAAAGCACCCCATGTCTTAAAGAAAAAAAAAAAAAATGCAGTTTAGAGACACGAGGCAGCATGGCTCTCTAGAGCTGTCCCGCTAGTCCAGGAGTGCCTTGGATGTAAGCTGAATAAACTCATCTACTCATCAAGCTCAACTGTCTGAGTCATCCTTTGGTCTCATGGCTCCTTCCCAGCTTAGGTAGGACGTTGCAGCCCCAAGTTTTTCTTGTAACATCACAAATCTAAGATAATCTCTAAGAATCCCAAACATGAGAAAGAGGAAGAGGAGTACATCAAAGAATGTCATAGTCAAATCGCTCAAAACTCAAAATACAGAGAAAAATCTTAAGAGCTAGAGCTTGGTAGAGCTGGGTGAAGTGAGAAGATGATGTTATACAGAGGAACAAAGAAGGATTATAGCAGATTTCTCGTTGGAAACAATGCAAGAAGACGGCAGAGCAATATCTTTAAATTATGGAAGATATAGGCCAGGCGCGGTGGCTCAGGCCTGTAATTCCAGCACTTTGGGAGGCCGAGGCGGGCGGATCACGAGGTCAGGAGATCAAGACCATCCTGGCTAACACGGTGAAAACCCGTCTCTACTAAAAAATACAAAAGGATTAGCCGGGCGTGGTGGCGGGCGCTGGTAGTCCCAGCTATTCGGAAGGCTGAGGCAGGAGAACGGTGTAAACCCAGGAGGTGGAGTTTGCAGTGAGCCGAGATCGCGCCACTGTACTCCAGCCTGGGTGACAAAGCGAGATTCCATCTCAAAAAAAAAATAAAAAATAAAAAAAAAAAATTATGGAAGATATGGCTATTCTCCTGCCAACCTAGAATTCTAGACCCAGCTGTTGTGTAGTAACGAATCTGATTGGCCTTAGTCCCCAGTTCCTCGGAAGGAGCCTCTAAATCCTTGGAATTTCAAAACCCAAGTGATAGGAGTGCTTCTGTTATTCATGATGGGGCCTGATACTTTATGCTAATGATATAACTCAGAATGGAGGCTGGCCACACCTGAAAGACCAACCATGTAATTGGAGGGTTGGGGCTTTGAGGCTCACCTAGCATGAAGGAGTGCTAGCACTCACCTAGCACTTTGGGAGGCCCAAGCAGGCAGATCACCTGAGGTCAGGGGTTCAAGGCCAGTCTGGCCAATATGGCGAAACCCCATCTCTACTAAAAATACAAAAATTAACCGGGTGTGCTGGCACATGCCTATAATCCCAGCTACTCAGGAGGCTGAGGCAGGAGAATTGCTTGAACATAGGAGGCGGAGGTTGCAGTGAGCCGAGATCGCACCACTGCACTCCAGCCTGGCTGGGTGACAGAGTGAGACTCCGTCTCAAAAAAAAAAAGAAAAAAAGAAAAAAAAGAGGGTTGGGGCTTTGAGCCACTTGCTATCAGTCTGACATAACCTGACTTCCCAGAAGTGGAGAGGGGCTAGAGATTAAGTTCAGTCATATGGCAAATGAGTCGATCAATCATGCTTATAAAATAAAACCTCACTCTGGACACAAAGCTCCTGTGAGCTTCCCTGCTTAATAATAATTTCTATGTATTGGTATACATCGATGTGTAGGAGGGTGATGCATCCTGACTTCACAGGGAGAAGGCACTGGAAGCTTTGTGTTGGGACCCTCCCAGACTTTGTCCTACACATGTCTTCTTTGGTCAGACCTGATTTTTATCTTTTTTGCCACAATAAAATTGTAAACCTAAGTATAGTGGTTTCCTGAGCTCTGTGAATCATTCTAGTGAATTACTGAACTCAGGAGGTAGTAAGAAACCTCAAATTTGTATCTATTTTGTCAGAAGTATGGGTGACTTGGGAACCCCAAAACTTCTGCTTGGTGTCTAAAGTAAGGGCAGTTTTGTAGTAGACTAGGCCCTTGTAAAGTTTGGCCTAATTTGGGGTAGTGTCAGAAGTCATTGTACCGGCAAAAAAAAATTTTTTTTGAGATGGAGTCTTGTTTTGTTGCACAGGCAGGAATGCAATGGTGCGACCTCAGCTCACTGCAACCTCTGCCTCCTGGGTTCAAGAGATTCTTCTGCCTCAGCCTCCCAAGTAACTGGGATTACAGGCACACGCCACCATGCCTGGCTAATTTTTTGTATTTTTAATGGAGACGGTATTTTGCCATGTTGGCCAGGCTGGTCTCGAACGCCTGACCTCAAGTGATCCTACTGCCTCAGCCTCCCAAAGTGCTGGGATTATAGGCATGAGCCACTGCTCCTGGCCTCAGCAAAAATATTTTTAAAAGACAGAGGTAAAAAATAAATACTTTTTCAGACAAAAGAACTAAATAAAATTCTCAACAGCAAACTACACTACAAAAAAAAGTTTTTAAAACGTCCTTTAGGCAGAAGCAAAGGATACCAGGTGGAAATATGGATCTGCACAAAAGAATGAAGAGCAATGGGAAACTTAACTACATGGAAAAGGACGCATGACATTTTCTTGTTATTTAAATCTATTTAAAAAGCAGTAAATGTTTAAATAATAATATTACTATTAAATAATAATAGTGTGGGATTTACGACACATCAGGATCAAAAGTTTGAAAACAACTATATAAAGGCTGGAAGGGGAGAAATGGAAGATTCTAATCCTGTATGTGAAGTGGTATAATATTATTTGAAGATTGATATGAGGGCTATGTTAAAGATATATACTATAAATGCTAAGGTAAACATTAAACAATAAAGGGCTATAGACTATAAGCCAATAAAGGACATAAATGGAATAAAAATACACACTTAACCCCAAATAAAGTAGCAAAAGATCATGGAAGAAGAAAAAACAGATGGAATAATTAGGAAACAAATAAGGAGGTGGCAGACATAAACAAACCACATCAACAACCACATTAAATGCCCCAATTAAAAGGTAGAGATTGTTAGGTTGGATTTTTAAAAAAGAAAGATTTGCCAGGTGTGGTGGCTCATGCCTGTAATCCCAGCACTTTGGGAGGCTGAGGCGGGAGGATCACCTGAGGTCAGGGGCTCAAGACCAGCCTGGCCAACATGGAGAAACCCAGTACAAAATTAGCCGGGCATGGTGGCACATGCCTGTAATCCCAGCTACTCAGGAACCTGAGGCAGGAGAATCACTTGAATCCGTTAATGGAAAATGGAGGTTGCAGTGAGCCGAGATCGTGCCATTGTACTCCAGCCTGAGCAACAAGAGCGAAACTCTATCTCCAAAAAAAAAAAAAAGACTCTATTAAAGAAACTGAGTCAATAACTAATAATCTCCAAAAAAAAAAGCACCTGTTTCAGATGTTTCACTGATTAATTCTACTAAACACTTATAGAAGAAATGATACCAATTCTCTACAATCTTTTCCAATCAAAGATGATTGTAACATGATTCCTAACTCATTCCACGGAGCCAGTATTACCCTATTACGCAAATCAGATAAAGATATTACAAGAAAAAAGTGCTGTAGAGCAACATCGCTTATGAAAATAGATGCACAAATTCTCAATATTAGAAATATCAAATCCAACAATGTATAAAAAAGTTATATACCATCACCAAATGGAATTTACTCCAAGCATGCAAGGATGGCTCAACATATGAAAATCAATTATCTACCACATCAACAAACTAAAGAAGAAAAACCATATAGTCACATCAAATGATACAGAAAAAGCACTTGACTAAAGCTAAAACCCATTAAAAACTTTTTTGATAAAAACTCAGCAAACTAGGAATAGAGGAGAACTTCCTCACTTGACCAAGAACATCTACAAAAGACATACTTGTTAACCTTACTTCATGGTGAGAAACTGGGTATTTTTTCTCCAAGAATGGGAACAAGGCAAGGATGGCCTCTCACTACTCCTATTCAGTATCATACTGAAAGTCTTAGCCAGTGCAACAAGGCAAGAAAAGGTGGCCGGGTGTGGTGGCTCACACTTGTAATCCTGGCACTTTTGGAGGCTGAGTTGGGGGGATTACTTGAGCTCGAAGTTCAAGACCAGCCTGGGCAACATAGTGAGACCCCATCTCTAAAATAAATAAATAAATAAATAAAAAAGCAAAACACAACCGAAAAGGCAAGAAAAGGAAATAAAAGGTAAACATATTGGGAAGGAGGAAATAAAGGTGTTTATGTTTAGAGATAACATGATTGTCTATGTAGAATATTCTAAAGAATCAACAAACAACACTCCTGTAACTAATAAGCAGTTACAACAAGGTTGTAGGATACAATGCTAATATTAAAAAGTCAGTTGTATCCCTTTATACCAGAAATGAATAATCCGAATTAGAAATTAAAAACACAATACTATTAACACAAAAACTGTAATACCTACATGTAAATTTAACAAAATATATTGAAAATCTATACACTGTAAATTATGAAACTCTGATGAAAGAAATCAAAGATCTAAATAAATGAGACATTGCATGATCATAATGGAAGACTCAATATTACTAAAATGTTAATTCTAAGCAATTTGATCTATAGATTAAATGCAAACCCAATCAAAATCCAAGCAAGTTAGTTTGTGAATATTGACGAATTGATTCTAAAGTTTACATGAAAAGGCAAAATGACCCAAACAACCAATACAATACTGAAGAATAAGGTTAGAGGACTGATATTACCTGATCTCAAGACTCACTATAAAACTATAGTGATCAAGACAACATGGTTCTGGTGGAAGAACAGATACATACATCAGTAGAACAAAGCAGATAATCCAGAAACAGACTCATAAAATACAGTCAACTGATATGTGACAAAGGAGCACTGGCAATTCAATGAAGACAATATATATTCTCATTGACGAATGGTGCTGGAACACCTGAATATTCATATGCAAAAAAATGAATCTAGATACAACTTTTACAAAAATTAACTCAAAATGGGTCATGAAAATGATCAGAATGTAAGATTTACCTAAATGTAAAACACAAAACTGTAAAACTTGTATACGATAACACAAGAGAAAATCTAGGTGACCTTGGGTTTGGCGATGAATTTTTAGAATACGAAACCAAAAGCAAAACCATGAAAGAAAACATTAATAAGCTAGACTGCATTAAAATTAAGAACTTCTGCAAAAGATACTGTTAGGAGAATGAAAAAGACCATAGACTAGGAGAAAATATCTGTAAAAAACACATACTTGGCTGGGCACGGTGGCTCATAGCTGCAATCCCAGCACTTTGAGAGGCTGAAGATGGAGGACTGCTTGAGCCCAGGAGTTCAAGATCAGTCTGGACAATACAGGGAGATCTTGTCTCTACAAAAAATTTAAAAATTAGTTGTGTGTTGCAGCCTAACGCACCTGGTCTCAGCTACTTAGGAGGCTGAGGTGGGAGGATCATTTGAGCTTGAGTTGTAGTGGACTGTGATTGCACCACTGAACTCCAGCCTAGGTGACAGAGCAAGACCTTGTCTCAAAAACAAACAAGAAAAGTCAACCCCAACCCCCAAAACAAAACAAAAAACCCACATACTTGATAAAAGACAAATGTGCAAAGAACTCTTAAATCTCAACAAGAAAACAAACAACCCAATTTTAAAAATGAGCAAAAGATCTGAACAGCCACCTCACCAAAGAAGATATACAGATAGCAAACAAGTATATAAAAAGATTCTCAACATCATTTGGCATAGGAAATTGCAAATTAAAACTACAATTGGATACTCATACATACCTATTAGAATGGCTAAAAAGGATGGGGAACAACGGGAACTCTTGTTATTGTTAGTAGAAATCCAAAAGGTACAGCCACTTTGGAAGACAGTTTGGCACTTTCTAAAAAACTAAACACAGTCTTCCCACACAATCCAGCAATTACACTAAATAATTACTCACTTGAGTTGAAAACTTGTCTACACAAAAACCTGAACATGAATGTGTCTAGCAAGTTTCTTTGTGATCGCCCAAAACTAGAAGCAACCAAGATGTCCTTCAGTAGATGATGGATAAACATACTGTGGCACATTCATATAATAGAGTATTATTTAGTGATAAAAGTAAACAAGCTATCAACCTACGAAAAGACAGGAACCTTGAAGGCATATTGCTAAGTGAAAGAAGCTAATTTGAAAAGGCTATATATCATAAGATTCTGACCATGTGACATTTTGGAAAAGGTAGGTATAATTATAGAGACAGTAAAACAATCAATGGTGCCAGTGGGGAGAAGATGAGGGACAAAGAGGTGAAGTACTGTGCACTATTTCAGGGAAATAAATCTACTCTGTATGATACTGTAGTGGTGGATACATGACATTATACATTTGTCAAAACATACAGAACTTTATAACCTAGAGAGTAATGTAAGGGAAAAAAAAACTTTAAGCCTTGGTTTGTCACCTCTAAAGGCAAATTTAAAAAAATAACTTATGAGGTCAGAGGATCCCAGAGAAGAATGGAGACTATGACAAGAGAATCTAACTATATTACAAATGTATGAAACAACATCACTGAAGAGGGTGAAAAGTGCTGACCTAAGAAACTTTGGAAATGAATGAAATCAGTAAGACTAAAGATCAAAGGAACTACAGGTAAGTACTGAACTCAACTTGATAAAGTTGTTTCTCAGGGAGTATGGGTTAATAATTTTGATACTGCTATACATGTATACTGGAACTGAGTAATTTATGTGTATGGATGGTGGATGATGGGACCCAGGTTTCTCATTGCTGGGGTGGAAATTTACAGATCAGCAAAGGTAAGAAGCTAGAATGATCCATGTGATACTGAATTGGAGCCAGAGACATCAAGAAGAATTCATGTTTAATATAAATACAGACAATTACATATAAAAGTATTTATAGACGTGTATTGTCACAGGTTAGCATACATACTAATACTATATTTCTTTGATCAATCAGCTAAGAGGGACTAGAAAAAGGACACCCCAGAAGAAACAAGCATACCTAGAATCCAGATCTTGATTTGTAATACTGTTCTCCAATCTGAAAATCCACACTTCTTGGAGAAATGGCTGATTCCAGGACTGGGGTCAGAAATATACAACATGAGTCTGGAATATCTTATAGTCATAGAGAGTAAGGAAGGGATAAAACAACAACAAACCAAAACCAAAACCAACCAACCAAAAACCACCAAACTGATGTATTTAAAGGGGGAAAAGGAGCCAACTGAAAGGACCTCGATGGCCAAAACTGGAACAACTTAAGCAAAAAAACTAAAGTGTTAATGGATTACAGTCTGATCTAGATAATAAATACCTATTAGTTCATACTGATATAAATGACTGAATAAATAAATGGGAAGAAGACCAGTGAGGATGTAGAACACTTGAACAACACTACCAACAAACTTGACATAATTGACACTTATAGACTACTACCAAACAGTAGTAATATACATTCTTTTCAGGTGAACACAGAACATTTGCTAAGAAAGATCACATTCTGAGTCATAAAACAAAACTCAATAAATTTTAAAAGGATTCAAGTCATATAAAATATATTTTCTGACTACAATAAAATAGAATTAGAAGTCAGTAACAGAAAGATCTCTGGAAAATCCCCAAACATTCCTAAACAGTATACTTCTGAATGATTTGTGGGTCAAAGAAGAAATCAAAAGGGAAATTAGAGGCTAGGTGTGCTGGCTCACGCCTGTAATCCTAGCACTTTGGGAAGCCAAGGTGTGGGCATCCCTTGAGGCTAGGAGTTCAAGACCATCCTGGGCAACATAGCCAGACCACGTCTCTACAAAAAATAAAATAAAATAAATTAGCTGGGTGTGGTGGCAGGCAACTGTGGTCCCAGCTACTTGGGAGGATGAGGCAGGAGGATCGCTTAAGCCCAAGAAGTTGAGGCTGCAGTAAGCTATGATCAGGCCACTGCACTACAGCCTGGGCAACAGAGCAAGACTCTGTCTCTTTAAATAAAAATGAAAACACATGTCATACTACTAAAGCAGTTCTTAGGGGGAAATTTATATCACTACATACCTATATTAGAAAGGAAAGACTAAATCCCAGCACTTTGGGAGACCAAGCTGGGAGGACCACGTGAACCCAAAGTTCAAGATCAGTTGGGACAACATACTGAGACTTGGACTCTACCAAAAAAAAAAAAAAAAAAGAAATGACCTCACTTTCTACCTTGAGAAATTTAAAAAAGAGGAGCAAATGAAACCCAGAAGAAAGGTAATCGTAAAGACCAAAGCGGAAATCAATTAATAATAAAATCACTGGAAACAAGAGAGAAAATGCATAAAACCACACATGACACCAGGCATAGTGGCTCACACATTTCTAATTCCAGCACTTTGGGAAGCCAAGGCAAGAGGATTGCTTGAATACAGAGGTTCAAGACCAGCCTGGGCAACACGATGAGACCCCAACTCTACAAAAAATTTAAAAATTAGCTGGGTATGGCGGTGTGCCTGTGGTCCTGGCTACTTGAGAGGCTGAAGTGGGAAGACTGTTTGAGCCCAGGAGGTTGAAGCTTCAGTGAGTCACGTTTGTGCCACCCTACTCCAGCCTGGGTGACAAAGCAAGACCCTATCTCAGAAAACAAACCAAAAAACTCAACAAAAAACATACACAAGTTTTTGAGATCAACAAAATTAAAACGACAGACAGACTAATCAGGGGAAAAAAAGACAAAACACAAATTACCAACATCAAGAACGAGAAAGGTGATATTTCTATGGATTCTATAGTTATCAGAAGAATGGTAAGGCAATATTACAAACAACTTTATGTCAATTAATCTGACAACTTAGAAGAGACTGAAAATTCTTTGAAAAGATATACATTACCAAAGCTCACTCAGAAACAGATAACCTAAATAGTTTTATGTCTATTAACAAAATTAAGTTTATAATTTAAAACCTTCCCACAAATTCTAGGTTCAGAGGCTTCACTGAAGAATTCTGCCAAACATATAAGACAGAAGTAGTAACAATTCTACACACTTCCAGAAAATTGAAGAGCAGGGAATACTCTCCAACTTATAACCATGAGGTCAGCATTACCCTGACACCAAAACCAGACAAAGATATTATAAGATAACTACAGACTAATATCCCTTATGAATATAGATGCATACATCTTAAAATTTCAGCAAATCAAATACAACAACATATAAACAGACTAATACAAACTAATATTCTCTAAATAATGGGGGGTGGGAGCAAACACATCATGACCAAGTAACATTTATCTCAGGAATTCTAGTTGGTTTAAAATCTGAAAATCAATCAATATAAGTCACTACATTAGTAGGCTAATCAAGAAAAAAACATATAATCATGTCATTAGACAAAGAAAATGCATTTGACAAAAGTTCAACAATAATTTTCGATAAAAACTTTTAGCAAACTAGGAATAGGACACATTCATCAGTTGATAAAGGGTATCTATGACAAACTGAGAGCTAACACCACAGTTAACAGTAAAGACAAAATGCTCTAAGATCAGGAACAAGGCAAGAATGTCTATGATTACCATTTCTATTCACAATTATACTGGGAGTTCCAGCCCAGTAGAATAGGCAAGTTGTCTTTATTCACGGACAACATGAGTATCTCCGGAAAATACAACAGAATCTACAATAAAGTTACTGGAATAAGAGAGTTAGCAAGGCTGCAGGATAAAAGATCAATATACAAAATCAATTATATTTATATATACTGTAAACAATCAAATGAAAAATAACACCACCACTTATAATTGCATAAAAATATGGAATACTTAGTGATAAATCTGACAAAAGAGGTATAAGAACTTCAGAAGACATGTTGAGAGAAATGAAGGATGATCTAAGTAGGTGGAGAAACAAAGCATGTTCATGGAGAGATGTGATATTGTTAGGAAGTGAATGCACTCCTAATTGATCTACAGATTCAGCACAATCCCAATAAAAATACCAGCTGCTTGTCTGATAATCTGATTTTTAAATTCATATGGAAATACAAAAAAAACCAACAAGAAACAAACAAAAAAACAGTACATACATACTATAATAACTCCATTTAGATAAAATTCTACAAAATCCAAAGTAATCTATGAGTGACAAAAAGCAACATCAGTGGTTGCCTGCAAGTAATTACAAAAGGGCCTGGGGGAACTTTAGGAGATGACAGATGTATTCATAATTTTGATCGTGGCGATGGCTGCAGAGATGTATATACATAGATCGAAAGCTGGTTGGGCACAGTGGCTCACGCCTGTAATCCCAGCACTTTGGGAGGCCAAGGCAGATGGATCACCTGAGGTCAGGAGTTCGAGACTAGCCTGCCCAACATGGTGAAACTCCATCTCTACTTAAAAAAAAAAAAAAGAAAGAAAGAAATACAAAAATTAGCTGGATGTGGTGGTGGGAGCCTGTAATCCTGGCACTTTGGGAAGCCAAGGTGAGTGGATCACCTGAGGTCAGGAGTTCAAGACCAGCCGTGGTCAACATGGTGAAATCCTTTCTCTACTAAAAATACAAAAAATTAGCTGGATGTGGTGGTGGGAGCCTGTAATCCCAGCTTCTCAGGAGGTTGAGGCAGGAGAATCATTCGAACCCGGAGGTGGAGGTTGCAATGAGCTGAGATAGCACCACTGCACTCCAGCCTGGGCAACAAGAGTGAAACTCTGTCTCAAAAAAAAGAGAAAGTTATCTAATTTTATACTTTGAATATTGCATGTCAATTTTATCTCAGTAACATTTGTTTAAAAATAAATATAAATAAGTAAAACAAATATTTTAAGTACTTTACATATTCATGGTACAAAATTTTTTACCTTTTCATTTAGAGTGCAATGTGATTGAAGATGGCTCATATTTATGTACTCATTTACTCATTATTATTGATTTTTTTTTTTTTAAACAGGGTCTTGCTCTGTCACCCAGGCTGGAGTACAGTAGCTTAATCATAGTTCATTGCAGTCTTGAACTCCTGGGCTCAAGCAATCCTCCCACCTTGGTCTCCCAAAGTGTTGGGATGATAGGTGGGAGCCACTGTGCCTGATCAGATGGCTCTTATTTTTAAAAATCTTAAGTCTAAACCCTTCTGTGCTTTGTTTTTTTAATTTAGATTTTGACTTGCTTTTATTACAGATAAAAAATAGGCCAGGCGCAGTGGCTCACACCTGTAATCCCAGCACTTTGGGAGGCTGAGGAGGGCGGATCACGAGGTCAGGAGATCGAGACCAGCCTGACCAACATGGTGAAACCCCGTCTCTACTAAAAACACAAAAAATTAGCCAGGCGTGTTGGCAGGTGCCTGTAGTCCCAGCTACTCGGGAGGCTGAGGCAGGAGAATAGCGTGAACCTGGGAGGCGGAGCTTGCAGTGAGCTGAGATCGCGCCACTGCACTCCAGCCTGGGCAACAGAGGGAGACTTCGCCTCAAATAAATAAATAAATAAATAAAAAATAGGCCAGGCATGGTGGTTCATGCCTGTAATCTCAGTACTTTGGGAGGATGAGGCAGGAGGATCATTTGAGGCCAAGAGTTCAAGACCAGCCTGGACAACAACACAGTGAGACTCTGTCTCTACAAAAATTTAAAAAAATTATTAGCTGGGTGTGGTGATGTGCACCTGTGGTGGTAGTCAATTGGGAGGCTGAGGTAGAAGATCACTGGAGCCCAGGAAGTCAAGGCTGCAATGAGCCATGATTGTGTCACTGCACTCCAGCCTTGTTGAAAGAGTGAGGCTCTGTCTCAAAAATAAAATAAAATAAAATAATGTCAGCAATTTTTCTTGGAAACTAATGAAGAGGCATTATAGTTGTATATTTTTAAACAATAGATTAAAAATTGAACCTTTCTTTTGAAAGATTAGAAACATTCTATTTCCAATGTTTTCAAATGATAGACTTACCAGCTTTTAAAGGAGGCATAACATTTTTCAACCAAAATCACATATAGATGGTTAACATTTCTAAACATCCATCTTCAAATTGCTTTCTCCGTGGCACAAATTTCTTTTAAAGTGCAGCCACCTTTAAACTCAATGTTAAAATATCACATTCACCCTGAAAAGACTGTTTGTGCCCCTTACCCCATACTCCTAGGGAGCATACTACTAAAAATCACTTGTTAGCACAGAAAAAGTTGGAATATTTGAAACACATTTTGTAAAAAGAAAATTGGGCTAGGTAAGGTGGCTCATGCCTGTAATCCTAACACTGTGGGAGGACTTCTGGAGTTGAGGAGTTCAAGACCAGCCTGAGCAACATAGTGAGACTCCATCTCTACAAAAACTAAAAAAAATTAGCTGAGTATGGTGGTGCACACCTGTTGTAACAGCTACTTGGGAGGCTGAGGTGGGAGGACTGCTTGAACCCTGGAAGGTAGAGGTTGCAGTGAGCTGCGATCATGTGGCTGCACTCCAGCCTGGGTAACAGAGTAAGATCTGGTCTCTAAAAAAAAAAAAAAAACCAGGCGCGGTGGCTCAAGCCTGTAATCCCAGCACTTTGGGAGGCCGAGAAGGGCGGATCACAAGGTTAGGAGATCGAGACCATCTTGGCTAACCTGGTGAAACCCCGTCTCTACTAAAAAATACAAAAAGCTAGCTGGGTGAGGTGGCGGGCGCCTGTAGTCCCAGCTACTCGGGAGGCTGAGGCAGGAGAATGGCATAAACCCGGGAGGCAGAGCTGAGATTGGCCACTGCACTCCAGCCTGGGCGACAGAGCAAGACTCCGTCTCAAAAAAAAAACCAGTGTCTTACTCTAAAATTTAGAATGGACAGAATAAAGAGGGAAAAGGAGTTGAGGGATCTTCGATAAGCCAAATGAAAAATGATGAGGGCTTCCATAAGGCCATGATAACGAAAACAGAATGTGCTGAGTTTACAACACCTTCTGTGTCAAAGATTTTTTCCAAGTCTTACATTGAATCATTGGTGACACCTACCAGAATGAAAGACATCATATGATAAGTCTTTGTTCTAATATAAATAAATACTGTACTTATTATCAATTTTTAAGGTTCATTTATTTATTAGGATTTTTCAGAGCTGATTCACAATTCAACATTCCACATTACCAAATATGGCCAACGTTGGAAAAAAGAAATGGCTTCCAAGTTATGGAGTTGTTGCCAGGATAACAGCAAAAAACAGACCACTATGTATTTGATGGAAATCTTTGGCAAAAGGCATCTGTAATGCATGGGGAAGTAATGATGAATTCCCACCAAATGCAAGCAACAATATAATAAACAAGCATTCTTTCCAACTGGCTAGGCCCTGCAGACTTTTCAGAAGATGCTATTCTGACACTACCACAAGCTGAGTTTACTGCAATTAAACTCTGACGCCATCCATACAGAGTTAGCAGAGACCCCACAGTTTAAGAGCAAAGTCCTCAACAAGACTGCCTCACTTCCAACACCAGTCCTAAGTCTTTGTGGGGGCAGTGGGGGGCGGGGCCAAGACCACCAGCATACCTGGCTGACTAGCTACAAATTCAGGGAGTACTCACAGCCCTCCCACATTCAATAATTTACTAGAACAACTAATAGAATTTAGAAAAGCACTATACTTATTATTATGGTTTTATTATAAAGGACACACAAAGGCGGGGTGAGGTGTGGGAGAGGAAGTAGAGTTCCTGTGCCCTCTCCTTGTGGAATCTGGGAGTGTAGCCTTCCTGTGTTCACCAACCAGGAAGCTCTACTGAGCTTAAGGTTGCCCAGAGTTTTAATTTTTATTACATAGTCATGATTGATTAAATGATTGGCTAAATGACTGAACTCAATCTCCTGGCCTCTATCTCAACCTTCTAATAATGTGGTTTGTCTTTCTGGTGATCAGTCCCCATCCTGAAACTATCAAGGAGCCCACTACGAGTCACCTCACTGGTATAACAAGACAATCCTATGTTTCAGGAAATTCCAAGGTTTTCAGAGGCTCTGTGCCTACATCTGGAACAAAAATCACAGAAATTCTTTATTCTACCACAGCTGCAAGCAAGGCCTAAAAATGTGTGCTACTTTTATTGGGTTTTCTCTATTTCTCCAATATACACTTCACCTTAAAAGGCCAAAATTACAGCCGGGCGTGGTGGCTCAAGCCTGTAATCACACCACTTTGGGAGGCTGAAGCAGGCAGATTGCCTGAGGTCAGGAGTTTGGGACCAGTCTGGCAAACATGGTGAAACTCCATTTTCACTAAAAATACAAAAAGATTAGCAGGGCGTGGTGGTATGCACCTGTAATCCCAGCTACTGGGGAGGCTGAGGCTGAGGCAGGGGAACTGCTTGAACCAGGGAGGCAGACAGGTTGCAGTGAGCTGAGATCACACCATTGCACTCCAGCCTGGGCAACAAAGCAAGACTCTGTTTTTTTTTAAAAAAAAAGGCCAAAATTACTACCATTTTAAAGTTTATTGACAGAATAAAATAAATAATTTTGAAACTGCCTCTGCCAAAATTATGACAGTGAGAAAAATGTGACATAGGAATATTATGACAATGAAAGAAATCTGACCTAACCAACTCCATCTTGCTTCTAACCTCCAAGCTGCCCTTGTACATTTCTGAGCGTGGGCCAAAACTAACTTTGGTAGGAATTTAGTTTACTTTGAAACAAAGATGGTAACAGCTCCTCCTGGGAAAAACCCTCTGAAGGATTGGGGACCAGACCACTTTGGTAAAACTGACAAATTAGCCACAAGGTTAAAAATTATGGCTCAGGAGTTATTCAGCCAGAGGCCACAAGATTCCTCACCTCACAGATTCTCCTATAGACAACATCATCCCTGACCCAACCAATCGACATTCCCTCATTCCCTAGCCCCCTGCCCACCAAACTATCCTTAAAAAACCCTAGCCTCAGCCGGGTGTGGTGGCTCGCACCTGTAATCCTAGCACTTTGAGAGGCCAAGGCGGGCAGATCACCTGAGGTCAGGAATTCGAGGCCAGCCTGGCCAACATAGTGAAACCCCGTCTCTACTAAAACTACAAATATTAGCCGTGTGTGGTGATGCACACCTGTAATCCCAGCTACTCGGGAGGGTGAGGTGGGAGAATCACTTGAACACGGGAGGCAGAGGTTGTAGTGAGCCGAGATCGCATCATTGCACTCCAGCCTGGGCGCTGGAGTGCAATTTTTGAGACTCCATCTCAAAACAAACAAAAAAACCATCAAAAAACCCTAGCCTCAGAAATTTGGGGGAGGATGATTTCAGTAATAAAACTCCAGTCTCCCGTTTGGCCAGCTCCGCATATATTAAACCCTTTCTCTATTGCAATTCCCCTGTTTTGATAAATTGGCTCTATCTGGGCAGTGGGCAAGGAGAACCCATTGGATGGTTACAATTTGAATTGGTCTTATTTTGTGGGAGGGAAGATTAAGATGTTATAACAACATTCTGGGCCAGCATGGTAGCTCACACTTGTAATCCTAGCACTTTGGGAGGCCAAGGCAGGAGGATCACTTGAGCTCAGGAGTTTGAGGCCAGTCTGGGCAACACAGTGAGACTTTGTCTCTACAAAAAAATTAAAAAATTAGTTGGGCATGGTGGTGCGCACATGTAGTCCCAGACACTGAGGTGGGAGGATTGCTTGAGCCCAGCAGGTTGAGGCTGCAATGAGCCGTGATCGTGCCACTACACTATAGCCTATGTGACAAGGCAAGACCTTGTCTCCAAAGACAAAAGCAAAAACAACAAAACAGTCTGAAGAAAATATTTAAACTGATTCTTTAAAAATTCACATAAAAAATAATTTCAACTTTTAGATTCAGTGGGTACACTTGCAGTTTTATTACCTGGGTGTATTGCGTGATGCTGAGGTTTGGGATACAATGGATCTCATCACCCATGTAGTGAGCACAGAACCCAATAGCTACTTTTTCAACTCTTGCCCCCTCCTTCTCTGCCCCCTCTAAGTAGTCATCAGTCTTTTGTTGCCATTTTATTTGATTTTTTTTTTTTGGAGACAGAGTCTCACTCGGTTGCCCAGGCTGGAGTGCAGTGGGGCGATCTCAACCTCCATCTCCATGGGTTCAAGCGATTCTCCTGCCTCAGCCTCCCAAGTAGCTGGGATTACAGGCGTGTGCCACAACACCAGGCTAATTTTTGTATTTTTAGTAGAGATGGGGTTTCTCCAGGTTGGCCAGGCTGGTCTTGAACTCCTGACCTCAAGTGACTCACCTGCCTTGGCCTCCCAAAGTGCTGGGATTACAGGTGTGAGCCATTGCACCTGGCCTGTTGCCATCTTTATGGCCATGAGTACCCACTGTTTAGCTCCCACATATAAGGGAGAACACGAAGTATTTTATTTTCTGTTCCTGCCTTAATTAACTTAGGACAATGGCCTCCAGCTGCATCAATGATTTCATTCTTTTTTATAGCTACATTTTTTTGTTTGTTTTGGTTTCAGGGAGGGTCTTATTCTGTCACCCAGGAATGCAGTGGTGCAGGCATAGCTCACTCCAGCCTCAAAACTCCTGGGCTTAAGTGATCCTCCCACCTCAACCTCCTGAGGAGCAGGATCTATAGGTGTGAGCCATCATAAAGTCGAAAAGCCAGGTAATTTTTTAATTTTTGGAAGAGATGGGAGTCTCACTATATTTATTGTCCAGGCTGGTTTCAAGCAATCCCCCTACCTTGGTTTCCCCAGGTGTTGATATTACAGGTATGAGTCACTGTGCCCAGCTAAGCTGATTGTTATTAATGACTTATATTCATGGTTCTAGCTCCAGAAAAAATGACATTATTGAGAAGAATACTTCCTTAAGGCAGCAATAAATGGCTCAACGGGACCAAAAAAAAAAAAAAAAAATCTGACAGAAAATCCAGCAGCCTAGCAAGTAGACTTTCTCCACTTTACGAATCGATTTTAGCAGCTGGAGGAGACAGTTCAAAGGTAAGTGATCATTCATCCCAGAGAAACAAGGTATAAACAAAACTTGGAGCAGTCAGTTGACCTTGAACCAGCTGCTTCATTTATACAGTTTAACTAGTTATAAAGGAATATAATTGTATAGTAAGCACCTGGGTAAACACCATCTAGGTTTAACAATGCCATCTTCCAAAATCCCTCCACATAATCCCTTCTGATCAAAACCCTTCCTTTACCCCATCTAAAGTCAACATTATGATAATCACTTCCTTATAGCTTTACCAACTAAATATGCAACTCTAAACGCTCTAGTTTTTCTCTCATACAATTTTAAAAGTGAGATATAACTTTCATGTAACATTTACCCTTAAGCACGCAGTTTGGGGGGTTTTAGTATATTCACAAAGCTATGTAATGATAACCATTATATAATTCCAGAACATTTTTATCACCCAAAAAAGAATCTCTACCTGTTAGCAGTCACTCTTCATTTCCCTCTACTCGAGCCCCTGGCTACTACTAATCTACTTTCTGCCTCTATGAAATTGTGTATCCTGGACATTTCATAGAAATGAGATTATATAATATGTGTCCGTTTGTGTTCTGGCTTGTTTCTGTACTTTACATAAGAAAATGCCAAGCTGTTTTGCAAAATAGTTGTATTAATTTATACACTCACCAGTAGCGCTTATGGATTTCTATTGTTTCACATACTCATCTATACTTGGTTTTGTCACTCTTTAAGGCATTATTGGTGGTCATATAATATCTTTCTGTGATTTTATTTTGCATTTTCTTTCTTTCTTTTTTGAGACAGAGTCTCGCTCTGTTGCCCAGGCCGGAGTGCAGTGGTGTGATCTTTGCTCACTGCAGCCTCCGCCTCCCAGGTTCA
>NW_012109831.1:127452-128672 GCF_000951045.1 Mandrillus leucophaeus | reverse complement strand
CCCTGGAAGGTAGAGGTTGCAGTGAGCTGCGATCATGTGGCTGCACTCCAGCCTGGGTAACAGAGTAAGATCTGGTCTCTAAAAAAAAAAAAAAACCAGGCGCGGTGGCTCAAGCCTGTAATCCCAGCACTTTGGGAGGCTGAGGTGGGCAGATCACGTGAGGTCAGGAGTTCGAGACCAGCCTGGCCAACATGGTGAAACCCCATCTCTACTAAAAATACAAAAATTAGCCGGGCATGGTGGTGCGCACATGTAGTCCCAGACACTGAGGTGGGAGGATTGCTTGAGCCCAGCAGGTTGAGGCTGCAATGAGCCGTGATCGTGCCACTACACTATAGCCTATGTGACAAGGCAAGACCTTGTCTCCAAAGACAAAAGCAAAAACAACAAAACAGTCTGAAGAAAATATTTAAACTGATTCTTTAAAAATTCACATAAAAAATAATTTCAACTTTTAGATTCAGTGGGTACACTTGCAGTTTTATTACCTGGGTGTATTGCGTGATGCTGAGGTTTGGGATACAATGGATCTCATCACCCATGTAGTGAGCACAGAACCCAATAGCTACTTTTTCAACTCTTGCCCCCTCCTTCTCTGCCCCCTCTAAGTAGTCATCAGTCTTTTGTTGCCATTTTATTTGATTTTTTTTTTTTGGAGACAGAGTCTCACTCGGTTGCCCAGGCTGGAGTGCAGTGGGGCGATCTCAACCTCCATCTCCATGGGTTCAAGCGATTCTCCTGCCTCAGCCTCCCAAGTAGCTGGGATTACAGGCGTGTGCCACAACACCAGGCTAATTTTTGTATTTTTAGTAGAGATGGGGTTTCTCCAGGTTGGCCAGGCTGGTCTTGAACTCCTGACCTCAAGTGACTCACCTGCCTTGGCCTCCCAAAGTGCTGGGATTACAGGTGTGAGCCATTGCACCTGGCCTGTTGCCATCTTTATGGCCATGAGTACCCACTGTTTAGCTCCCACATATAAGGGAGAACACGAAGTATTTTATTTTCTGTTCCTGCCTTAATTAACTTAGGACAATGGCCTCCAGCTGCATCAATGATTTCATTCTTTTTTATAGCTACATTTTTTTGTTTGTTTTGGTTTCAGGGAGGGTCTTATTCTGTCACCCAGGAATGCAGTGGTGCAGGCATAGCTCATTGCTGTCTTGAATTTCTGGGCTCAAAGGATCCTCCTGCCTCAGCCTCCTGAGTAGCTGGGACTACAG
>NW_012109831.1:84228-124811 GCF_000951045.1 Mandrillus leucophaeus | reverse complement strand
GGCTAATTTTTTTGTATTTTTAGTAGAGACGGGGTTTCACCGTGTTAGCCAGGATGGTCTCGATCTCCTGACCTTGTGATTCACCCGCCTCGGCCTCCCAAAGTGCTGGGATTACAGGTGTGAGCCACCCAGCCTGGCCCTTCATTTTAAATGTAGTCAAATTTAGGAATCTTATCCTTTATATCCTGTTTTTAAAAAATTTCCCTATTTTAAGGCCATGCAGATTTTCTTCTGTACACCTTCTAAAAGTTTTACTGTATTACCTTTCACATTTAAAACTATAATTCACCCGGAATTGATTTTTTTGTGAAGAGCCACATTTTCCAATTTCTCCATATGAACATCCAGTGGATTTTGCCTACAGCTCTATAGTGCCACTTTTGTCATAAATCAAGAGTCTGAATAAGTGTAAATTTGATCCTGGGTTCGTCTTCCTCCCCTAACTCTTCTCTTCCTATTAGTATTCCTTATCTAAGTTAAGGGTATCAACACACGGCATTAATCACTCAGGGAATTTGAAGATAATCAATCCACATGCCACTGATTTAATCTCTTACATTTTTCTCATATTCATATATTTTGTTCCCCTAACATCTTGATAAATGCAATGGCCTCTTAACTGGTCTCCCAACTGCCAGCACTGCCCTCTGTTAATAACTTTCAACATTTTTATCATACAATTCACAAATTCTTATGACCAAAAACAGTACCAAATTGAATTAAAAGTGAAAGCTACTTTTTTACTTTTTTTCACAGGTAATCACCATTAGAACAATGTGATTTTAATTTTTCCAGAGTTTTCCTTGCATTCTTCTCACACCTTGTGGCCCTGAGTAGCTGGGATTACGGGCATGTGCCACCATGCCTGGATAATTTTTGTATTTTTAATAGAGATGGGGTTTTACCAAGTCGACTAGGCTGGTCTCCAACTCCTGACCTCAAGTGATCTGCCCACCTTGGCTTCCCGATTACAGGCGTGAGTCACTGTGCCCGGCCCACTTTGCCTCTTCAAGCCTTAAAGTATTTAGTTTTCCCTGGGTGTGGTGGCTCACACCTGTAATCCCAGCAATCTGGGAGGCCGAGGTAGGCAGATCACCTGAGGTCAGGAGTTCGAAAGCAGCCTGGCCAACATGGCAAAACCCCGTCTCTACTAAAAATTAAAAAAATTTGCTGGGTGTGGGGTGTGGTGGTGCACACCTGTAGTCCCAGCTACTTGGGAGGCTAAGGCACAAGAATCACTTGAACCCAAAAGGTGGAGGTTGCAGTGAGCCAAAATTGCACCACTGCACTCCAGCCTGGGCAAGAGAGACTCTGTTCCAAAAAAACAAAACAAAACAACAACAACAACAACAACAAAGTATTCAGTTTTTAGATTGAAAAACAACCTTTGGCAAATTTTGATAAACTCCCTCCAGAAGAAAATGAACATATATACAAAATTGGGAATATAATTTTAGGAGACTTATGGCACTTCTAAAACCACTCAGGGTCCATGGATCTCAGGTAAATTAAGAGTCCATGCCACGGAGTCTTCATACCTCATCCCTTTAGCACTGCATGTAGCCCTCCATGACCTTCTCCCTACCCATCCACATTTGAGTAGCAGTTTATAATCTAGTAACATATAATCTGTACTTCTTTATGGTTTGTGTTTTTTTTTTTTTTAAGATAGAATCTTGTTCTGTTTCACAGGCTGGAGAGCAGTGCAGTGGTGTGACTACGGCTTACTGCAGCCGTGACCTCCTGTACTCAAGCAATCCTCCCTCCCACTTCAGCCTACTGAGCACCTGGGACTACAAGCGCGTATCACCATACCTGGCTTTTTTTTTTTTTGGTAGAGACAGGGACTCACTATGTTGCCTAGGCTAGTCTTGAACTCCTGGCCTCAAGTGATTCTCCCACCTTGGCCTCCCAAAGTGTTAGAATTACAGGAGTGAGCCATCGTGTCCAGGCAACTATAATGCTCTGGACTGTTAATTTCCTAATCATACAATTCTATTTCATACAGATCTTAGAACGAGCTTTCTACTTCATTCAATGAGCTAACTCCAAAAAGAACACCTTGCTTAATGACTAGCTTGGGTTACATATATTTACTTTTGTACTCCCAAGCACCCTGGACACACATTTAGTACAGCCCTTAACATACCCTGAACAGGTTGAAACTTGACTGTCCCCTGTGGATGCAGCTTCCTCTGCAGCTCTCTCAAATGATGGCTGTTGGATTTCACACACCCTTTGTACCACTAGACCTAGAAGTGGGGTAGATACCCTGCTGGCTCATTTCATCTTTAGGCATTCTCCCTCTTCTCCGTAAAAATAACCAGGTTTGAAATGATGTCATCAGACTACAACAACCATTACCCCTCCTAGCTAAAATTCACATACAAACCTTTGGGAAATCCCCTTCACTCTTTAAAGATTTTTATTCCTGTATCAATGACATTCTTTTTATCATGTCTTCTGTCAGGAGTAATTTCAGTATCTTCATACAATCTTTCCAAAATCCTAGCCTGAGAAGTTCCAGAAAGTCATATAGAAAAGCTGACTAGTCTCTCTTTATGTGTATGATCACTAACTTTGGCTCTTCATACTACTGGAAATCAGACCATACTTCTCAGTGTATTCTTTCTCCCATCCTTTTAAAAGACTGTATCATACTTTATCCTCTCCAGGCTCTCAGCTAATCACCTCGCTTTCCATTTTAGTGAGAAAAAAAAGTTTTTTTTTTTGAGACAGGGTCTTGCTCTATCTCAAAATCATAATCACAGTTCCATGCAATCATAACTCACTGCAGCCTTGAACTCCTGAGGCTCAGATGATCCTCCCACCTCAGTCTCCCAAGTAGCTGGAACTACAGGTATGCAACACCATGCCCAGCTAATTTTCGTATCATTTGTAGAGATGGAGTTTCACCATGTTGCCCAGGCTAGTCTCAAACTACTGGGCTCATGTGATCCTCCCGCCTTGGCCTCCCAAAGTGTGGGAATTACAGAAGTGAGCCACTGCACCTGGCCTCAACTAATCAGAGAAGAACTTCAATAAGCTATCTTTATCACATCTACCCAGCCATAATCTGCACTGCATTCCCCACATCCTCCCCTATTCCTAGGGAAGGATTGTTTGCACTCCTGACTAGGCTAACCTACTGCTTATTTACCAGATCCCATCCCCTCTCAACTACAGAAGGACACTGCGTCAGCCATTCTCCTTTCTCTTGCATTATCAGATTTTCTCTTGCTGTTGAATCACTTCCATCCGTGTATGTACATAGATACTGTTACTTTTTTTCAAAACTCTCTTGATCCCTCCGCCCACCTTTGCATTTCATTTCTGCTCTAACAGCAAAACTCCTTGAACCAATTATTTAGTTATTATCTCCATTTTCTTTTTCCCTTTCTTTCTTGCTCACCAATTAGATTTTCCCCCACCATTCCATCAAAACAGCTATCAATGTCAACACTGACATCACATTGCTATATCCCACTGGCAATACTCAGACTTCATGTCACTTGATCTGTCTATATCATTTGGCTCAGGTGATCACATACTATTTCTGAAATACTCCTTTTACGTGGTTTCCAGGACACCGTATTTTCTTTTTTTTTTGAGACGGAGTCTCGCTCTGTCGCCCGGGCTGGAGTGCAGCCGCGCGGATCTCAGCTCACTGCAAGCTCCGCCTCCCGGGTTTACGCCATTCTCCTGCCTCAGCCTCCCGAGTAGCTGGGACTACAGGTGCCCGCCACGTCGCCCGGCTAGTTTTTTGTATTTTTTAGTAGAGACGGGGTTTCACTGTGTTAGCCAGGATGGTCTCGATCTCCTGACCTTGTGATCCGCCCGTCTCGGCCTCCCAAAGTGCTGGGATTACAGGCTTGAGCCACCGCATCCGGCCCAGACACCGTATTTTCTAAGTTTTCCTCTTTCCTTTTGGGTCTCTCCTCATTCTCTTGATCTCGGAAAACTGGAATGTCCCAGGATTCAGTCCTTGTACCTTTAGTCCTTTCTGTCTATGTTCACTCCCTAGGTGACGACATCTAGACACACAGCTTTAAGATCTTTTTATATGGTGAAAGTCCAACATTTGTATCTCTAGCCCTATTTTTTCCTTGAAATCAAGACAAACATCCTGAATTATTCACACAGATGTCTGGAAGACATCTCAATATAGTGAGTGAAGGTTCCCAAGGATTAAAGGTCCCAGGATCAAATGACTATTTTTCAGAGGTAGGGTTTCTAGATGACACAAGCTATAGAAAGATTAGAGGTGGTGCTCAGAAAGCAGAAGAAAGAAACTGAAATTATGGAGACAAAGTCTAAAGTATAGATCTAGGGCATAAGTGATTGAGGTAGGGTAGTGGAGAGGTTCACTGGAAGACAAGAGTTCAAAGAACAGAAAGTCTTAAGAACTGGAGTGATCAACTATGGGTGTATCGAAACCATCAAGAATAACACAATACAGCTCATAAACAGACTGCAAAAAAAAAAGAATAATACAGGAGTAGAACTGAAGAGAGTAACTGCAGTCAAGAGCTAAAATTGTTACGACTGCAATGTATGAAGAGTTTTACAGCTGCAATGATAGGTATTAAATGATACAAATTAATGATCTAAGTATGGGGAGATTAGGGAGAAGACAGTGAAAGTAATGAAAAGACAGAGGACATCTACCCTTACTACTAGACCCAATACTTTGAGATTATGAGAGAGAAAAGGGCTAACACTTGAGTAGTCCGCAGATAATCAGTATTCTAAGCTCTCCCTCTTCCCCTATGATTCCAGTAGAACAGGAAGAAGACAGAATGTTTAGAGAACAGATTAGGAGACAGATTTTGCTGATAAAGAACTGGAATTCCAAAAGGTAAACTGGAAGGGTTTCCAGAGTCAGGGAAGGATAAGACAGAGCAGGGTATGTTCAGAGGTTTAGATGACTTAGGCGTGCAGATTATGGGGTGCGGGTAACCTGAGGGTTCCTGTGGCAATGGGCATAAACAGGAGTAAGGGATAATGAAATTAGCCCAAGTAGATTCAACACAGATAGAGGTGAAGAGGCTGTAAGTGTCAGGGAGTAAAGAGGGACGGATTACTGGCTGTAAGGGATGTAGCCATCACATGACCTGCCACCCCTCTCCAAGACTGCCCAATTAGTACCCTGGGTCTAGAACTTTCCCTCATAAGGAAGCTGTGTGGCAAGCTGTCACTTGGCCCGAGATTCTTCTTCCTTATTAGGAGAAACTTTTCCCCTCTTCTGGGTACGGAGTCAACTTCTTTGTATTGCTTAAGTGTGTGCGTCACGTGGCACACGGCCAGCCCCACCAGTGTATCTGCTCACCACAGGATGGAATGGGATCTTTGCCAGTAGCATGAAAAGGATGTGTGCAGTCCATCACCCTCCGCAGGCCACTGGAGGGACCCAATGGCCATGAGGGATTGGTGCACTTCACACTCTGATCTTGCTGTATCTATCCTTTCTGTGAGTGAAATGCTGTTCCAACCAGTGTCTTGAATGTCGAGTCCTCCTTGACAGCTTCAAACCCACAGAAGAAGCAGTGGGCCGGGGTCTGTGGACTCCTACTGACGGCTGGCATTATTACGATCTTTGTCATCCTCCACGCAGCAGGAGTCCTCACCTGGAATTGGTAGCTGGATCTTCCTGCTAAACACTAGGGCTTGAGCTTAACCTTGAATGATAAGGACTGCATGCTTTTATGGAAGGCACACTCTTAGTTCCAGAATACTCTTGTAAAATCAGTTAGAGAATATGTAACAAACATCATTAAAATATGCATGCCTCCCGACCTATTGATCCTATTCCTGAAAATTTATACAGTTTATTCCAAGACTCAGCAATTCCATGCCTCCACATATATGCCAGAAAAAGTCTGTGTATATATATATACAAAAAGAATATGAAGAAGGATGTTTCTGCAGCACTGATGACTATAATAGTGGAAAAGTATAAACAATCTAAATGTCTACGCTGCTTATCAATTTAATGCCACTAAGCTCCAAATTAATCCTTCAATACCTGCTCTGAGATAAAGGAGAGAATTCCTTTAAGCATCATCTATCCTCTACAGTAAGCATGATGTTAACCTTTCTCAGTAGAGGGTATTGGAGGCACACTGCAGAAAGAACAGGCTCTTGGTGCTAATTCTAGCAACTGCATTATCAGTCAGTGGTGTGAGAACGTGGATATGTGGATTGCTCTGCACCAATCACATAGACACCTTTCCATAACCTTACCTACAAAGATACTATGTGCTCCAGGCCTGTCCCCACTGACTCTGTTTGCTTGCTCAACATACCCGACCCCCAGGAATTGTCTTTCACGTCCTTCCTGAGGACACAAAGTGCTCACAGCAGCACCTCCACTCTCTCTCTCTCTAGACCTGACTCACCTGTGCTCCAGAGGGCTATTCCCTGATTGCTGAGTAACTGTGGACCAGCTTTGGGCTGGGATTCAGAAAACATCTCTGCCATCCAGTGGGCTGCAACTATATCCAGTGGGCTGCAACTACAACAAAGCCTGAATCCAGCCTAGAGAATCTTCCATTCAAGTTAGTTCTTCCTTGAGAACTCTCCTTCAGCTCTATAGCATCCTATGGAGTTTTCTCACATGTTAAAGTTATGCTCTTATTGTCATAGTTTGTATTACTTTTATTAAATCTTGCTTAAATCACTTGTCTGTTATCTGTCTCCTAACTGGGCCTAGACTGATGCAATATTCACCAATAAGAAAATGAAGAAAATGAATAAATTGTGGTACAGTTATACAATGAAATACCCTACAAGTTATAAAAATAAAAAAACTGACTTCCAGTTCTGGCCTGGCATGCAAAGAGCTTAGGAGTTACCACTCTGTTTTAACAAGTAAAAAGCTGAACAAACTGAAAAAAAAAAAAAAAAAAAATCTCTTCTTAGATCTGTCAGCCAAGTAATGTCACAGGATGAACCATTGCCCCCAAAACTGGACAGACAGCAGACACAGTGAGGTACAACTTACTGGAGCAGAAATTCTTTTTTTTTTTTTTTGAGACAGAGTCTTGCTCTGTTGCCTAGGCTGGAGTGCAGTGGCGCGATCTCGGCTCACTGCAAGCTTCGCCTCCCGGGTTCACGCCATTCTCCTGCCTCAGCCTCCCAAGTAGCTGGGACTACAGGCACCCGCCACTACGCCCGGCTAATTTTTTTTGTAGTTTTAGTAGAGACAGGGTTTCACCGTATTAGCCAGGATGGTTCCAATCTCCTGACCTCGTGATCCACCCGCCTTGGCCTCCCAAAGTGCTGGAATTACAGGCGTGAGCCACCGCCCCTGGCCAGAGCAGAAATTCTTAAGCAAAAACCTCCACAGCAGGAAAACTCGAACTGTAACTGAGGAATTGCTAGAAGCTCAATGGGGATTATGCTGAGAGTTAAAAACTCCAGGGGGATCTAGTCATGCGGGGGCCCCCATATTTTTGTAAGTTTGGTCCAAAGGAGCCCTACTGGATCCTCACAGTGATTACTGAAGAAAATCTCATGATTCCAGCAGGAGGAGGGAAAAGGAACTGTTTTGATACACGCCAGAGCATTCTGTTCTTAACGAGGCCTGTCCTTGGGAGAAACTATTTTGTTTGCACCTAACTTGCTGGGATTTCATCAATGCCAGCTCTACTTGGGGGAAGAAATACCCAATTCCAGCAGCCAAGAACCATTCTGTCCCAACTATGGTGTGGGGGAAAAACTGAGAAGCACTGGAGAGGTTCACAGTCCAGGGTCAAAGGCTCATCAAAAGACTGAGACCGAGTCACAAGACTATAGAACAGCATTCCCCAATCTTTTTGGCACCAGGAACCGGTTTCATGGCAGATAATTTTTCCATGGACCAGGGAGTGGGGAGGCAGGGGGTTTACAGGATAATTCAAGCACATTACATTTATTGTATACTTTGTTTCTATTATTATTACACTGTGATATATAATGAAATAATTATACAGCTCACCATAATATAGAATCGGTGGGAGCCTTTAACTTGTTTTCCTGCAACTAGACGGTCTTATCTGGGGGTCATGGGAGACAGTGACAGATCATAGGGTATTAGATTCTAATAAGAAGTGTGTGCAACTTAGATCTCTTGCATGCACAGTTCACAATAGGGTTCATGGTCCTATGAGAATCTAAATGCCACAGCTGATCTGACAGGAGGCAGAGCTCAGGCAGTAATGTGAGCGGCTGTAAATACAAATGTAGCTTCACTTGATTGCCTGACGCTTACCTCCTACTGTGTGGCCTGGCTTCTAACAGGCCACAAGCAGTACTGGTCTGTGGCCCAGGGGTTGCGGATCCCTGCTATAGAACACTTCTCCTCCCCTACACCTTACCAATACATTATGAAAGGCCTATCTATCACAGTTACTTCTACTCAGTTCATCACGTCTGCCTTTTAACAAAACAATTACAAAGCTCACTAAAGAGCAAAACACAGTTTCAGGAGACAGAACAAGCATCAGTACCAGAGTCAGAAATGACAGGAATGTTGCAATGATCAGATTAGGAATTTTTCAAAACCATGATTAATTATGCCAAGAACTTTAATGGGAAAAATAGACAACACACAAGAACAGATGGATAATATAAATAGAAATTCTAAGGAAGAATCAAAAGAAAATGTTAAAGATCACTGTAACAGAACTGAAGAATGCCTTTGATGGGCTCATTAATAGACTGAACACTGCTGGGGAAAGAATCTCTGATCTTGAGGATATGATAACAGAAACTTCCAAATCTAAAAAGCAAAGAAAAAAGAGACTGAAAATAAAAACCAACACCAGAATATCAGAGAACTGTGAGACAATTACAAAGGGTGTGATATATATGTAGCAGGAATACAAGAAGAAAAAGAGAAAGGAAAAGAATTATTTGAAGCAATAGTGACGTAAAATTTCCCCAAATTAAAGTCAGACACCAAGCCATAGATTCAGGAAGCTCAGAAAATACCAAGCAGGATAAATTCAGGAAAAAAACTGCACTTAGACATATCATATTCAAACTATAGAAAACCAAAGACACACAAAAATCTAAAAGAAGCCAGAGGGAAAAAACACCTTATCTTCAGAGGAGCAAAGACAAGAATTACATCCAACTTCTCATGAACCACACAAGCAAGAAGATAGTGGAGTGAAATATTAAGTGTTGAGAGACAAAAAAAAAAAAAAAAAAAAAGCAAGCAACCTAAAATTCTGTACCTTGTGAAATTATACTTCAAAGGTGAGAAAGAAATAAAAATTTTCCCTAACAAAAAATGGGGGATTTCATAGCAGTACATCTGCCTTGCAAGAAATGTTAAAAGAAGTTGTTCAGAGAGAAAATTATATAGGGGAGAAACTGAACTCTACATGATGCAAGCACACTGGAGAAGTGAAGGTAAACCAAAAACTTGTTTTTCTTATTCTTAATTTATCTAATAGATAAGTCTGTTAAACATAATATAGGATAAGTATCCCTTATCAGACCAGAAGTGTTTTAAATTTCAAATTTTTTCCTGATTTTGAAATATTTGTACTATACCAACCAGCTGAATATCCCAAATCTGAAAGCCCAAAATCTAAAAGACTCCAACAAGCATTTCCTGAGAGGTTCATGTTGGTAATTAAAAAGTTTTGCATTTTGGATTTCGGATTTTTGGACTAGGGGTGCTTAACCTGTAACAGCAACAATGTATGTGATTAGGTATGCTTTTACATACATTATACATACACATACACACGTGCTTATATATAAGTGAAATGAATGACAGCAAAATTACAAGGTACTGAAGAGAGGAGTTAGGTATATTTTGCTGTCATAAGGCAAAGTGGTATTAGAAGGTTGATTTGGATTACAGTGGACCTTTGAACAACACAGGTTTGAACCGTATGGGTTCACTTATACATAAATTTTTTCAGTAAAAGTTACAGAATGTGCCTGCCCCTCCTGCATCCGTTTCCACCTCCTCCACCTCTTGTGCCTCTGCCACTCCTGAGATAACAAGACTAATCCTTAATTGTCCTCAGCCTACTCAATGTGAAGATGATGAGGACGAAGACCTTTATGATGATCCACTTCCAATTAATGAATAGTAAGTATATTTTCTCTTCCAGTGATTTTCTTAATAACATTTTCTTTTCTCTAGCTTATTTTGTTATAAGAGTATCGTATATAATACACAAAACATACAAATTACATGTTAATCAACTATGTTATCAGTAAGGCTTCTGTCAACAGAAGGCTATTAGCAGTTAAGTTTCGGGGCAGTCAAAAGTTATATGCAAGGCCAGGTGCAGTGACTCATGCCTGTAATCCCAGCACTTTGGGAGGCTGAGGCGGGCAGATCACTTGAGGTCAGGAGTTCAAGACCAGCCTGGCCAACATGAAACGTCATCTCTACTAAAAATACAGAATCAGCTGGGCATGGTGGCACACGCCTGTAGTCCCAGCTACTTGGGAGGATGACGCAGGAGAATCGCTTGAACCCGGGAGGTGGAGGTTGCAGTGACCTGAGATTGCACCACTGCACTCCAGCCTGGGTGATAGAGCTAGACTCTCTCTCAAAAAAAAAAAAGCAAAGCCTGCCTAGGCCTCCCCAAAGTGCTGGGATTACAAGTGTAAGCCATCGTGCTCCACCAGGAATTGAAAATTAAATGAGATAGCACTACACATAGATTAGAATGGCCAAAATCTGGGAGCCTGAGAGCTCAAGGCTGTATTGAGCTGTGATTGTGCCACCATACTCCAGCCTAAATGACAGCGTGAGATCCTGCCTTTAAAAAAAAAAAAAAAAAAAAGACCCAAATCCACACACTGACACCACCAAATGCTGGCAAGGATATGACACAACAGGAGCTACTCATTTACTGCTGGTGGGAATGTAAAATGGTACCATCCCTTTGGAAGGCAGTTTGGGAGTTTTTCTTTTAATGAGACAGAGTCTCCTTCTTTTGCCCAGGCTGGAGTGCAGTGGCACAATCTTGGCTCACTGCAACCTCCGCCTCCCAGGTTCAAGTGATTCTCCTGCCTCAGCCTCGCAAGTACCTGGGATTACAGATGCACACCACCATGTCAGGCTAATTTTGTATTTTTAGTAGAGATAACGTTTTACCATGATGGCCGGGCTTGTCTCGAACTCCTGACTTTAAGTGATCTGCCCGCCTTGGCCTCCCAAAGTGTGGGATTACAGGTGTGAACCACCACACCCAACTTGAAGAATTTTTGTTCGTTTGTTTGTTTTTTACAAAATCAAATATACTGTTACCATTCAATATAGCAATTGTGCTCCTTATTTACCCAAATAAGTTAAAAATTAATGTCTACCCAAAAACCTATACACAGATGTTTATAGCAGCTTTTTCACAACTGCCAAAACTTTAGAAGCAACCAAGATGTCCTTCAGTAGGTGAGTGGATAAAAATAAACTGTGGTATAACCAGACAACAGGATACTATTCAGTGCTAGAAAGAAATGAGCTATCAAGCCATGAAAAGACATGGAGGAAACCTGAGTATGTATTACTAAGTGAAAGAAGCCAATCTGAAAAGGCTGCTGTATGATTCCAACTATGTGACATTCTGGAAAAGGCAAAACTGTGGAGACAGTAAAAAGATTACTGGATGCCAGGAGTTAAGGGGCGAAAGAAATAAATAGGCAGAGCACAGTAATTTTTAGGCAATGAAAAGACTCTGTATGATACTATAATGGTAAATAGGTATCATGATAATGTTGCCCAAACACCCAAAATGTATAGCACTAACAGTGAACCTTAATGTAAACTAGTAGTGCCTGGGTGATGTGTCAGTGCAGGCTCATCAACTGTAACAAATGCAGCACTCTGGTAGGGACCTGATAATGGGGAGCTTATACAAAGGTGAGGGCAGAGGGTATATGGTTTATCTCAGTATCTTCCTCAATTTTGCTGTGAACCTAAAACTACTCTAAGAAATAAAGTTTATTAATTAAAAAAAAAAAAAAAGTAGGAAGTTTCCATTTCCAGAGTGGCTTGGTGTGTACCTACTGAACTGACATTACTGACACTGTAATCTACTTATGTAGTAGATATTTAATACTGAATTGAACTGTATGGAATAAATGAACCCACTTTCAAATTAACAGGCCTCATACTATTCAATAGATTCAAAACTTAAAAGTGATGGTAAAGGGTCATGGAATATCCTGTGGATGTAAATTTCAGAATGTATAAGATTTGAGGATACAATCTAATGTCAAGTGGGATATGCGTGGAACAATCAGTGCTGCCTGTCTCAACAGCTGGGTAAGTACAGCCTACAGTCACAAATTGGGCTTTTATGTCCATTCTTGCCCCCTAGATCTTCTGCAGTGATTTGCTAAGAGATAATACAGATGCTAACATTTGTAAAGTACTAAGCATGTTACACACATTAACTCAAAGCTGGAGTCTACAGATCCAGGCAGGCTGAAAAGGTCAGGTGGTGTTCTCAATCAAAGCCATTTGAGTAGGGAAGATTTAGTTCTAAATGCTAACTGTGGGGAATCTAAATAGAGAGATAATCATCTCAGAGAAGAGCAGCCAGTAGTAACTAGTGCTCAGTACTCACATTACAGTTGTGCAACTATATACAAGGTCTAGACATGTTAAATTTATTTCTATATGATAAAAAGGTCAGGTCAGATAGATGTACGCTGAGTTTCTCTAAAAATCTAGGATGTGCTATTTGAGCTAATCCAGCTAATCTCAGTCAATTTTTTTGGGGGGAAAGCACCTAAGCACAATGAGAGCTTTGCTTTAAAGGTCAAGTATGTCTCCAATTCCCTGGGATCCCTGTTCTCTTGGTGGTATCTTCTAAAGTGACAGCTAGTGATTGAGAAATTTACTGATTCTTGGAAAAGGGCCATCATCACACTAAAAGGCTGGCTTCTAGGCTAAAAGAATCTGAGCCAAAGAAGGTGAGATCCTTCTCCCAAGGACAAAGTTGAGTTTCAGAATCACCAGACTCTCAGGGCCCTCAAATACTCCACATGTACCCTCACTTTCTCCCTCCAAAGACAGTAAACTGTGAGCAAGGAAACAAATCCATGGAGAATAAACTCATCTTACTCAGCATGATGCTGACTCGTTTCACTGCTTTGATATCCTGCTTTAATGCCCAAAGACAGACAAGGTCCAGGCTTAGGACAACAGTGACCATGACTTTCTATGCCCAGGCAGCAAGCTCTGAACAGTTCTAAGCCTGTCAATTTCCACTAACTGTAGGTTTAGAACTTCCATTATAAATAGTGTAGCAATGACCTGCACAGAAGTGCAGCAGCCCTTTCAGCAAAGCTGAGTCCCTTGGTCTGGTTTCCCTGGGATGCCAGAATATACCTTCTACACAGAAGCACATGGCTGACTCCAATGAGGTCTTTCTTCTGTCCCTCTCCTGGGAAGGCCAGAATGCCAGAATCAATGCAAGCCTCCTATTTTTTTTTTTCTTTTTGAGATGGGGTCTCATTCTGTTGCTGCCCAGGCTGGAATGCAGTGGTATGATTTCAACCTCCATGGGCTCAGGTGATCAGGCGATCCTCCCACCTCAGCCTCCCAAGTAGCTGGAACTACACGCATACACCACCAGGCCTGGCTAAGTTGTGTATTTTTTGTAGAGATGGGGTTTTGCCATGCTGCCCAGGTTGGTCTCAAACTCCTAAGCTCAAGCAATTGGCCCATCTCAGCCTCCCAAAATGCTGGGATTACAGGTGGGAACCACTGTGCCCGGCTGCCTCATAATTTTTATATATTCTTCAGAGTCACGTAAGTCAGTCCTTACACTGTTGGGAAGAGCCCATATTCCCGGGATAGAGCAGCCTGAATCCATGAGGTCATTTGCTTTAATTCCAATATGTAATATCAGTATTGTTAGGAAACAAATACTCCAATCCGTGTGCGGTGGCTCACACCTATACTCCCAGTACTTTGGAGGTCAAGGTAGGAGGATCACTCGAGCCTAGGATTTCAAGATCAGCCTGGACAACATAGAGAGACCTCATTTCTATTTAAAAACAAACAAACAAACACATATTCCTCTTGCTTTTGTTATCTCCTAATCTAAGAGCAGGAAGGTTAACAGGAGTCCCATTAGACAAAAAACCCTCTCTGTGAGCCCTAATCCTCGGGCACAGTAGTACAAAATATTCATGGACTCCTCATCAAATGGCCCAAGACGAATGGAGCCATAACACACCAGAACACACCAAAACAGAGGCCATAAACCCAGGACACATACCTAGCCCCAAGATATGTACAAGACTGAAAGGAATGTTGAGAGAACAAGGTAAGAAACAATTAAGAGTCAAAAGTAGGCTAACTCATTCTCACACAGAAAGCAAGCCCATGAGCTCTGTATGCTTCAGTCAACCAAGTAAAGTGACAATGTAATGTACTGAACTGCACAACATGAGAAGTAGGAAAGAAACTCGGCATCTGTGGCCACTCTTTCATTCAACCTTTCTTAACCTTCATGCACTCACCTGTGTGGCCATGGAGTGGTGAGTGTGGCCGTGGTAGTGTAGGTGATGTGCTAGAGGTCACAATCAAGCTCTTGCGGTTACTTGTCCGACAACTGCAATGAAAACAAAATGTGAGTTATAATAGGGCCACACCATGGGCTCAGAGACCTTGAGTGGTTTTTAAGGAACAAAAGAGTGACACCATTTCACGGGCTGCACAGTATAGTTCTTTAAACTGAACTGGGTCAGCAATTACAGTCGGCACCAGTTAGATTCCACAAAGCACAGTGTTCCACCTTGGAATAACTTTTGTCACTGCCTTGACTTTCATCTTGCATTGCCACTGTGCTTCTCCAATGTTTAGTTTGGCTTCCCAAGCAAACATGAGGAGCTCCCTACGGGCAACAACTATGTTTTAAACAGTATCTAATGAAGGATGACCACTGCAAATTGATTTACAAAATAAAAAGCACAAGTCAAAGTATTCTCAGATTCTCTAAGAACCCCCCCAAAACTATTAACTTAATCTATGAAATTATTTTGAGAACTGCTTAGTCCATGAATTAAGTAATATTCTCATTTCAGAATATATGTCAGAACAGGCCTGGGTTTCTTCTATAATACTGGCTTTCCACAACATGTTAATGCCTAAAGCTTTTTCTTCTGGTTGGAGAAAACCAGATGGTAATGAAAAGCCATTTCACGCACATCTATTACTGAAAAGTCTGTATCAATTTATTTGAAAATCAGCCTATCTTTTGAAGGCATTAGGGAAGTTTTCCATTTATATTCATCCAAATATTTACTGAACATCTACTGTACACTAGGCAGTGTTTTAGGAGGGAAGCACTAGGGAACAAAAGAACAGTCTCTATCCTCATAACTGGAGTGAATAGTGCTGTGGGAAAAGGAAGAGAAAGAAAGAACAAAAGAGGGAGGAACAAGGAGGGGAGAGAGGGAGAGAGAGGAAAAGAGAGAGAGAGAGAGAGGAAAGCAAGGAGGGAGGGAGAGAAAAGGAGAAAGGAAATCAGAGACTGGTGTGGGAGTGCTAACTAGGGAAGTGAAATCTGATGAGAGAACTGAATGATATGAAGGACTCAGACAAAAGTAGAGCTGAGAGGCAGACAGAAAAGTAAAGGTAAAGGCACTGAGACAAGAACAAATTTGGGATGCTCAAGAACTAGCAAAGAAGTCAAGAGCAGATGACAGGAGGGGAGAATGACAGAAAAAGAAGTAGGTTATAGAAGCTATAGGGAAGGCCACAGTCAGACTCAGTAGGGCTAACAGAAGGAATGAGATTAATCTCAAGAAAGAGATTGTCATTAGAAATAACCATTTTCCCCTAAGAAGCCATCAGGAGGAATCCAATCATGCCCATACCCCTAACTACCTCAGTCACCATGGAATGCCAAGCCTCCCACTCTCTTGACAGTTTCCCACTACTCTGAACCTTTGAGAAAAGCTTATACTTTGCCTCCTCGAACTCAGTATGTCATCAGCAAACTGCCTATATCCCCAATTTCTCCTGAGTGTCTGCTTTAAATTCTAGCTCCAAGTGAAACGTTGCTACCTCTCAAGGACACCAAAGTCCCGGTGAAATCCCAACCCTTTACAACTAAGCTTTCCATCTATTTTGCAACTGCACCTGGGAACTTACAGTGACTGAAGAAAAACCCAGAATCATGCTGGCTGATGTATCTTTATATTTACAGTGATGAACATCAAGTGGGGCCTCACTACTGCCTGACAATCTTAGCACATTTACCAGACTAATGTGCTTGCTCACTCTCCAAGACAACTAATCACATTTTCTCCTTAAACCTCCAATACACCCTTTCCTTCCTCAAATCTGTACAGAAAATAAAAATTAAAAAAATTAGCTGGGCATGTTGGCACACGCCTATAGTCCTAGCTACTTGGGTGACTGAGGCAGGAGGACTGCTTGACTCCAGGGGGTCAAGGCTGCAGTGAGCCAATGACTGTGCCAGAAAAAGAAGAAAGAACAAGCACAGTTGGGCCAATTAGAAAACAAGTAACAGATTTAAACCCAATAATACCAATAATCATATTAAATATAAATGTTCTAAGTACATAGTCAATTAAGGCAGAGATTGTCAGACTAGATGAAACAGCAGGACCCAATTATATGCTTTTAATTATCTGTGAAAACCCGAAACTACAAACCACCTAAAATATGCACCAACAGATGAGCCACAAACAAATCACAGTATATCCATATAATTGAATTCTACTCAGCAATAACAAGGAATGAAAAATTGATTCACACAATGGGTGAATCTCACAAATAATTATACTGAAAGCAAGATGCCAAACAAAAAAGAGTATGTTGTATGATTTCATGGATGAGTTGAACAATTTGCCTCTCACATGTATTCAATCAAAAAATTTGTCCCTGAATAGTTATACTAAAATATACTAAAAACATAAGTCAAACATAATGTTACTTAACAGGAAATTGTTCTGACACATGCACTAAAAGGAATTGAAAACATTATTTCCAAGTCAATCACAACACATAAATTTGACCAAATACGAGTCCAACACATTGTGACAAATTCCTCTCATGGGCTTGCACTTTGCTTTGCATTTATTTCAACAGCACTAGATGTTTTGGGTATGTATGCCAAGAGGTGATATGAACTGTACTCAACTAGGCATTGCAAAATAGGTGGCAAGGTTTGGGCAAAACAGTCACCAATAATTTCCAAATAACTAATAACTGGCTGATGGATGTATCCACCATACCAAAAGCCCATTATTTCTCTCTCCAGAGCATGGATATAGTGACACTTGATTTCGTGGCTAAAACAGGACTCACTGATTTGCAAGTAATGACCTAAACCACTAAGATGTATCGGATGTAGTTCAAAGTAATGCTTGCATACTTCGTGACAGAAATTGTGGACACTGACCATAGTATGGACTGAAATTCCAGTAATAGCAGTAGTTGCTCTCACTGTGACTTCCATAGACCATAACAAGGGAAGATGAAGCCACTTATTCAGGGAAATGCTGATTTTGTGAAAAAATATTCCTTTCAAAGAGAGACTCATGATGATTGGCAACTGCAGTGAACAAATTTCCATGAATAGCTGTCTTTGTACTGGCATTGTATCACCCACAGTAAGGGCTGGTGATACGAGGAACATTTAGGAGGCATAGATAACAAATTACACTCCTTCAAGAAATCAATGACTGGCAGGTTTGAGGTGTTGACAATAGGTTGCAATGTATCTTGAAATAAACATCTATCCATTGGGAGAGGTGAAATAAAAATTTTCTCAAAAGTAGAACCACTAAAAAAATAAAATTTGAATTTGACCCACCACAATTAAGAAATTTCACGGGCGGACGGCCGGGCGCAGTGGCTCACGCCTGTAATCCCAGCACTTTGGGAGGCCGAGGAGGGCAGACCACGAGGTCAGGAGATCGAGACCATCCTGGCTAACACAGTGAAACCCTGACTACTAAAAATACCAAAAAAAAAAAAAAAAAAAAAATTAGCCAGGCATGGTGGCGGGTGCCTGTAGTCCCAGCTACTTGGGAGGCTGAGACAGGAGAATGGCGTGAACCCAGGAGGCAGAGCTTGCAATAAGCCGAGATCACACCACTGCACTCCAGCCTGGGAGACAGAGCCAGACTCTGTCTCAAAAAAAAAAAAAAAAAAATTCACTGGTGGGACTCACAAGGACAAATTGTTTAGTTGATCCAATTCCATTTATATAAAATTTTAGAAAATGCTAACTAATCTATAGTGACAGACTGCAGATTAGTAGTCGCCCAATGAGAAGCAAAGAATGGATTATAGATAGTCAGGAGGAAACTTCTGAGAGTTACAGATCTGTTCATTATCTTCATGTTCATTATCACAGTCACACACAATCTATTATATTCCAACCATACCTCAATAAAACTATACAAAAATTTTAAAATTTAAGCAACATCATGTCCCTCTTCCATTTAAAATTCTCCTTGTCACACTGAGAGAAAAAGTCAGTTCAGATGATGGCCTACAAGGCATTATACGGTCTGGATTCTCCATGACCTCTCTCCCTCCTGCTCACTCTCCAGCCACACCGGCCTCCTCACCTTCCTTAGAAACTGCCAAGCATGCCACCCATCTCAGGGCCTTTACAATTGGGATTTCCTTTGCCTATGTTTCTCCCAGATTGCCTCAAGGCTTGCTCCCCTCCTCCTTCAGGTCTTTGCTCAAGTACAATCTTCTGGGTGAATTTTCCCCCATCACTCTATTTAAAATTGCAACCCCTCCCAAACTCCCTATCCCCCTTTCTTGATATATTTTTCTCCTAGCACTTATCATCATCTAACACACTACAGTCAGCACTCTCTATCTGTGAGTTCCACATCCATGGATTCAACCAACTATGGGTGGAAGATATTTTTAAAAACTTATAAAATAATATAAATTTTAAAAATACAGTATAACAGCTATTTGCATAGATTTGCTTTGTATTAGATAATCTAGAGATGATTTAAAGTATAAAGGAAGATATGTGTAGCTTATATGTGAACATTATGTATGCTCTTTTATATGAGACTTGGGCATCTGCAGATTTTGGTATCCATGTGGGTCCTGGAACTAATCCCCAATATATATATGATTGTATATATTTTGCACATTCGTTGCGTTGTCTCTCTTCTCATCAGAAATTAAACTGTACGAGGGCAGGGGCTTTTGTATGCTTTTTGTACTGCTGCACTCCTCAATACCTAGAACGCTGCCTGGCACACAGTAGGCTCTCAATAAATATTTGTTAAATGAATGAATGAGTATGATTTGTTACAAGGATTAAAATAAAGAAAATACACGTATACCTGGTCTATGAAAGGTAAATCAAACTGTTATATCTAAATCCTTGTGTCTGAAAGTGAAAATTTCTTGAAACTTCAGGGACAGATAATTAATTCCAGCTTCATTTGCCTTAACCTTATTTAAAATTTAAAATAAAAGCCGAAACACTAAAGATCATATTTCCAGGCCACATGCCTTTTTATAAAGGTACACATAATCTCACTTGGCAAATCTTTAACAGCTGCCAGGGGAAAAAAAGGTCAGACACTCTGCTACAGATACCATGACTCAGCTGAGATCTACAACAAGGAACTGGCTAATTTTTCCACTTCAACAGGCTCTGGCCATTTCCCCAGGATCCTAAGAAGATAAATGACAAGTCTTACTTCTTTCATTCCAGTAAGATGAAGTACTGGATATCTGCAGAGTCAGGTACACTAACTCTCAGCTGACGGGTGGTAGCCTGGAAGCCCCCTGAGCTACCCCATGCAAAGACTGGTGTAAAACCATCCCAGTCACTTGGCTACTCGGAGTGAGACTTGGCATTTCATTTTCTTACATGCCTCACCATGGTCATCTCACTTAACAGTGAGAACAAGGGCTAAGGCACATCATGCATTCTCTGTGACAATGTTGAATTGTAACCATATTTGGAGAGTAGTAGCTCGTTTCTAGCCTCCAAAAAACCCTCCCTCCAGCAACTAGCAGGCACTTGGAAGATCTGACCCCTGCAAGAGCTGCTGTAAATTTACTTAGGAAGCCTGCTTCCCAGTGTGAAGCAACAAAGGGTGTGGAATAGGATGCCTGGTTGCAGATCCCTTAGGCCTCTCCAGTCTCCAAATCCCAGAGGTCTAGCTGCTCCTAGGAACTTGAGCACTCCATGACAGATAGTACTTGGCAGGCACCTTTTAGAATTTAGAATGAAGAAAAGATCACTTCTGTTTCAATAAGTGTAAACAATATAAAGAAGAATGTGAAGCTGGTTACAGTCAAGCACTTCCAGATGCTATAATATTTCAGAGTAAAAACCAAGATGCCCTGGTTAAGATGGGGAAGTGAGAGTGGGAGAAAAATACATATTCTCTCCCCAGTAAAGGGAAATATTATTACTTATCCATTATATTATTATTGATACATTATTTATTGCTTACCTGGATTATTTCAATATCCTCCTAACTAGTCTCTCTGGTTGACTCTTATCTTCTACCTTAATCTGTTTTTAATATGAGCAAGCCACAGTTATTCTTTTAAAGCACACATCTGATTATTTCATTTCTCTGCTCAAAACCTTCCACAGGCTGCTAATTTTGCATAGGCACTTCTAGCTACTAGGACCAGTGTTAGCTGTTCCCTTTACTTGCAATTTCCTGCCTTCAACTACACAATGGCAAAAATCCCTCACTCCTTCAAGGCCTTATTCTAATGTCACCTTCCCAATTTTCTGTTTTCCCGAATCCCCTCTGCTCTACCTTTTTTCCCAATAGCATTTGTCAGCTTCTAACATACTATATAAACTATGTTAATCGTCTGTTTCTTCTTCTCTAGAGTGAGCTCTAAGAGGTATCCCAAATACCCAGAAATAGTACACAGGGCATAGGAGGTTTTTGACAAGTGTTTATTGAACAAATGAATGTATTTCCACAGAAGCAGGTGGTCAGAATTCCCCACAAGGGCAGCAGGCATCAGAGGAACTAGGAAAAAAGTCTTTGCTCTAAGGTAAAGCTTTCCTCCAAGTCTGATGGCAACTCTCCTTGAATTAATCTTTTTTTTTTTTTTTTTTTAACCTCTGCTCTATTGGTTTAGAAATTACATATTGTTTTGTCTTTTTCTGTGCTAAAGTAGTTATTATTATTCAAGGTTTAATAGGTGTTCTTGTCTCAACGAAGTCTAAAGTTAACCAGCACCTCAATCCTCTTTCTGAACAAAATTAAAAGATCCTAGATGGCTTTTAACTCCAATCCTACCATTCTCTTTCAACTTACCTATTATTGCAGTCTATTATTCAGGTCTATCTTACTTTTACATTGCCAAATTAATAATTATTATTTCATACAACAATTGCTTGCTGAGATTTACTCATGTATTTTCCAATTTCACTGCTTAACATTCTCTCTTGCATTAATGTATTTCTTCTTTGTTTCTGAAATATATTCTGTAGTAATTATTTCAGAGAGGATCTGATAGTAATAAATCTTCTCTATAGATTTTGTTCTCTGGGTTTTTGATGGTCTGAAAATGTCTTTATTTTGGTCACTCACTTCCATTGCTAATTTAGCAAGTATAGATAATTCTAGTGTCTTGTTCAGAGTAACTTTTTTCTCAATACTTTAAAAACATTATTCTGTAGTCTTATGGCTCCTGTTATTGCTGTTGAAAAGCTTGCTCTTAGCATAAGTGCTGTTCCTTTGTACTTAATTTTTCTTTTTCTGTCTGGTTGCTTTATTTTAACCATTAACTTATTTTTTTTAGATATATTTCAAACAATATAAAATTCACCCTTTTAAAATGTACAACTTATTCATATTTAGTATATTCACAAGGCTGTGCAAGCACTGCCACTATCTAATTCCAGAATATTTTCACTGCCAAAAAGAAACCTTGTACCCATTAGCAGTCACTCTCCATCCCATTCTCCCCACAACCAACCACCAATGTACTGTCTCTATGGATTCACCGTCTCTATGGACTCTACATATTCCGGACATTTCACAGAAACTGAATCATACACTATGTAGTCTTTGGTGTCTGGCTTCTTTTACTCAGCATGTTTTCAAGATTCGTGCATGTTGTGGCATGCATAAATTCTCCATGCCACAACTGTTAATCCTTTCATAAAATGACAAGGTATTTGGGTTGTTACTACTTTTTGGTTATCACAGATGCTGCTGCTGTGAACATTTGTGTACAAGTTTTTGCATGAACATATATTTTCAATTTTCTTGAGTGAACTTTCTTGCTGAGCTCTTTTAGTTTAGTGAATTCTTGAAGGTTCTTTTAAGATATTCTCTTTGTTTTCATGGTTCTGCAGTACTGCAATGTATCTAGATGGGGATTTATTTTTATTTATTATAGTGGGGACTCACCATGCTTCAAGATGTTATTTGTTTCTAATCAGTTCTGGAAGGTCTCATTCATTATCTCTATGAATACTGCCTCTTCCCATTTCTCCATATTCTGTTGGACCATCTGATCATATCTTCTGTGTTTCTTAGCTTTCATTTATAGTTTATATATTCCCATTTCTGTCTTGCACTCTAGATAAAAATTTTACTTTGTCCACAGCTCTATTATTTAACACGACTGTTGCATTTTCAATTTCAACAACACAATATATATATTTTGTTCTTTGAATTCTAATTAGCTTTTTGTCCAAATATATTTGGTCTTTTTTTCTCTTGTTTTTGTTTCCTTCTTTCATATTCTTTTTTGTTTGTTTTGAGACAGAGTCTCACTCTGACGCCCAGGCTGGAGTGCAGCGGCTCAATCTCCACTCACTGTTGCCTCAACTTCCTGGGCTCAGGTGATCCTCCCACCTCAGCCTCCAGGGTAGCTGGGGCCACAGGCCCATGCTACCATGCCTGACTAAGTTTTGTATTTTTTGTAGAGACAGGGTTTTACCACGTTGTCTGGGATGGTCTTGAACTTCTGGGCTCAAGTGATCCACTCATCTTGTCCTCCCAAATTGCTGGGATTACAGGCGTGAGCGCCATCAGAATCCAGCCTCCTTCTTTTATACTCTTAATCATTTTAAATATACTCATCTTACAGTCTTAATCTCTAATGTTACTTTGTTTTTCTTTTTGAGACAGGGTCTCGCTCTGTCATCCAGGCTGGGGTGCAATGGCACAATCACAGTTCACTGCAGCCTTGACCTCCCTGACACAAGCAATCCTCACCTCAGACTTCTGAGTAGCTGGGAATACAAGCACACACCACCATGCCCAGCTAATTAAAAAAAAAATTTTTTTTTTAGTAGAGATAAGACTTCACTATGTTGTTCAGGTTGGTCTTGAACTCCCAGGCTCAAGCGATCCTCCCACCTCAGCCTCCTAAAGTGGCAGGATTACAGGCGTGAGCCACCACATTCAGCTAATATTTGTATTTTTTTGTAGAGACAGGGTTTGGCCATGTTGCCCAGGCTGGTTTCGAACTCCTGGGCTCAAGCAGTCCACTTGCCTCAGTCATCCAAACTATTAAGATGAAAGCTGTGAGCCTCTGTGCCCATCCTCTAATGCTACTTTCTGAAGTTTCAAATTGTTTCTTTTATCTGTTGATTTTCACTTATTGATTTTTCACTTGGTTGGTTGATTGGTTTGTAATTTTGTACTATAAACTTACCTTCAGTGAAGCTGTATTTATGAGAATCCTATGCTACCTGATTTGAGGGTATGTCACTTAATAGAAGTGTTAAGTTTGTTTCTGACGGATTAGTCAGAGTTATTACCAGCCCAGAACCAGCTTCTAGACCACACAAAGAGTATAAACTCCAACCCCAAATTTCAGTTAAGTGCAGGCTTACAGGTAGAAATTTTCAAGGGAGACGTCTTTCCTTTATTAAAAGCCCTATTTAAAATCCAGATGAGATTAAGGAAGTACTTTTTATTTGTACATGCCAGTGGTTTTCCTAGTCCATTCCTGCACTGAGGGTGAAGTCTTTTGAGGGTCCTAATTGTATGTAGGGGGTCTCAATTCTAATTGCTTACTTTCAACAAGCCAAGACTTCATCTTTTTTTCCCCTCAAGGTTATTGAGACTAGCACATCTCCTCCCTGACCCCATTTTTGGAAGCTTCAAAGCTGGCTCCCACTGTTATTATTTTTTTTTTTAGGTTCAGGGGTACATGTGAAGGATATATAGGTAAACTCGTGACACAGGGGTTTGTCGTATAGGTTGTTTCATCACCCGGGTATTAAGCCTAGTAGCCAGTAGTAACTTTTCCTGCTCCTCTCCCTCCTCTCTCTCTCCACCCCCAAGTAGACTTCAATGTCTGTTGTTTTCCCTTCTTTGTGTTCATGAGCTATCTTCATTCAGCTCCCACTTATAAGTAAGAACATGAGGTATTTGGTTTCCTGTTCCTGGGTTAGTTTACTTAGGATCATAGCCTCCAGCTCCATCCATGTTCTTGCAAAAGACATGATCTTGTTCTTTTTTTATGGCTGCATAATATTCCATGGCATATATGTACCACATTTTTTTTAATCCCATCTATCATTAATGATCATTTAGGTTGATTCCATGTCTTTGCTAATGTGAATAGTACTGTAATGAACATTCGTGTGCATGTGTCTTTATGGCAGATGATTTATATACCTCTGGGTATATACCTAATAATGAAATTGCTGGGTCAAATGGTACTTCTGCTTTTAGTTCTTTGAGGAATAACCATACTGCTTTCCACAATGGTTGAGCTAAATTACACTCCCACCAACAGTGTATAAGTATTCCCTTTTCTCCACAACCTTGCCACATCTGTTATTTTTTTTACTTTTAACAACAGCCATTCTGACTGGTGTGAGATATCTCATTGTGGCTTTGATTTGCAGTTCTCTAATGCTCGGTGATACTGAGCTTTTCATATGCTTGTTGGTAACATGTATGCCTTCTTTTGAAAAGTATCTGTTCATGTTCTTTGCCCACTTTTTAATGGGGTTGTTTTTCTTGTATAAATATGTTTAAGTTCCTTATAGATGCTGAATATTAGACCTTTGTCAGATGCAGTTTGCAAATATTTTTTCCTATTCTGTAGGTTGTCTGTTTACTCTTGATAGTTTCTTTTGTTGTGCAGAAGCACTTAAATTTAATTAGATCCCACTTGTCCATTTTTGCTTTTGTTGCGATTGCTTTTGGTGTCTTTGTCATGAAATCTTTGCCCATTCCTGTGTCCAGGATGGTATTGCTTAGGTTGTCTTCCAGGGTTTTCACAGTTTTACATTTAAATCTTTAACCCATATTGAGTTAATTTTTGTATATGATGTAAAGGAGGGGTACTATGTAGCTTCAGTCTTCTGCTTATGACTAGCCAGCTATCCCAGCACCACTTATTGAATAGGGAGTCTTTTCCCCATTGCTTGTTTTCGTCAGCTTTGTCAAAGATCAGATGGTTGTAGGTGTGTGGCCTACGATTTTAAAATATCTGATTTTTAAAATAGGTTCTCTATTCTGTTCTATTGGTTTATGTCTCTGTTTTTGTACCAGTACCATGCTGTTTTAATTACTGTAGCCCTGTAGTACAGTTTGAAGTCAGGTAACATGATGCCTCCAGCTTTGTTCTTTCTGCTTAGGACTGCCTGGGCTATTTGGGATCTTTTCTGGTTCCATGAGGCTTTTTTTTTTTTTTGAGACATCTCACTCTGTCGCCCAACACAGTGGCATGATCTCAGCCCACTCCAACCTCCACCTCCCAGGTTCAACCAATTCTGCTGCCTCAGCCTCCCAAGTAGCTGAGACTACAGACACGTGCCACCACACCCAGCTAATTTTTTATATTTTTACTAGAGATGGGGTTTCACCATATTAGCTAGGCTGGTCTTGAACTCCTGACCTCATGATCCACCCACCTTGGCCTCCCAAAGTGCTGAGATTACAGGCATGAGCCACCACGCCTAGCCCAGTTCCATACAATTTTTAAAATAGTTTTTCAAGTTCTGTGAAGAATATTCTTGGTAGTTTGATAGAAATAGCATTGAATCTATAAATTGCTTCAGGCAGTATGATCATTTTAATGATATTGATTCTTCCTATCCATGAGCATGGTATGTTTTTTCATTTGTTTGTGTCCTCTCTGATTTCTTTGGGCAGTGTTTTGCAATTCTCATTGTAGAGATCTTTCACCTCCCTAGTTAGCTATACTCCTGGGTATTTATTCTTTTTGTGGCAATTGTAAATGGGACTGCCTTCCTGATTTGGTTCTCACCCTGGCTGTTGTTGGTGGATAGGAATGTTAGTGCTTTCTGCTAGTGATTGATTTTGTATCCTGAAACTTTGCTGAAGTTGTTTATCAGCTTAAGAAGCTTTTGGGGCCGGGCGCAGTGGCTCATGGGATTCCCAAAGTAATCCCAGCACTTTGGGAAGCCGAGGCGAGTGGATCACGAGGTCAGGAGATGGGGACCATCCTGGCTTACATGGTGAAACCCCGTCTCTACTGAAAACACAAAAAATTAGCTGGGCATGGTGGCAGGCGCCTGTAGTCCCAGCTACTCGGGAGGCTGAGGCAGGAGAATGGCCTGAACCTGGGAGGCAGAGCTTGCAGTGAGCCGAGATGACTCCACTGCACTCCAGTCTGGGTGACAGAGCGAGACTCTGTCAGAAAGAAAAGAAAGAAAAGAAAGAAAAGGAAGAAAGGAAGAAAGGAGTTTTTGGGCTGAGACTATTAGGTGTTCCACATATAGAATCATGTTATCTGCAAACGGGGTAGTTTGGCTTCCTCTCTTTCTATTTGGGTACCTTTATTTCGTTCTCTTGCCTGATTGCTGGCTAGCGCTTCTACTCCCATTGATTAGGTGTTGTTTTCTCTCTCTGATTTGGGTCCTTCAGGGTTTTCCTTATGTTCTGCTGAAATCAGCTATGCATTTAAAACAACAATGATAATATCTAACGATTACTAAGAGCTAACTGGGCTTGGTTTAAAGTTAACTTGTCCAACCAGCAGCCCACAAGCCACATGCACTCCAGGACAGCTTTGAATGTGGCTCAATACAAATTTGGAAATTTTCTTAAAACATTATGAGGTGTTTTTTTGTTTTTGTTTTTTAAGCTCATCAGCTATCATTAGTGTATTCTGTGTGTGGCCCAAGACAATTCTTCTTCCTATGTGGCAGAGGGAAGCCAAAAGATTGGCTTGTAAAACTGTAACAACCCTGGTTTAAAGCATCATTACATGTAGTATCTCACACCCTATGAAGCAGGGACTATTATTATCCCCTGTATTTGGACAAGGAACTGCAGGCTAAGAAATGCGGCCGGGCGCGGTGGCTCACGCCTGTAATCCCAGCACTTTGGGAGGCCAAGACGGGCAGATCACCAGGTCAGGAGATCGAGACCATCCTGACTAACACGGTGAAACGCCGTCTCTACTAAAAATACAAAAATTAGCACGGCGCGGTGGCAGGTGCCTGCAGTCCCAGCTACACGGGAGGCTGAGGCAGGAGAATGGCGTGAATCCGGGAGGCGGAGCTTGCAGTGAGTGGAGCTCGGGCCACCGCACTCCAGCCTGGGCTACAGAGTGAGGAGCGAGACACCGTCTCAAAAAAAAAAAAAAAGAAAAAAAGAAAGAAAGAAAGAAATGCGACGCAGCTTTCCCTAAGTCAAGATAAAGTAATAACATTTTTTGAAGGCCTAATCCAACTTGAATTTTCTTTGCCCTGGGACTTTCTTAGTGTAGCGTTTCATCCTCAAATGATTTACAAGTCAAGTATCCAGAAAATCAAGGGCATTTTATGTGGCCTAATTTCAGGGATGAGAGGACAGCAATAAGTACCTTAGGGACTGGCACGAAACTTTGACATAGGCACAAATATTGGGGAGCAGGTCTGCTATGACAGAGACTAAGGAAACAGTATGCTCCCACCAAAGTCTTTAGTCGTGACCACCTTCGCTACTATTGCGACTATCAACCCTGTATCAGGACACAATAAAGAGAGAGCTATCTTGAGCCAGACAAAAAATAAAGAGGTATAGATGATCTCTACACTCAACAATCCTGAATCCTTTCACTATATTATAGCAGAAAAGACCACCAGCAATGCAAAGGAAGCATGATTCAGTCCCGGGCAGATTATACCACCCAAATCTAAAAATAAACATCTCTGCTACATGTTCCTGCAACAGTTACAACTTACAGTGAAAAGAAACAAACACAGGTCTAAATCTGGAATGCCAAGCCCAAGATATCATGAATTTAATAGACCAAGAACACCTGGAAGGAATCAAGAGTTTTAAAGAAAAGACATAAAGAGAGGGAGGAAATTGGCCAAATATAAGCCAGTACAATCTCTTCCCCTGGAAAAATTTATGTGATGTAGTAGGAAGTTCCCTTCACGGCAGGCAACTTGTCTCCACCCCCAGTCTCAAGATGAGGATAGGATTTTCTACCATACCTTAGTAAATTTGCCTACCACCAAGTAAACAAGATAATTCTTTGATTATTTGCAGTTGACATTCACACAGTTCTAATGGAATCAACCTGGTAAAAGAGACAGGAGAAAAATTTAAAAACCCTAGACTGGACACTGCCTCAGATTCTGGGTATTCTAGGCATGCCTGTATTTCCAGTTCCCAGGACAGTGCCTGATACATGGTTATTATTTGGAGAATTAATGAATGGGAGAGACTGCAGAATTAAGGAAAGGGAGATAATGGTTTCGTAATGTATTCTTAAAGCAGTACATCTCTTGGTAATCAAAAGAAAGCAGCCAATGAGACTATAGACTTTTTTCTCCGAATGGAGTGCACTTTCACTCCTGAGGCCCTCCACAAACATGGGCCTTGGAACTAGTAAAGACTGCCCCAATAACATAGTGTCTGGGAAGTTGTGGTATATTTGGTTTGTCTGTACTAGTTCCCATGGCCTCTGGATTTCTCTGGAAGCTCCAAATTATAAGCCCACTCACAGGTTACATTTCTAGACCAGTTGCTTTGACAGCTAGTGGTTGAGAGGAAATGCAAAATGTCCCGTAATCACTAGGTATGTTAGCCCAATACATACATATTTTAAGTGTTACTAATACATACTTTAATCTGTTACTTAATACCTAGTTTAATCTGTTACTGATACAGATTAAACCCACTCTGTATTAGTAACAATCCTTCTTTTCTACCTCCTTCCTCAATAAATTGCCCAGCTGTCTGACCTGTGGCCAAATTTCCATAGTAGAAAAGATTAGAACACAGTTTAGTTTCTATGAGGCAGCCATGGGTACAGACGCTACATAAGGACCAGGCCCTTCACTTTCAACAGACCAGTATCACAGTCATTTTTATTGTTGTTGTTTTATCTTTTTATTATTCTGTTTTTTCTTTTAACCTCATTTTTAAAATTTTTTTATTTCACTTGCTTTATTTGTCACATGTCATGATCAGAAAACACAGTCTTTTTGAGATAGGGTTTCACTCTGTCACCTAGGCTGTACTGCAGTGGTGCAATCTCAGTCTACTACAGACTTGACCTCCCAGGATTAAGTGATCCTACAACCACAGCCTCCTGAGCAGCTGGGAATAAGTGCACACCACCACACCTGGCTAAATTTTGTTTATTATTTCATAGACACAAGATCTCACTATGTTGCCCAGGCTGGTCATGAACTGCTGGGCTCAAGTGATCCTCCTGCCTCAGCCTCCCCAAATGCTGGGCATTACAAAGGCTTGTGGTAGGTGCCACCACACTTGGCCCACAGTCATTTTTTAATGACAGCTAATTGCAAGGTTCTATGTCAGGCACTTAAGATACTCAAAAAGGTGCAAGTATATTCAATCCTTGGCCTTCAGAGGCTCACAGCTGAAGAGACTTAGATATGTGAAGAAGAGAATTCAAGCAACATATTTTGGCACAGGTAGTCAGTGGCACAGAAGCACAGGAGGCTTCCAAGAGGAAGGCAGAAAATCTGAGGAATTCAGAACCCACAGTAGAGAGAGTTACTGGCCATACCATGATGGCAAATAAAAATGCAAGGGGACTAGCAAATAATCAATCTGGGCTGGAGGAGAAGACAAGAAGGCTCTAGAAGAAATGTTTCTGGAAGGATGGAGTATGGTGGGGGAGAAGATTAAATTAGGAGATTAAATCATCTAATGTAATATACTGAAAAACATTTTGCAGCTCTGATAGAAAATAGGGGTGAATAAATGATTGCTACATACAATACAAAGCAATGCAAAAGTGAGACAATTATTACCCTCAGGAAAACAAAAAGTTGCAAAAGAAAACAGACATAATCATAATGCGCAATGACTTTATTAGAAATAATATTAAGTTGAATTAATTTGACACTGAAATAGATAAAATAATTTAAAGTAGTTGGTTTCTATAAATAAAAATCAAGGATGGCAGGAATGGGGTAAGGGAATTTCAAAATTCCTTTATTAGCTTTAAAGAACTAATGGACTTTCGAAATTATGTCCACATATTTCTTTGACAAAATAAAAATCAAATTTTTAATGTGGGTGGCTTACACATATGTAAAGAGTACAAGAAAGGGAGTGATGTTACCCAGGTAGGAGAATGTGATGGCGGTAATTATTCTGCATTTTAGTTGGTACAATCATGGTTCAAATCCAAGCTATAGTAGCATGTTTAAAGAAGACAGTCACTAGAAAAGAGGTCTTGTCTGAGACCCCAAGAGCAGGTTCTTGGATCTCACACAGGAAATAATTCAGGGTGTCACACAGTATAGCGAAGTTTATTAGAGACTTCTCTATTACAGAGTAGGACATCCTCAGAATCCAAGAGGAGGAACACCCCTACCTTAAACACACTGCTTGCTTATATAGGTTGTTAAGGATAGTATACTTCATTACAAAGGCTTGTGATCAGCTGTGACAGGCTATCAGTACTGTTATTTCCCTATGTTACTACGGATTTTAGCAAAAATGCATGAGTGCATTATTATCTTTAAAGCAAAACTGATGATGATGATGATGATTATTATTATTATTATTATTGAGACACAGTTTTGCTCTTGTTGCCCAGGCTGGAGTGCAATGGCGTGATCTCAGCTCATCGCAACCTCTGCCTCCCGGGTTCAAGCGATTCTCCTGCCTCAGCCTTCCTGAGCTGGGAGTATAGGCATGTCCCACCACGCCCAGCTAATTTTGTATGAAAGCAAACCTATTCTTAAACTAAGAATGCTTTTTGTTCTTCAAGTACTGAAACATTTCATAAGTTTCATAAGCATCTTTTAGTTACTTAGCATCATTAACTTGTTCCCTCAACCCTAAACATCTTGTGACCAACAGTGCCCAACCCCTTGGGAATGTAACCCAGGAGGTTTGGCTTTATCTGGCCTTCCTTCAAGATACAGTCACTCTGGTTAGGATGCCTCTGACCAAATTATCAGATGATCACATCAATCTCCTGTTCAAAATCCTCCAACCGCTATAGCCAAATAAATAAATAATCCAAATTAGTGATGAGCATGACAATCAAGACTCTTCACGATAGAGCCCCCTGCTAATTTGTCCACCCATCATCATGCCTCCAAGAATCTACCATCCACACACTTTAATCCAGTAGTAAACAAGGCCATACCATTATGTCTCTACTCTCTTGCACACGCCACTGTTTCAACTTAAATACCCTTATCCCAAATGCATACCTAATACTTGTTAATTTTTCACTTTTCAGCTCAAATTTCCTTCTCTCTGAAGCCTTCCCTGTGTTCTCCAGGACAGAACTGGGGATTGATTGGCTTCCATACACTGACACTAAATTTTGTATATTCTTCTAAAGGGGACCAGGAAATATTATCCTAAAGTATACCACTTTGGCATAAGGACTATTTTAGCTAAAGACACCAGAAACAGCAAACTCTCTGCCTTCCTCCTTTCTGCCTAAAAGTAGGGTATAAAATTTCCTTTTGTAAAAGTAATATAAATTTGCATTTGTAAAGGTGTCCCATCTCATGTACCAAGAAGGCTCTTAATCACTGGAGATAATGCTTATCACTGGAGACAGCAGTAATTTGAATTGAATCTACATGACAAATATTACTAAACAACCCTTATCAACCAAACATTTCCTAGTCACCTTCACACAATTTACTGCCCCTAGCAGTCCAAGCCTTTGTCTAGTTACTTCACCATTAATCATCCTTTGTTAAAATGGTATATAATAACCCCATAACATGCAATTTACTTGTATAACAAAACTGCATATGTACCCTCAACCTAAAAGTTAAAAAATAAATAAAAAAGTAAATGAAATGGTATACAAGCACCAAATTCTCAGCACCTCTTTGAGTTACTCATCACTGAGTTTTCCCACATGTATACACGTTGCCAAGTGTAAAACTCTATTATGCATCTCCATGTCCTCATCACCACAGGTAGCTTTACTGAAGAAAACTAAAAAACTTTCAAAGAACAAGTAGTCTTTGTCTTATAAAGCGCTGGAAAATAGAATAAGAGGAAAAGCTGCTTAAGTTCATTTACAACATTACCGTAACTTTGATTCAAAGCCAGACAGCAACAGCCTAAGAAAATTATAGGTCCATATCCTTTATAAACATACATGTTTTAATTCTATAAAATTTTAGCTGGTTCAGTTAAAAAAAAAAAAAAAGAAGGAACCCACTACAATCAAGCTGGACAGTGATTCTCAAAAAGTATGGCTGGCAAACCTCTTGGGGTCCCTGGGACTCTTTCAGGAGGACTGCAAAGTCAAAACTATTTTCACAGGAATACTGAGACATCATTTACCTTATTTACTGGGTTGGCATTTGCACTGATGTTATAAAAGCAATGGTGAGTAAAACTTCTCACACCTTCACAATAGCAAAACTAAACTGTTCTAGTAGCGACTGTATTACTCTCCAAACACTTCATAATTTTGTTACAACATATTACAAGAAGAATAAAGGACAAAAACTACACAACCATCTCAACAGAAGCAGAAGACACATTTGACACACTTTCATGATAAAGTCTCTCAACAACAAACTAGGGATAGTTTAGGGAATATCCTTGACCTGATAAAGGATATCTGTGAAAACCTCACAATTAACATAATCCATGATGCAAGACTGAACGCTTTTCTCCCTAAGAGGAGGAACAAGGCCAGTATGTTGGCTTCTACCACTTCTATTTAACGTTGTACTAGAGGTTCTACCCAGTGCAATAAGAAATAAACAAATAAAAAAACACCCAGATTGGAAGAGAAGTAAAACCACGATCAGTCACAGACAAAACAATCCTATATGTAGAAAATCCCAAAGAATTTTTTAAAAAACTAAAAAACGGCCAGGCACGGTGGCTCACGCCTGAATACCAGCACTTGAGAAGGCCAAGGCGAGTGGATCACAAGGTCAGGAGTTCAAGACCAGCCTGGCCAAGATGGTGAAACACCATCTCTACTAAAAATAGAAAAATTAGCCAGGCATGGTGGCAGGCGCCTGTAATCCCAGCTACTCGGGAGGCTGAGGAAGGAGAATCGTTTGAACCGGGGAGGTGGAGGCTGCAGAGAGCCAAGATCCCGCCACTACACTCTAGCCTGGGTGACAGAGCAAGACTGTCAAAACTAACAAAAACAAACAAACAACAAAAAAACAAAAACAAAAACACCTAATAAAACTTATAAATAAGTTTGGTAGTATCACCAAATACATGTGTGAAAAACTGATTATATGAATTGGAGCTATCTTGTCATACCCAAGTAAATTAGAATCAAGACAAGGGGAAAAGAAAAGCACTCAGGGCACAAAGCACCAGCCCAGAAATTATATTGCAAGCTAGCTGCCAAAATAACCTGCTAAAACCTTAAGACCAATTTTATCTACCACTGTCATTCACCAATCAGAGCTTGCCAGCTTCTAAAAACTTTGCAAGTACCAATGACTTTTCTTTCAAAACAACATGCAACAATTCTCTTTCTAATAAAATCCTCAATCTTCTCTTTGCTCTGTAGACACGCTGAATACTACCCTAACTCTGTTTGTATGCCCCAAATTACATTTCTGTTTTCCCGAGGAAAACATTTTGTTTAGAGATTAATCTGTATATTTTTATTTGACTTTGTCACATAGGTAGACAAAAGTCAATTATATTCTATATTCTAGCAACAAACAACCCAAAAATGAAATTAGGAAGGCAATTCCACTCACAATAGCATTAGAAATATTAAAATACTTAGAAATAAATTTAACAAAAGAAGTATAAGACTTGTATGCTGAAAACTATGAAACACTAAGAAAAAAAATTTAAAAAGCTAAATAGGCCAGACACAGTGACTCATGCCTGTAATCCTAGCACTTTGGGAGGCCGAGGCAGGTGGATCACCTGAGGTCAGGAGTTCAAGACCAGCCTGGCCAACATGGCGAAACCCTGTGTCTACTAAAAATACAAAAATTAGCCAGGCATGGCAGTGGGCACCTGTAATCCCAGCTACTTGGGAGGCTGAGGCAGGAGAATCACTTGAACCCAGGGTGGGGGCGGTGTGGAGGTTGCAGTGAGCCGAAATTACGCCACTGCACTCCAGCCTGGGCAAAAGAGCAAAACTCCATCTCAAAAAATAAAATAAAATAAAATAAATAAATAAATAAATAAACATAGAACTTCCACGTTCTTGGAATAGAAGACTCAGTATTGTCAAGGTGGCAATTCTCCCTCAAACTGATCTATAAATTCAAAGCAATCATTATCAAAATGCCAGTAGGGTCTTTTGTATAAATTGAAGAATTGGGCCAGGCATGGTGGCTCACATCTGTAATCCCAGCACTCTGGGAGGCCAAGGTGGGCAGATCACAAGATCAGGAGTTTGAGACCAGCTGGGCCAACATGGTGAAACCTCGTCTCTAGGAAAAGTACAAAAAAATTAGCCAGGTGTGGTGGTGCATGTCTATAGTCCCACTATTTGGGAGAGGCAATAAGAATTGCTTGAATCCAGGAGGCAGAGGTTGCAGCGAGCTGAGATCACGCTAATGCACTCCAGCCTGGGCTACTGAGCGAGACTCTGTCCCCTCCCACCCCCCACCCCCCAAAAAAAGAAATTGAAAAACTGATCCTCAAACGTATATAGGAACACAAAGCACCCAAAACGCATAAAATAATTTTGAAAAAGAACAAAGTTGGAGGAACTATACCACTTGATTTCAAAACTTAGTATAAAGCCACATTAAACAAAGATACTGTGGAATTAGCACAAGGATAGGTATATAGATTAATGGAAGACAAGTGAGAGTCCAGAAATAAACCGTTAACACTTGTGGTCAATTGATTTCAACAAGGGTGTCAAGAGGATTCAACAGAAGAAGGATACCCTTTCCAGTGAATTCTACTAGAAAAATTGGACACACACACCTTTGACCTCATACCATACATAAATATTAACTCAGATGGATCATAAATCTAAATTTAGGAGTAAAAAATGTAAAACTTCTAGAAGAAAACAGAAAAAAAATCTTGGCTTAGGCAAGTAAGTTCTTAGATACCAAAAGCATGATCCATAAAAAAGAAAAAATTATCAATTTTTGCACTTCAAAAGACACCATCCAAATACATAGAAAGAACCACCACAGACAGGGAGAAAATAACTGTAAATCATGTAGCTAATAAAGGGCTTGTATCTAGAACATAAAAAGAACTCAGGGCTCAATATTAAAAAAAAAAAAAAGAACAGATTTTTTAAATGAACAAACAGATTTCATCAGACATTCCACCAAAAAAGACATACAACTGGCTAACAATGAGATAAGATACTCAGATCATTACCCATTAAGGAAATGTAAATTAAAACCACAATGATATACTACACACCACTACAACAGTTAAAATCAAGAAGACAGAGTAACTAGTGCTGGTGAGAATGTTAAAAAATAAACTCTGTGAATGTGAAATGATGCAGTCCGCTGCAGAAAACAGTTTGGTGTTTTCTAAAAGGGTGAACATAGTTTGGGCGCAGTGGCTCACACCTGTAATCCCAGCACTTTGGGAGGCTGAGGCGGGAGAATCACTTGAGCCCAGGAGTTCAAGACCAGTGTAGGCAACATGGTGACACCTCATCTCTACAAATAGTAATAATAAAAAAAATTAGCTAGGTATGGTGGCACGTGCCTGTGGTCCCAGCCACTTGCGAGGCTGAGGTAGGAGGACTCCCTGAGCCCAGGAGGTTGAGGCTGCAGTGAGCCATGATCACACCACCACACTCCAACCTAGATAACAGAGTAAGACCTTATCTCCAAGAAAAAAAAAGTAAACATAAACTTACCATACAACACAATTCTCTGACTATCCAAAGAAATGAAAACATATGTCCACACAAAGATATGCATAGAAATGTACACAGCACCATTAATGTGATACTCCCAAACTGCAAACAATATAAATGTCCATCAACTGGTCAATGGACTAACAAAATATGGTCTATCCAATAATAAAACATTATTCAACAATAGAAAGGAATGAATATGCTACAACATGTACAAAGTTCAAAAACATTATGTTAAGTGAAAGAAACCAGAAACAAAAAACTACATTTAGCAGCACATATATAGAACCAAAAAGCAGATGAGTTATTGGTTAGGGCTAGGAATTAGAAGAGTAGGATTAATTACAGGTGGGTACAAGTAAACCTTCCGAGTGACAGAAGTGTTCTAAATTTAGATTATGGCGATGATACACAATTATATAAATTTAGTAAAAACCATTGAATCGCTTACGTTGAATTGCTTACAATGGGCAATTTTTTTTTTTTCCTCTGTCTCCCAGGCTGGAGTGCAGTGGTGTGATCTTGGCTCACTGCAACCTCTGCCTCCCAGGTTCAAGTGATTTTCCTGACTCAGCCCCCCAAGTAGCTGGGATTACAGGCACGCGACACTACGCCCGGCTAATTTTTCTATATTTTGAGTAGAGACGGGGTTTCACCATCTTGACCAGGCTGGTCTCCAACTCCTGACTTGAGGTGATCCGCCTGCCTCGGCCTCCGAAAGTGTTAGGATTACAGGCATATCCACCACACCCAACCACAATGGGCAAATTTTATACTATGTAAATTTTGTCTCAGCCAGGCATGGTGGCACACTCCTGTAGTCCTTGCTACTTGGGAGATTGAGATGGGAGGATCGCTTAGGCCCAGGAGTTTGAGATCAGCCTGAGCAACAGAGAGATTCCATTTCTAGAAAAAAAAAAAAAAGTAATGAACAAGCAAGTAAATAAATAAAATTTTAAAATAAATAAAAATAAAAGTGACTGTAAAAAAAAAAAAAATGCTGCCCAAGGTGGTGCATGCCTTTAGTCTCTTTAGTCTCAGCTACTCAGGAGGCTTAAGTGGGAGGATCACTTGAGCCCAGGGGTTTAAAATCACCCTGGGAAAGTTAGCGAGATCCCATTTCTAGAAAGAAAATAAACAAACAAAAAAATAATTTTAGAATAAATAAAAACAAACGTGACTGAAGAAGAAAAAAAAAAAAAGCCCAGGCATGGTGGTATAATGCCTTTAGATCCAGCTACTCAGGAGGCTGGGTGGAAGGACTGCTTGAGCCCAGGAGTCTGAGGACAGTCTGGACAACAAAGAGAGGCCTCATCTCTAAAAAATAAAGAAACTTAAAAAAACTCAAGTCAGATGTTTCAAAATGTGCAGGCCCCTGAGACTGAATCTGAGGTACTTAGGGGGCTTCAGAATCCTCCTTCCTCTCCTTCTTTCCTGAATAATTCAGTCTAGAGGCCACGAGATGATGATGGTGGCCACGTGGTTGGGTTGGGGTTGAGGTACCTGGCCTGGGATATCAGAGACTGATGGGGATAAGGAAGTTGTCTGCTTGAAGAGAACAGTGGTGCCAGTCTTTCATGGGGAGACTGGAGACCCAATGAAGTGAGAAGGGCATATACACCAGAAGGGTGGTGGTTACAAAAGGAGATTAGTTACACAGAGGAAAAAATGATCAGATAATCAAGTACCTCAACAAACTAGGCATCAAAGGAACATACCTCAAAATAAGAGCCGTCTATGACAAACGCACAGCCAACATCATGCTGGGCAAAAGCTTGACACGTGCCCCTTGAGAAATGGAACAAAACAAGAATGCCCACTCTCACCATTCCTATTCCACATAGGAAGTCCTAGCCAGAGCAATCAGGCAACAGAGAAAGAAACAAAAGGCAAACTATCTCTCTTCACAGACAATATCATTCTATACCTAGAAAACCCCACAGCCTCTGCCCAAAGGTTCCTAGACCTGATAAACTTCAGCCAAGTTTCAGGATAAAAAATCAACGTACAAACCTCAGTAGCGATTCTATACTCCAATAACGTCCAAGCTGAGGGTCAAATCCAAAATGAAATCCCAATGACAATAACCACATAACGAATAAAATACCTAGGAATATGGCTAAAGAGAGAGGTGAAAGATCTCTACAACAAGAATTAAAAAACACTGCTGAAAGAAGGCAGAAAAAACACAAACAAATGCGAAAATATTCCATGCTCACAGATAGGAAGAATCAATATTGTTAAAATGGCCATACAGCCCAAAGCAATTTACAGATTCAATGTTATTCCTCTCAAACTACCAATGACGTTTTTCACAGAGTTAGAGAAAACTATTCTAAAATTCATATGGGACCAAAAAAGAGCCCAAATAACCAAAGCAATCTGAATCAAAAAGAACAATTCCAGAGGCATTACACTACCTAATTTCAAACTATACCACAAGGCTACAGTAACCAAAACAGCATAGTACTGGTACAAAAACAGACACACAGACCAACAGAACAGGTTAGAGAATCCAGAAATAAAGCCACACATCTACAACCTTCTGATCTTTGACAAAGTGGACAAAAGCAATGCAAAAAGGAATCCCTATTCAATAAATGGCACTGGGATAACTGGCTAGCCATATGCAGAATATGAAACTAGACCCCTTCCTTTCACCATATACAAAAATCAACTCAAGATGATCAAAGGCTTAAACGTAAAACCTAAAACTATAAAAACCCTAGAAGAAACCCTAAAACATACCACTCTGGACATAGACCCTGGCAGACTTCATGATGAAGACTCCAAAAGCAATTGCAACAAAAACAAAAACCGACAAATGGGACCTAATTAGACTAAAGAGCTTCTGTACAGCAAAAGAAATTATTAACAGAGTAAACAGACAACCTACAGAATGGGAGAAAATATTTGCAAAATATACATCTGACAAAGGTCTAATATCCATAATCTACAAAAAACCTTAACTGAACAAGCAAAAAACAAATAACCCCATTAAAAAATAGGCAAAAGACATGAACAGACACTTCTCAAAAGACACACAAGCAACCAACAAACATGAAAACATGCTCCACACTGCTAATCATCCAAGAAATGCAAATCAAAACCACAAGGAGATACCATTTTACACTAATCAGAATGGCTATTAATAAAAAGCCAAAAAATAATGGATGCTGGTGAGACTGCAGAGAAATGGAAATTCTTGCACATTAGTGGTGGAACTGTAAATTAGTTCAGCCTCTGTGGAAAGCAGTTTGGAGATTTCTCAAATAACTAAAAGTAGAATTACCATTCAACCCAGCAATCCCATCATTGGAAATATGCCCAAAGGAAAATAAGTCATTCTACCAAAAAGACATATGCACTCACCGTGTTCATCACAGCACTATTCACTATAGCAAAGATATGGAATCAAACTAGGTGCCCATCAACAGAGAACTGAATAAAGAAAATGTGGTACATATACACACATCACAGAATACTACACAGCCATTAAAAAGAATGAAATTGGCCGGGCACAGTGGCTCACTCCTGTAATCCCAGCACTTTCGGAGGCCGAGGCAGATGGATCACTTGAGGCAGAGTTCGAGACCAGCCTGGCCAACATGTTGAAACTTCGTCTCTACTATAATACAAAAATGAGTCGGGTGTGGTAGCACACACCTGTGATCCCAGCTATTTGGGAAGGTGAAGCATGAGAATCACTTGAATCCAGAAGGCAGGGGTTGCAGTGAGCTGAGATCATGCCACTGCACTCAAGCCTAGGTAACGGAGAGAGACCCTGTCTCAAAAAAAAAAAAAAAAAGGGAAATTATGTTCTTCACAGCAACACGGATGCAGCTGGAGGCCACCATCCTAAGCGAATTAATGCAGGAACAAAGAACCAATTACCTCATGTTCTCACCTATAAGTGGAAGCTAAACACTGAATACACATGGACACAAGGAAGGGAATAATAGATACCAAGGCCTACTTCAGGGTGGAGGGTGGGAGGAGGGAGAGAATTAAAAACTACCTCTTGGGCACTGTGTTCATTACATGAGTGACAAAATAATCTGTACACCAAACCCCCACGACACGCAATTTACCCACGTAACAAATCTGCACAATACCTCCAGACCCTAAAGCTAAAGTTGGGAAGAAAAAAAAATCCTTGAAATGTTTCGTTAAAGTAGAAGGACACAATATTTTGTTCACGAAAATAAATTGAGGAAAATAAATTAGTGATTAGAGACTAGAAAAAAAATAAGTAAATATATCAAGGATAGTGGGGGTCAGAGTTCTAATTTTCTCTTTTTTCTGAGACTGAGTTTTTGCTCTTGTTGCCCAGGCTAGAGTACAATGGCACGATCTCGGCTCACTGCAA